>NC_045774.1:53018793-53324568 GCF_008692025.1 Phocoena sinus
TGAAAAACGCATGGAATTGGCTGCTATGACACAGATCATTTGGCATTCATATCTGAATGATTATTCCATAATATTAAAATGACGAACAGGAAAAACAAATAATGTCATTTGTTGGTGAGCCAATAATTAGCGGTTGATATTTTCAACATATCCACTTCAAAGCAGTAATTTTAAAAAAGGTACTCAACTGGTTTATCAACCTTGTTTTAAATTATAGTCTCTCGCAGACAGTGTCTGGGGGGTCAGAGCTTGATTACCAACAAGTAGCATGACATTGAGGCCAGGGTTTTTCTTCTGAATTGCCATTCTTTTAACCAACGGGCTTTGTGGTATTCAGCTATCAATCTTACACTAAGAAACATACACCATTTTCTTATGGTCCAGAAGAAGTCAACTAGCATTTTGTTCCCACAAAGGACTCTGAAGTAGACATAAGCCACCTGACACCTTTGAGCACAGCTATAGGCAAGTCACTGGGGAAGCTGTGTGACAGCACTGGAAGTAGCTCTTGTCATCGATAACCTTACAAATGAAACTCAGCAGGCCAGACAGGAGAATAATCTGTTAGGAAAGGGAGGTCTGTGAAAATCCTCAAGTCCCAAACAAATAAAAAACAGCCTCAATATTAGATTATCTTTGCAAGTGAGACAGAACCCTAGTATTTTAAGCTGTATGATGCACAGAGCTTTGGGTACATATAAACTCACACATATGAATAAACAGAGACACAAAATCACAGAATTTCAAGGTTGGAAGGAACGGTGTAGCTTATATACCATCTCTATCCGTTCCCAGTCCAGCACCCTATCTCACAATCAGCACCTTCACCTCAAATCCATGTCTGAGACATTATTCAAAGAGCACATAAGAGCTGCAACTCTAAGATTCCAGTGCTCAGCCAGGTAACCGGCGTGGGGATCGGAACCAGGGTAGTTTTTCGTGGGAAGTGGGAGACCAAGTCATACTTCTCCCTCTGGCCCTGGAAAGATCCAGATGTGAATCTTAGCCAACAAAGTTCTATCCTTGGAGCTAGCCTATGATACAGGGGAGCCTGGTATGTGCCCTGAATTTCCCAGAGCTAAAAAGACTAAGAGTGTGGTCACCTAGTTCAGGAAGGAAACTTCACTGGAACTGACCAGGGTCCTAAAGCATCCCTGCTGGGCACGGATTGCTGCGTGCCTCCCATAAACCCACCAGCGAGAGGACACTGGCCTCAACACTTCCCCGCCTGCCCGCTCTTCCCCACTGTGTGCTATGTGTGGGGCTGACCCCTTCAGATCTGTCAGCGGCCTGTTACAGAACATACCCTGGAGTCCAAGGCTTGCAGACAAAAAACAGGGCTTGTTTTCCATTTTACAAAATGAAGATGTCACAACTTAGTATAGGTGGACTGGGGGTGCTGAATGAAAGTCTGATAGTAAGGAGAACAAATTTGCTTTTTTTTTTTTTTGAAAGCAAATTCCCTCTTTAGAATATATGAATACACATGCATCGCAGTGAGTTTCAAGCAGAAACATCATTCAGATCTAAATGTGGTATAAGCATCCTCACCCCAAATTATATTAAAATCATTTAAATTACTAGCTACCTCTTCCCCTCTCCCTCCATAAAAATGACTCATTCGATTAAAATTCTATTTTGAATACAAGGATAGTTGCATTGAGATGACTAGAGCTCATCTCAGTGGACGAGTGGGTATATACTCACTGGATCAAGACTTCAGCCTGTACTTCACCCCATTTTTAAAAAAACGGGGTGGAGTGGATAACAATGTTTTTGGAAAGTTTCCTTCTTAATTATCTTCATATTAAAGGAAATGTGGCAATGCCTGGGTACATGGTCTCCACAATAAAAGGCAGTATGAAGAGGGAATTGCACTTATGGCAAGATGCTTTTTAGAGATGGCTTAATAATGGACTTCAATCAAAATGGCCACTGAGTCCCCATCTTCGGCCTGATGTTTCACTGCCACACAACTCTGGAGGTCAGGCTCGGAGCCACAGAGCCTCTGAATTCAACTCAAGCAACCTCAGTACAGGCTACTGCTTCCAGAACAGAAGTGTTTAAATCGATCTTTCTGTATTCAAGTATTCACAGAAGATTATTTCAGGAGGTCAAGGGGAAAATCCCCCTAAAAGAATAACCCAGCAGTTTAAAAAGTTTTACAAGTTTTTTGAATAGTATGTCTATATTTGGTTTGAGTTCTGGAAATAGGAAGTAAGAACAGCCTCATTAAAGGTGCAGAATGATTCTAAACCCAATCTAAAAATGAGGGTCAAGATCAGAAATATGGTTTGTATGTTTTGTTTTTAAACCAAAAAAAAAAAAAAGGTGCTGACACATAGCACAAATTCATAATGAAAAATGGTCTTGCTAAAAAAAAAATCCCCAGGATGTCAGAACATCAGTACATAATGTAACGTCTTCCGCTACTTAAATGAAAACATTTAAAGAAGGGCAAGATAAAGCAGTCAGATGAAAACTACACGTACAAAGGCTTTTTTCCTCTTTCCACGGCTTGTGGGACTGAAAGAACTAACTGAATAATGATAATGTAAACATTTCACCCATCCTGAAGAGAACTGGTGTGCAGCTCTCATACTCTCAATGGCTCAATTCTACGGTTCTCTTTCACCACCTGGAGGGAGCTCTCCTTCCCCAAAGTGCAAAAAGGAAGGAGGGAGAAACTGAATAACAGGTACACATTTCCAGAGAGAGCTTAAGACAGCATTACATTTAAGTTGGTCTCCTGGTCGCTTTTATGATGAGGGACTACAGATATACTGCTCTCTTCAAGCATTTCTAGGGGAAAATAGAATAAGAGAAACCTCATCTCTTTTTAGGTTCGTTTTGAAGGACCCTCCTTAGGAATACAGGCACTGTTTGCTTTCTGGGTGCTGAATTTATGAAATATGGAGTTACACATTCAGAGAAAAAAACACCAAACAAGCTTAATAAATGATCGTCCTGAAGTTATGTTAAGACGATAAATAAAACCACAGTGACACCAAGAGGGGCCAGTGTAGCACAATCAAGTAGCACTGGTTGGGGAAGTCTGAAGCACTTTGCTCCAAGTCCTGGCTCTGGCTCTAAGTATATACCTTAAGTAAGTGACTATCTTTCTGAACCTTGGACTAAGGGCATTATTCTATTTAGCTATGATTTTACATAGAATGATGAAAATTGAAAAACTTAAGCTAAGAGCTAAACTGAGGATAAGAACACTACAGAACTAAAGGGCAAGGAAGACCCACAGAATAGAGGTCTTGATTTCAATCCCAAGGGGCTGGATGGGGCAACACAGCACAATAGAAACCTGGGAACTGATCAATATTTGGTCAAATATGATATGGGAAAAAATGCTACACCTTATAAAGCCACAGCCAAACCTTAAATACCCAAACAAATCCTACACTGATTCCATGGGCCACATACTAAGAGACCTTCTATAGAAAAGGGTGTTACTTTCAGAAAGAGGTATAATTAAGGCCGATCTCTGGCGTGAAATTTTTGGTAATGTTCACATAAAAATACAATTTAAATTTTGCTTTCTACCAAATCAGCCTCCTCTCTCCCAGCAGGAAAAAAGAAAAAAAAAAAAAAAAAAAAGTTGAGCTTTAATGAAACCCAAAGCAGAGTTGTTCTATTTAATTTTAGACAGCTGTGTCACCCCCCTCACCAAAAACACTGAACTCAGGTACACAAACAGGAAAGAGACAAAGTATTTCCCAAACCGGCTCTCAACTCCTTCAAATGCTGTTCCTTAGGGAAGGAGGAAAGTGATTTGACATGGTTGTAATGAATAGTCCCAGTATAGAATTCTGGGCTCCTGCAGCAAATGACCCCCTTTTCACGACTTTCTGAAGGCAGTGATAGGACGGACAGTGACCTATGGGAATGGCTGTGATGGCAGGGCTGTGGACGGGTGGATTCCTCCAGCTCAGCCCGGCAGGCAGTAGACCAATGAAAGCAGCTGCAGTAGCTGAATTCTCAAAACAAGAGGTGGTTCTGCAAGTTATTTCACAGCCAAACATCACGCCTAGATACAAGCATTATAGAAAAGGGTAAACACAAATCCTTTGCTCATTCCAAGTTTGGGTTTTCAGCCCCTTTGAAACAACAAAGGGTGTACCCACTTCAGAGGCCAAGAAGAAATTGGCCTGCCAGCCCGGTCAGAGCAAAGGAGCTGCCGCAGATACACAGGGGTTAGCTCTGAAGTCACCCGGACAGAGGGCGCTTTTACATGAAACTCTTCTCCGTTTATACCATCACTTCAGTTCATAAACACGTCAAGGTTTTGAGAATAATTTTAGAAACCCAGCTAATAAAACTGGCTCGTTGAAAAAGTAAATAAATAAAGCCATCTCATGACCAAAAAGAGACAAAAGAAACATGTCAAACATTTTTTCTAAGAAAAAGTTTCTCTCCCTCAAAAGCTAGTATACTGGGGGACGAGTTCTCAAAGCTGCTGATGATTTCACCCACCCCATGCTGCAAGTCGGCTTTTCCACGACATGTCAACTTGCCAAAAGCTTTCACTGTTTACTAATTCTTATGGAACGGTGGAGAGCTGGAGGAATAAGAAGGGATGGACTTAGGGCAAGAGAAAACAATGAAAGAAGTGAATTAAGTGATCAGTTATTTACTGATACTTACAGATTCTCACAGACATAGGAGGCCTCAAGGGCAAGTAGGGAGATTTGGCGTCAGGTGCCAATCTTCTTCAGCAAGAAACCAGAGGCTTACCTCTTTGCTGTTTGTGGCATATTTGAAAAGCAGATTCCTCGGTAAGGATGCCTCTGCCTGAACCGAAGTGCCTCCTTCCGTGCCAGAATCCCAGGGGTGGTCGTTCACAATGTATGTACACTTCTCCTCAAACTCAGCCTCTGTCCACAGAGTCATGTCCGCGTCCTCCATGTCCATTTTCATGGTCCCCTCAGTCCCCTCTGCCAACCCTGGAACCTTCACAGCACTGGAGTTACACTTTGGGGCAGCCTGGAAGAGAAAGGAAAGGCCTTTAATCCCCATTGTCCTGTGGCTCCTCCGAGAGAGGCTATGACTAATACAGTCGTCTGAAGACTTTAAAAGCAGATGCAGAGTGCTTGGTACAGTTGAGTAAGAGCCAGAAAGCCGTATAAAGATTGCCTTGGAGAAGCAAGGTTTTAAAATGTTATCCTCAGTGAAAAATAAAAATAAAAAAGTGTGGCAACCACATTGGGGGACAAAGTGAAAAAAAGAAAAAAGGAAAAGAAACACCTCCAATCCCTGGCTTTACCTCTCACGGCAGAAAAACGTTGAGGCGCCTAGTCCTCTGTCCCAGGACGCCTGGGGTCATGGCCGCCAGACCCTCAGCGCTGTGGAAAAGCTGCCTCAGAAAAGTGTCACAAACAAGGAGAGGAAGAGGAAGGAGCTCTGTCTGCCTCTGAATGAAGCTAAAAATGGAAAGCGCGTGTGGTGCAGGAGCGGAACCCAGCCTGCCTTTTCCAAATGGGGAAGACTGAACTTTCCCACCAGCTCCCAACTCAAAACAACTTTCAAAACAACTCGCTCCCCCCCCTCTGCAGCGCGATCTCTTTCATCCTCTCACAGGGAAGGCCGAAAAGGGCTGCATCCTGCCAGCATCACTGAGCTGCAGCTTTTCCGAGATCGTTTGGACCATAGGAAAAGAGAAGGAAAGATGGGGGCGGAAGGGGGGGCAACTCCCCGCAGTTTCTTTTGACTGTGGGCATCTCACGCCAAATTGAAAAAGTAAAAACAAAACATAAAACTGTTCAATAGAACTCCCTGGAGATAATTCCTTTAGGAGCCCTCTGCTACAAATAGCACTTTCCATTTAAATGTGAAAGTGTACGAATTCCCAGAAGTCACTGATGGGCTACAGTTACTGTAACTAAAGTTATAACAAATATAGAAGACTCAGAAGACAAGCTTTGCTTCCACTTACAAACTGATAAGGGTATTCCCGCAAATCCCCCCTCACACGCAGGAAAAGTGCTTTCCAAAGAGAGAGAGAGAAAAAAAAGGTAAACAACGTCTGCAGTGTTTTCGCATACAGACGGGTTGGGGAAGTAGGAACGTGGGTATCATTTCCATGTAAGAACATGTCCTTGTTAGAATGTAAACATAACACTGTACAAGTCCTTCAGGGTGGCTTTTCCATTCTTTTATTTCTTCCCTAAATATGATGCTCTTTACAAAAAAAAAAAAAAGTCGGATGCGAAGTTGTCTTTCCCTCAGCCACGATTTAAACAAACGTGCTTATTTCTACGTAGTTGCAACATGTACAGTCACGATGCCAAATAAGTGTTAAAATAAAACCAAAATTTAAACTTAAGCCAACGCGGAATATTTACTTTGTTGGACGGGTGTGGGCGGGAGCCACTACCGAAATTTCAATGAACTGACAATTATGCCTAGAACTGAAAGGGTTAATGATTCATAAGGAAAAAGTCTTATAAATGTTTGACAGTTCTAAGCGCCCTAAAGCAGAAGCCCTTCTGGTTTCTACTACGACTACGTTAGCCAAGAGAGAAAAAAAAAAAAAAGTTTTCAGATCAATTTCAGAATGAAAAACAAGATCAAGTTCCTTACCAAGGTCGTACCCACACGTTTTTCCAAGCAAATATCCAACATCTGAGATAAATGTCGCTCATGCCTACACAGTCCGCATGTGCTCCGCGTCCCCTCCCGGCCGAGGGCTGGCGCGCACCGACCGCGGCGGTGCCCCTCTCCTCCGGCGGCTGGCGCCCGTGTCCCGAATCCCGGCGCGGACAGGTGCCTCGCTGCCCGCTGCCCTGCCTCTCCGCAACACTGGAGGGCCGAGTGTCACGGCAGCACGCTCAGTCTGTGTTAACCCGGCCGGCGGCTCGGCCCTTTCCCCCTCCCTGCCGCAGATTTCCCATTCGTGATTCACTCCTACCAGCCGCCTGAAGTGGGGGCGTGGCCACACCTGGCCGAGCCGTGCAGAGCTCACCCCAGGGCTTTCCTCCAGCCCGCGAGCGCCCAGAGCTTCCTCCCTCCGTATCTGAATTTCAACATTTACTCGGAATCTTCTGACTTCCCTTTGAGGGCACTTAACCTCAGCGTTTACTCGGGCTGTATTGTATTCTAAAGACTCCAGACCGCCCTCCTTCCTGCTGCGGCTTTATAAGGGGGTGCACATTCCTTAAATTCAGGGAAACCTAAAAATGACCTAAAATCGTTTGAGTTCCTCGGCTCAGATCCAGTTACAGAACATACAAAACTTACTTGAAAAGATCACGTGAAAAGAGCAATTATTTTTGCATGGAATGGAATAAGATGTAGCTGTCTAGTCCTCAAGCTACTGCCTGTGAAATACACGTTTTCTCCCCGCAAACTTGAAAGCTTCCATTTCTCCTGCTAACTAAAGGGAACTCATCTTTGGTAGAACTGACTTCCCTCTTTCAATTATTTAGTAAATAGGGAAATAGGAAAAAGGTATAATCCTACAGATTAAAATTTCTTTGCCTTTTCTCTCCTCCTCAAAGCCCACAGGCAGACTTCCGAGGAGTGTGTTTGCAAAGTGTAGAGCATTAATCGTTTCCTAGTTAAAGGGAATGTGGAACTGATCGCTGCAAGTGGAAGGCAGACGAAGGCAGTAATTAGTGGCGCTCTACGCTGGGAGCCCTGCCCGGCTTTTCCTCCAGCCCCAGTCAGCCCTCTGTTGAAGGAAGGACATCCTGTGATGATGGCATACAATGTCCTGTTTGTTTATTATTAAGAGCGTGGACCTTGCATTCCTGCTTCTCATTACAAAACAAACCAGATGCTTTACTTCCTTCAATGGTCTTGTGCCTTCAGCAAGGAATCGTCTAATTCAGAGAAACAATGATGCAAAGGGTCCATTTAGAGCAGACACCCCATTACAAGGACTGTTTAGGTCACTGTAACACAAGTCTCCCACTATTCCTGCTTGCCTTCTATACATGGTGGTTTTTAAAATCATCTCTCTCCTTCAACCTTAGGCTGCAATGTTTTCTCTAACATTTTAAATACACGTGTGCCTACACACTCACATCCCGACAGACGTGCACACCCCGACGTACACACACCCAGTCCCCACCTAATGATACCAACTTAGTCATACAGTGAAGTGGACATGTATTTGTTTATAGGAAGAAACAAAACAAAGCAAAAAAAAAGCCCAACTCGATCATAAAAATATGTCTGTTTATCTTCAAAATTTCTTTTCTCTCTTTTAGGAAACTTTTCTAGAATTTTTTTTTTGGGGGGGTAGGTGGGAAGTAAAAGATTACTTGCCAGGAAATGGTATTTATGTCTAAAGTCCTTCCTCAATCTCTGTAGTACAGAACAATTAAATTCCCACTAGGGGACATAAGTAACACACTCCCCGCTCACTGCCTGGTGACCTGTGGTTACATGTTATGCCAGAGGGGACGCTAGCACCTAGAGGAAACAGGACTTTGAGTTGGTAGATGTGCTAGGGGTATAAAACTGAATGAACAATTCCTTAAAGTGTTCTCAGAAAGCTCCAAGATGATAATTAAACAAGAGAAATCCAGGCTTCTGGAGAGGACTTATTAACCGATGCTGAGTCAGCACCACAATGGACAAAAAAACAATGTAGTCATACTGAAGGCTGGCCTGCTGTTCAAACAGTCTCGCCTGCAGATGTTAAAGAGTATTTCACTTCCCTTTTAGAATCAAACGCTGTTCTTAGGCCACATACACCCTGCAAGCGCTGGTGAGTCAACCGCGGTGGAGTAAGGGAAGGGGCCAAAAGTTGGAGAGTGAGGTGGGAAGAGGCTATTTTAAACCAAATATTTATTTTAATGACTGGAAGATGCCAGTGAATCAGCTCTCTGTTAATTGATATCAGCCTGCACTCACCTTCAGCGGTGGTGAAATGGGCTTGAGTCTAAGGAGGATGCAAACTTCAAATACCAGTGTGGGACTTAGCCAGGCAACCCTAAAATTAGTTCCAGGTGCTCCAGCTGAGCTGGAGAAGGCCAGGAGTGGAGCTTTAAGGAAAAAAGACACCCAGAGAACTGGACTAGGAGATCCTTCCGATAATACCAAAAGCACCAAACCCAGCCATTTTTATTGCAATCATAGCAGTCAAGGGTAGGCCGTAATATAATTTAACGTGAAAGCTGCAAAAAAAGGAGAAGGAATAAAGGAAGCAGGCCCCATCGTAAGGAAAAGCATGTTCATACAGTCATATCTAGGTGTGTCCAGCACAAAAGTGTTAAGGGGGAAGAAGAAGGGGTCTTCCAAACTTCACTCCCCGCTTCTAGACGGCCAGAGCTTGGCATTTAGAATGCTGACAAGCAGGCAGATGTCAGTACTGGTACAGCTGTGCAGAGAGAACTAGCTGAGGCTGCCACTGTCTGGAATCTTAAGTCTCAAAATGCTTGTTTCTAAGTAGTACCTTGGTGCCTTTTTAGTCACTGTATTTTATTTCCTTCCCTGTTAGAACACACACACACACACACAAAAAGCCAACCTCAGTTACCTTTTTTTTTTTTTTTTTTCAGCACACGGGCCTCTCACTGCTGTAGCCTCTGCTGTCGCGGAGCACAGGCTCCGGACGCGTAGGCTCAGCGGCCATGGCTCACGGGCCCAGCCGCTCCGCGGCATGTGGGATCTTCCCGGACCGGGGCACGAACCCGTGTCCCCTACATCGGCAGGCGGACTCTCAACCACTGCACCACCAGGGAAGCCCATCAGTTACCTTTTTAAATCAGCACTTCTTAGGCAGAGTTCTCTCCTTAGAAGTGTTCACAATGGCAGCAAATCATGAATGATCCCAACAGCTCAGCTCTCAGAAACTCCCATCTATTCCCTTTTATGGTGTCGTCACAACGGCTCGACAGGCCTATAATACTCAGTCTCAGCTACTGGGCCGGCCCAGTCCTCGGTGGCCCGGGAGTTGCAATGTAGGTGGTCAGATAAGTGTGGGCAAAGACTACTGCAGAACGAAGGGAAATTGAGTACAAAATCTGGAGACCTAACTCAGGAAAAAAAAGAAAAATTTTTTTCCTGAGGAAAGTAAAAAATGGGATGAAATGTGCCTAGGATGAAACGTGTTTTCATTTTCTAATTCAACTCCAGACAAGGTCAATGACGGACTAACCACATCAAGAGAACACCCCACCCTCCTCTCCCCACTCCCCACCCTCACCCCAACACCCACTTCCCACTTCCTGTAAGTCAGGCATCTTCATGCTGGTAAACATTTGGGGACCAACTGCAAGCCTGAGCTCTAAAAGAGGGGCACTGCGGCTTTGAAGCCCTCCCACGTCTCAAAGCCATGCTGAGCACTAGAGGGGCACTTGGTTTTTACACTTTAACAGCCTTTTCAACTCAAATCACTCGGTGTGCTGGCTGCCTTCCTTTTTTAAAGCCGGACAAGAAGGGCAGGGATGTGTGTGAGTGAGAGAGAATGTATGTATGACACATGCCATGTTACAATGCCGCGTGTGTGTCACTGGTATGATATGTGCATGATATGTTTCAATGATGGGTTGCATCAGTTTAAAAATAGCACAAGGCTTCCTTCCCGTGACACAGCTCACCGCTCCAACACTTTGGACAGACGTATTCAGGGCCTAAACCTCGGGTCAGTGATCCTAGGGTGCTGTGGGTGTTTTGAAATGAGGTTAGTATTTTGAATTCTTAAATAAGGGAAACAAAAATTAAGTAAATTGAAGAACCAAAGCTGAGCTCCCTCCCCTTCCTAGGAATAAAGCACTGGTAAGCACCATCCAAAGGACTTTATAAAACCCACACAATGTCCGAGGTCTCAGTATTTACAGAACCACCTGTGTCTCATCATACTTAAGTGTCGTCAGCCTTCCCTTCAGACAGACACTTGTGTTCCTATTGAATTATTTACGTATTTTAAATTTATTCATTGAGTTTGACATCCACCCACTTAAACAACAGCAGCAACTATAATCATTTCTACGTGATTTGTGGGGAAACCAAGGTGGGTTTCCAATGTCGGTGTTTCTTCCTAATCATGTATCTATTTTATCCAACAGTCAAACAAGAGAGGGATTTAAATGTCTGAAAAGGCTATGGGGAAGGACACGGGAAGGAATATCATTTCTGAATCCAGAAAACATTTCCTAGTCTTGCATTTGGTGGGACAAAGGAATAAAACTAACAGGAGACAAAATATGGGCTGTAAATAAGGGAGAAAGAGAGCAACGGGAAAGGTGTCCATCCTGAAACTCGGCTTCCTCTTACCTCTTCTCTTCCTTTACGGAAGAGGAAAAGCAGCTGCCACATAGGAGAAGGAACACCTCACAGCAGAAGTTTGCTTCTCGCACCTTCCAGTGGGAGGAAGAAACCACACCGAAGGGAGGGGGGGGAGTAGGGATCCAAGGTGGAAATACAAAGGATGGTTGTAGAGAGGATGTTTTAGCAGAGTGAGATGAAAGAGGGACGAGTGGTCTTAACACAAAGGTGAGCCCTGAGAAACAGCAGCAGCCGGAAGGGCAGCCGTGAGGCCAGGAGAGGCCGCACAGGCAGGGGCCGTCCCCACGGAACAGGAAAAATGCCCCACGGCTGGGCCTGCCACACTCTGCTTCCCTGAAACCCCGGAGTGTTTAACAAAGGATTAGGGAAGAATGGTTTCTTATTAAAAATGGGACTGACAGGGTTTCCCTGGTGGCGCCGTGGTTGAGAGTCCGCCTGCCGATGCAGGGGACACGGGTTCGTGCCCCGGTCCGGGAAGATCCCACATGCCGCGGAGCGGCTGGGCCCGTGAGCCATGGCCGCTGAGCCTGCGCGTCTGGAGCCTGTGCTCCACAACGGGAGAGGCCACAACAGTGAGAGGCCCGCATACTGCAAAAAAAAAAAAAAAAAAAAAAAATGGGACTGACGGTTTCTTCCCATCCTTTCTAAGCAAAGATTCGAGGTTGCGGAGGCTTGATTTTTATGTGCCAGAGTGAGTTTGGAGAGAAGAGACAGAAATAATAGTGAAATCCTTTGAACTCCCCGCCAAACGGGGCGGGGGGGGGGGGGGAGTAGGACCTTTGTAATTTGTTTAAAGACAGAAAGATGTCCCCCACCCCCCAGTTCTGCTCCAAAGGGGATTTCATATGCCAACAGCGGTGAGGACCATAGACCCAGCCCAACATCTTATTTTCCTGCTGAGGAAGCTGAGGGCCAGAGGTCAGGAAGCAGAAAGCTCATCCCTGCCAGCCCTCCTTCCATACTTGGATCTTACAGACAGCTGGGAACCTGGCAGATAGATGCCAGCCCCCAGGCAGGCCTCAGCTCCCACAGAGAGCAAAACCAGAACCTGGCTCTGTTGAGTGTCGTATCCTCATCCTCCTGGATGCTTTAGCACCTGTGAGGCCTAAAGTACAGGTGGGCTAGGAAAGGGGGAGGGAGGAGACTCACCTATTGTAGAATCTTTTAAATGCTAAACTGGTGGTGACAGGAATAAAATTAAACCTACCTAATTCGGTGCCTGGGTTTGGAGACTGGTGAGTGGTCCTTTAAATGCTTTCTTCTCCACCTGAGTTGAGAGGTGATGGAGGAAAGGGAAGGCAATACAATGACAAACCTAATTTAATAGACATCTTATCTTTTGAAAAACTCTCCGATGTTGACAGAAGAATACTAAGAATACACCAGGAAACCTTTCAACAAGAAGATAGTGTGGAGATTGTGAAGCCGGCAGCCCTGGCTTATCTGATCTCCATCTACAGCCCATTGTTTCCTGCAAATACACAGGGGAAGCTGGGGCTGAGGGGTTAATGTTCAATAGGCATCTTCCCCCTTAAGGTGTGCCCCTGGGGACAGAAGGGCAACCCAGCATTACCCTAGAATGGGACCAATCACAGGGAAAGCCAGGGCTTCGTGTTTTTCAGGCTGGCTTCCCAACAGCTCCTTTTAAAAGAACAGGCACCGTCTTTAGGAGAGATAATCCCACAATGGAGGTCCATTAAAAGTATTAGGATGTAGACCGCCACCATGATCCTCGGGAGGAGAGCTCTGTCCTGACAATAGACAATTAAAGCTGATAAATCCAAGCTACTTGTTGCTGTTCTAATGCCTCCTAATTGTATGCACTTGTCCCTGGTTCCAGCATTCAGGGATGAAGCACGCCACTCTAATCTCCAAAGTACCTGACCTACTTCCTACAGGATCTTTTCAGCATTCTTGTCTTCCCATCTGGACCCCTTTTTCTCTTCTACTTTTCTCCTCTTCCTCATAGCTTGAGGAGAGGAGAAGGAAGGGTGTTGGTGGGGAGGGGGTGTCGGAACAGAAGGCTGCCTCCAAATCAGTACCCCTGGGGCCTCAGACAGTTCACTAATCGGTAACAGCTAATCACGCTCACGGACACACCAGTGACTAGACTGCATTTCGCATTAGACTCAACGAGTGGCACAGGGCACACAGAGGATCCAACTGTTAGATCACTGCTGGCTGCCAAATCTGCAAGTGCTCATGTGTGCTGAGCATATGCCTCGGTGATTCTATTTGTAGCTGACATCTCACTAATTATGCTGCCACCACCAGCTACTCAGAGCAAAGCATTCATTTCTCACCCAGCGCTCCAAAGCATATAACTCTATCTCAGCAACAGAGCTTCAAATGCCAGTTTGGTGCCTGCCTGCATGTGTGTGCTCTCCTTCCAGAAACTTAGGAAAGGAGCAAAACTATCTTTGCAATACAATTTTGGCCCTTAGGGGTTTTTTTTTTTGCGTTATGCGGGCCTCTCACTGCTGTGGCCTCTCCCGTTGCGCAGCACAGGCTCCGGACGCGCAGGCTCAGCGGCCGTGGCTCACGGGCCCAGCCGCTCCGCGGCACGTGGGATCTTCCCGGACCGGGACACGAACCCGTGTCCCCTGCATCGGCAGGCGGACTCTCAACCACTGCTCCACCAGGGAAGCCCTAGGGTTTATTTTTTATGTTGAAAAATCTTTATTAGAGTCATCTATTCCTTCCCCAGTCAGTATCTTTAAAGAGTACGTTGTGATCAGTCCTTAAAAAATACAATAATTTTTTGGTTGTTTTTAAAAGAAATCCTTGTATTTCAGATATACATACTGAAATACTTATGGGTGAAATCATGCTTTCTGAGATTTGCTTCAAAACTCCTCAGGTTGGGGTACAGATGAAATAATCCAGGTCTTGAGTTGATAATTGTTGAACTGGGTCATAGGGTGCATTATATCATGTTCTTCAGTATTGTAAACAAAATTTTATATTAAAAAGGTGAAAAAAATAAAACTTTAAAGTTCTGCCTGACTGACCCATGCTGTTGAACTCAAGTTTATCACCTTTTGTTAGTGGGAATGCACGTTGAGAAGCATTGATACAAAATGAAGGAGGCACCTGCTTGCTCTCCTGCCCCTGTGAAAAGAAGCAGTCTCTGGGATTGCAGTCATTTTGGGGGACAAGTTTTTTTAGTGTTTGGCAAATGTAAGGCATCTTTAGTGCCCTTCAGCATGAGAGGTATAACAGTCACCAAATATGTTTAATTTCGCCCTTCTGATAAAATTGAAAATTGTGCCTCACTGAATGCTGTTTTACAGTGACCCCACTAGGAAATGATGAAGAGCCCGTCTTGGGCTGAAAACAGGAGGGTAAAACAGGAGGTAAAACAACTCATAGTCATCAGAATCGGTCCCTGAGTCATGCACCCTCCTCCGGATAGAGGGACCAGGAATAAAATATGGCAGATAACTCACTTTTTCTCCGCAGTATTCTGAGCCAGCAGCTGGCAGCACCCAGCAGGGGCTCAACTGATAAACTGTGTCAAAGTCAAATCATTTGTTAGCTCCAAAGGGAGGAGAACAAGCTGAAAGATGGACTCAGGAAGTAGATTTATCTGGTGCAACACATTAACTAGTATAAATACCAGTGGAAAAAGTAAACACATTTACCCAGCAAGAAAGAACTAATCACAAGTACCTCACTGCTTAACTCAATGTTCTCCCGAAGCTTTTCACTCATCAGACAAGTGACACCAATTCGTCTTGATGTTCTACTCAGAATATATTTAAACAAATCAAAGGTTTATCTCCTTATTGACCTCTATTTCATTAACATCTAGTTTACACTAATATAAAAAGGTTCTGCCAGACTAAAGTTTTCTCCAGTGATAATGTCCCTCTGTTCCTTAGGAGAGAACTTTTTCCAAAATACCGTTAGAAATAAAAACACAGTGTTTTTCTATTCTTCAAATTGTGATGCATATTAAACATACACATCCATTCATATAATTTTAGACATTCTTTGAAACATTTTTCATTTTGGAAGCCACAACCAGCAAAGACCAGCACGACAGTCAATACACGATATTGGGTTATTGAAGTACATGCTTTGCTAAAGAGCTGCTGGAAGATGGTAACCGTGCCAGGCATGCATGGCCAGGACACCTGGCTTCCAGGCCGGGCTGTGCCTCCAGGCTCCATTTCCTCGTGTGTACCACTTTTTTGCTCATACTCTACCAATGAATCCATGCACTGAGTGAGGACCTGTCTCTGCAGTCTGCTACCTACTGGCCCGCGAGCAATCCCAGGCATCTTTGAGCACCCAACACGCAGCACAGTGCCTGGCGTGTGTTGGATGGTTGACTAATGTGCGCTGCATGAACGGTTAAAAAATGGCTCTCGGGTCCCACCTGTGAATGAAGCATTGCCATAGGCTCTGGAGATACTTTCTCTTTTTCTAGAGAAGGTATATACTGCTGCTCAGCCCTTGTTCATAGAACTTTAAAAAATGTTTCTGGATAGAAGCCACAGGCATAGAAATGTGCATATTTATGAGAGAAGGGAGGAACCTACCTCTGACAACAGAGCTTGAAAATAACTTCACCAGCTAAAAACAAATGTAACCGTTTCCCAGGCCTAAGTGATTTACCTAGTCCTTGTGGGGTCTGCTTTTGTGTGCTCACACAGCACTGGACCTCTCCCTAAAATCTTCCCCTGCCAGTCTTCAGGCCTTCCTCCCCTTCACAGCCATTCCACCCCATGGTAATTAGGTTTAACAAGAGCAATTAACAAAACAAACTCCTTGCTGCCTAGTGGGCTGATAACTCTGATGGCAAAATTGTTTTAGGATGTGCAAGCCGTTTAAAACAAAGATAAATAAGTTAGACAGCCATTTTGCATATAATCAATTGTGTGTAGGAAACACACTTCCATGTCTGAAACATGCAGTCTAAAATTACCATTACATTTCAACTATAGTTTACTAAGCATTATGCCTTCTTCGAATAATATTAATTCAGACCTAAAGAATCTAATTAGGATTATTTTTTTCCAGTGCTAGAGTTTTAAATGCTTCTGACACAAAGGCCTCATTTTTTCCTATTAATAAGTAAATAGCCCTTCTCTGTGTGTGGTTTTTTTTTAATTAATTAATTTATTTGTGGCTGTGTTGGGTCTTTACTGTGCGTGGACTTAAGCTGCAGCGAGCAGGCACTACTCTTCATTGAGGTGCGCGGGCTTCTCATTGCTGTGGCTTCTCCTGTTGCGGAGCACGGGCTCTAGGCGCGCAGGCTTCAGTAGTTATGGCTCGCAGGCTCAGTAGTTGTGGCTTCCGGGCTCTAGAGTGCGGGCTCAGTAGCTGTGGCGCACGGGCTTAGTTGCTCCACGGCATGTGGGATCTTCCCGGACCAGGGCTCGAACCCGTGTCCCCTGCACTGGCAGGCGGATTCTTAACCACTGCACCACCAGGGAAGTCCCATCTTATGTGTTTTTTAAAAAGAAGATTGATGTAAACAAAATCAACACCATCCAATTTCCTGAATGCTTCTACACAAAATACTTGTGTGCCATCTTAATTTGAAAGGGATCAGTGAGGGGTAGACTATTTCAAGTTATGGTTATGATTTTGCCTTCGACCTAGTCACCCAAGCTAGGTCCACTAAACAACACTACCACCTAGAACTTTTCATTCCTTTACCACTCAACCTCACCAGGTCCTGTCAATATTACTTCCAAATTACACAAAATACTATGATTTCTAATTTTTTTCTGTCACTATCGTTGTAAAATCTTTTCTCTGTACACCAAAAATGTGGCAAAATTCCAATGTTTTGCATATTATTCAATACTAGTGTCACATAAGATTTCAAGCATACATTTGGAGTTCCATATACTTTTTTTTTTTTTTTTTTTTGCGGTACACGGGCCTCTCACTGTTGTGGCCTCTCCCATTGCAGAGCACAGGCTCCAGACGCACAGGCTCCGCGGCATGTGGGATCCTCCTGGACCGCGGCACGAGCCCGTGTCCCCTGCATCGGCAGGCGGACTCTCAACCACTGCGCCACCAGGGAAGCCTGGGAGTTCTATATACTTTAATTTGATTTTACCCGTAGTGATTTTTATCATAGTCTTACACCAACTCCCTTGACTTTTGGAATAGGAGCATGGCGATGAAGGAAAAAGAAGCTTTCTGCAACTACACCTGCAAAGGGAAAGCCTACATTTGATTAAAAGTATAGTCTTATTTCCACTAGAAGTCTGCATGAGCATCTGACAGTAATAGAATTCTCAGTGTGTTAAAACGGGGATAATCCTACAGGAAAACAAACACAATAGCCTCTGAGGGCCAAGGAAGAGACATCAGAACCAGGGACATTTAATAGTTAATATAAGGCTTTGTAAAGCTTTTTTTGTCTCTTGGATTTCCCAAGAAGTCATTGTTGCTAAGTATTATGTCTTTATTCTGAAAGAAACAGATCACTGGAAATAAAAATCCAATTGTCTCAAAATATATAGAAGTGGCGAAAAGCTAGAGCTAAAAGAATGGCTAGAATATTACTTTAGTTTCTAAAAATCTAATTTAGTGTAGGAAGTGAAGAGTTTTTGAAAATTAGTTTGCTTGAGAAAGGAAGCCACTGAAGGATTCCTCTAAATAGTAAATTGTTCTTGCTTTTAAAATGTGGCTCAATTTATAAAAATTTTGTTTTGTACAAATTTTGCAAATGAGATCTGTTGATATAGTAAGAGATACTGATAATTCAAACCAAGTTCTATTACGATGGTCAAAATTACTTTTTTTTCCAATTTAGTTGCTAGTCAATACAGCTGATGTTTCTTACTCAGTGCAACTAAGATCAGATTTTTTTCTATCAATTTTGTAAAACTGAGGTATGGTTGATTTACAATATTATGTAAGTTTTAGGTGTGCAACAGAGTGATTCATAATTTTTAAAGATTATAATCCATTTATAGTTATTATAAAATATTGGTTATATTCCCTGTGCTGCACAATATATCCTTATAGCCTATCTATTTTATACATAGTAGTTTGTTCCCCTTAACCTCCTACCTCTATCTTGCGCCTCCCCAATTTTTAAAAATTATATAAAAAGTTAAACCAGAGACTCACAAAAAACAATAAATACTAACCTTAAACATTGTATTTGATAATATATCAATGAATGTCAATTTTACTGTCTTTGATGCAGGGCCAAGGCCTCTGTCTGAGAATGAACCTCTTCCTTCTGAAGTCCCCAGTGTCTTTCCTGCATAAACCCTCTCATACTTCAATGCCTTTCAGTCCAAGAAACCTGAGGGCAAAAATCCTCCTAGATTTATCCCCCCCTCCCCAATATTTTATAATTGTTTCATCCACATCTATTTCAATTATAGGAATTTTTTCAACTAGTATTTATCAAGTCTTTCCAAAGATTTCTACTTGGTTTTAATGGAACCAAGTCTTAATACTTATATTTCGTTGGTTTATATAATATTTAATTAAATTACATAATTACAACTAGCATCATCAAGTTTGGGAACACATACAAGCATCTCTTGGTAAGCATACAAATCAGCAAATACACAGCAGAGGACTTCCCTGGTGGCGCAGTGGTTAAGAATCCGCCTGCTAATGCAGGGGACATGGGTTCAAGCCCTGGTCCGGGAAGATCCCACATGCCGCGGAGCAACTAAGCCCGTGTGCCACACTACTGAGCCTGTGCTCTAGAGCCCACAAGCCACAACTACTGAGCCCGTGAGCCACAACTACTGAGCCCACGTGCCAAAACTACTGAAGCCTGCGTGCCTAGAGCCCATGCTCCGCAACAAGAGAAGCCACAGCAATGAGAAGCCTGCGCACTGCAACAAAGAGTAGCCCCCGCTCGCTGCAACTAGAGAAAGCCTGCATGCATCATCGAAGACCCAACCAGCCAAAAATAAATAAATAAATAAATATTTAAAAAAAAAATACAGAGCAGAAATGCTCAAGGAATGTTAGAGAGGGGTTGATGAGAGAAGCATGAGAGTAAAAAGTCAGTGTGTTTACAGAGGGCACAGAGAATATAAAAACACCCAGCAAGTTATTTAGTGAGATAAGTTAATAGCATTTCTAGGTGATCAGCCAATAACTGAACTCTTCTAAATCACCACACTTGGGATAATAAATTGTTTTGAAGCAGCTGATACTGTAAAGTATAACCAAGAAGATGCTGCGATTTAAAAACATTATTCATTTTTTTCTTATTGTCCACATTTCTGAACTATGAAAAATAATTTTTAATAATTAGTAAACTGGAAATATTGACTCCATAAAATAAGCATTCTGATCTAAAAGGTAAAAGGATATTTATTATATAATACAAAACTATAAAACCTATGCTTAGTTAAGAGAGCATCATATAAAAATATGTCCTTTTTTTCATAGGTAGAGGTAGAGTTATGAGATGCCTTCATTGAATTTAACAACAAATCGTTACTAACAGAACTCAAAGCAGAAACAAGAAATTTCTTAAGGTTCTATTTGAGAACTGAATCAACAGTGATACTGATAAAGGAAGTATTCAGAAATTTTTAAAAACTTACACTTCAAAATAAATTACCCATTTATTTTAATACACAAGGAATCAGTACTCATGGTTAAATTAAAAAAAGAAATGAATATTTTATACAATATCACAGCAGCTTTATTGGATTTGCTTTTGATAGATGGCCATGAGATTATCTGCTGTGCCCCGTTCATAAATCTTCAACAAAAGGCTTTATACCTGAGATAGTTTAAGTGGGTTTATTATTCCTTGCTACCAGGTGAACCCTAACAAAACAATTATTGTTAACCATTATGGTGTAGATTATTGAGTTTATCCAAGTATCATTTTTAAAATAACATCCTATTGTAAATAGTCTTATAACCCACTTTTTTTTCACCTATTACTGAAAACATCTGCCCATGTCTGCATCATTTTAAATTGCTATAAAGTATTCCAAAGTACATATATCATACCATGCTTTATTAATCATCAAACTTACATCATTAATGTATTTTTAAACTATTATACAGAATGCTGTGGGCAATTAGTAATTTGAGTCTGAAGTTTAGGAGCATTCGGTCCACGAAAAGTTACAATCCCTAGAGATCTTATCTAACTTTTTAATTTCAGAGGGGAAAAAAGCTGACACAGACAGAGAGGGTAATTTTCTTTTGGTCTAGTTACTGGTATAAGGCCTATAGTATCTTATCTGACACCTCACTGGGTGGATATGCATCAATATTACCACCCTAAATTCTCAGAAGTTCCAAAGTCTAAGTCACCCCTGGCCCTGAGGGATGCAGACAAAGGAGTAGGACTTGCATCAATTCAAGGGCCAGGTCACGTTTCTCAATTGGTCACTGGGGCTGCGACTCCGTATACAATGACTGATGGTGGCCCAACAAAGATACTGGTTGAGGGACTTCCCTGGTGGCACAATGATTAAAAATCCTCCCGCTAATGCAGGGGACACGGGTTTGATCCCTGATCCGGGAAGATCCCACATGCCGCGGAGCAACCAAGTCCGTGCGCCACAACTACTGAGCCTGCGCTCTAGGACACGAGCCACAACTACTGAGTCAGCGCACCTAGAGCCCATGCTCTACAACAAGAGGAGCCACCGCAATGAGAAGCCCGCGCACCACAACGAGGAGCAGCCCCTGCTCGCCGCAACTAGAGAAAGCCCGCGGGCAGCAGCAAGACCCAACGCAGCCCCCCCCAAAAAAGTTAAAAATTAAAAAAAAACAAAGATACTGGCTGAAACGAGTTACAAAGTTTTAATCTCTTCTCTTCTTATACAAACTTAAAAGTCACAAGTAATTTTTAAACAATAGTAAGATACGTAGCCACACGTTATCTAGGGCAGAACAATAAATGAAAATAGTAGCTCCTTAATACTGTTCAGCTGATTTGAAGACAGGGACAATAAAATGGCCTCGTCAATGTTTTAGACTGAAGAAGATCATACGCTAGGCTATAATATTGCCCTTGATGTACGCAATCCAAAGGACACTGGGAGATACGGTGGGTTCAGAATGATACACATGCACACAGATGCACCAATTCACTGACCACTGGGATCCTGCATGCCTGCTCCTGGTTGCCTCATGGTGAAGAGAACAGCCAGCAGCCAGTTCTCCTCCCTTCCTCTACACCCTTGTGCCAGCCCTGCTTCCCCTTCCCCGGCCCACCGGAGTCAGATCTGCACACAACACAAGCCCAGTCTTCCAGGGAAGCTCAAAGGCCTGCTGGCATAAGGTTCCCTTCAAAGCATACCCTGGAAGTCTGTCTGGGATGAGAGTATTGAAACCATCCCCTTTCCAGGGAAGAGCTAAATCTGCCCCACCATGTTTCTGCTCTCATTCCCTCAGGGCTCATGACGTAAATGGTTAGAAGGTTGTCCCAAAGCTCCCCGGCGCAGACGGCACTGCAGACGGCACTGCAGACGGCAGGAGAAGCTGCACACACATCTGGGCAGAGGCTTCCAAATAGGACACACTGAGATCTGGTTATCCGGTCTTGAGTCTCATTAGAACTGAGTTACAGAGGAAAGACTCACTGTGGGACCAACTGTGGGAAAGAAGAGGGAATTGTTCCATCTCTCTGCTTCCCCCCTGCTCTTCCCCTTGGCATTGGACCAATACTCAAACTCTACAACAGAGAAGCAGAGAGCTGGGCGTGGAGAATATGAAATACCTTAGTGGCAGACAAGGCACACCCAATTGTGTGCTATACTTTAGTGTAGAGAGAGCAGAGAAGGTCACGATTCCCAGAACCGCCTCCTTTATAACCTGCATTTCTGCTTGAGACTCATATATTACTCCCCAAAATATGCCTGCATTATTCTGCTGCCTTTTAGACTATGAATTTACTCCTCACTTTTCTCCCCTTTTCCTGCCCCCAAAGAAATAACTAAGAAGAATGAAGGCGAGCTTTTCATCACGGTAGGGAAAGAAGATAGATGTCTATGACTTGGTGCGGACATAAATGCAAAAGCCCAGGCAGAGGCATCAGTGAATGGAACACACTGACAGCAGGTCATTATAATATGCCCCACAAAAGCCTTCCCTCAGTGGTCCTCAAACTTTTCTGAATATTAGAATGGCCTGGGGAACAATAAAAAATTCTGATGGCCAGGTCGCACCTCACACCAGTTAAATCAGAATACTGGCATGGGAGCCAGCGAGCTAGGTTTTAAAGATCTTGTGCTACCAAGTTTGGGAAGCAAATGATTTACTTAGTTAGATGCCCACCTTTTAGATTAAATCTGCACTTGACATACTGTCTTACCCCATCGTCCCCTGGCTAAGGAAATGTACCATGGCTGTGGAACATTCACAGGAATGGCATCTGAATATATGGCTTGGGTTGATCACCAGGTAATAGGCAATCTGCCTCTGAGATTAGCAAAGAACTGGGGCAGCAAGGCCAAGGACCACAGGGGTCCCTTAGGCTGGCTTGGGTCTGTGGCCGTAGGTTGTGTCCCTAATTCCAGTTATGGAGGAATACTGTGCCTGGAAAAGGGAACCACCACCAAGAGTGTGGATGAGTAAATGCCAATGCAATACCCAGTACCAGAAAATCAACTCAGAATTCTACATTCTACTGAAAATGGGTCAGTAGTGTCATCTTTGTGTATCAATTATTTGTTGGCCTTTATGTTATTGCTCTTACCAGACTGGATTCTGATCATAGTCTGAATTAAAAGATGAATGGATGGTGATGGCAAGATGCATTCTTTTTTTTTTTTTGCGGTATGCGGGCCTCTCACTGTTGTGGCCTCTCCCGTTGTGGAGCACAGGCTCCGGACGCTCAGGCTCAGCGGCCATGGCTCACGGGCCCAGCCGCTCCGCGGCATGTGGGATCTTCCCGGACCGGGGCACGAACCCGTGTCCCCTGCATCGGCAGGCGGACTCTCAACCACGGCGCCACCAGGGAAGCCCCAAGATGCATTCTTAATGTAGATGGTTTGAACCTATTGATATAAGTCATGATTGTTCAAAGAAACAGCCTGGAAGATTGTTTTAAGAATAAATATTTGGGACTTCCCTGGTGGCGCAGTGGATAAGAATCTGCCTGCCAATGCAGGGGACGTGGGTTCGATCCCTGGTCTGGGAAGATCCCACATGCCACGGACAACTAAGCCTGTTGTTAGTTGAGCCACAACTACTGAGCCTGTGCTCCAGAGCCTGCAAGCCACAACTACTGAGGCCGCGTGCCACAACTACTGAAGCCCATGCACTTAAAGCCCGTACTCTGCCACAAGAGAAGCCACGGCAATGAGAAGCCTATATACTGCAATGAAGAGTAGCCCCTGCTACTTCTTCACAACTGGAGAAAGTCTGCATGCAGCAACAAAGAAAACTATTAGAGGAAAACATAGGTAGAACACTCTATGACATAAATCGTAGAAAGATCCTTTTTGACCCACCTCCTAGAGAAATGGAAATAAAACCAAAAATAAACAAATGGGACCTAATGAAACTTCAAAGCTTTTGCACAGCAAAGGAAACCATAAACAGGATGAAAAGACAACCCTCAGAAAGGGAGAAAATATTTGCAAACGAAGCAACGGACAAAGGATTAATCTCCAAAATATACAAGCAGCTCATGCAGCTCAATATCAAAAAAACAAATAACACTATCCAAAAATGGATTGTGGATGGATAGACATCCATTCCTAAATGGATGTCTATTTAGGAAGATCTAAATAGACATTTCTCCAAAGAAGATATACAGACTGCCAACAAACACATCAAAGGATGCTCAACATCACTAATCATTAGAGAAATGCAAATCAAACTCACAGTGAGGTATCACCTCATACCAGGCAGAATGGCCATAATCAAAAAAATCTACAAACAATAAATGCTAGAGAGGGTATGGAGAAAAGGGAACCCTCTTGCACTGTTGGAGGGAATGTAAATTGATACAGCCACTATGGAGAACAGTATGGTTCCTTAAAAAACTAAAAGTAGAACTACCATACGACCCAGCAATCCCACTACTGGGCATATACCCTGAGAAAACCATAATTCAAAAAGAGTCCTGTACCACAATGTTCATTGCAGCACTATTTACAATAGCCAGGACATGGAAGCAACCTAAGTGCCCATCGACAGATGAATGGATAAAGAAGATGTGGCACATGTATACAATGGCATATTATTCAGTCATAAGAAGAAACGAAATTGAGTTATTTGTAGTGACCTAGAGTCTGCCATACAGAGTGAAGTAAGTCAGAAAGAGAAAAACAAACACCGTATGCTATCACATATACATGGAAGCTAAAAAAAAGATTCTGATGAACCTAGGGCCAGGACAGGAATAAAAACGCAGACGTAGAGAATGGACTTGAGGACATGGGGAGGGGGAAGGGTGAGCTGGGGTGAAGTGAGAGAGTGGCATGGACATATATACACTACCCAATGTAAAATAGCTAGTGGGAAGCAGCTGCATAGCACAGGGAGATCAGCTCGGTGCTTTGTGACCACCTAGAGGGGTGGGATAGGGAGGGTGAGAGGGAGATGCAAGAGGGAAGAGATATGGAGATATATGTATATGTATAGCTGATTCACTTCATTATACAGCAAAAACTAACACAACATTGTAAAGCAATTATACCCCAACAAAGATTTTTAAAAAATTTTTAAAAGAAAAAAGAAGAAGAAATATTTGAGGGACTTCCCTGGTGGTCCAGTGGGTAAGACTCCACGCTCCCAATGCAGGGGTCCCGGGGTCGATCCCTGGTTGGGGAATGAGATACCTTGTGCGTGCCGCAACTAAGAGTTCGCAGGCTGCAACTAAGAAGTCCGCATGCTGTGACTAAATATCCCAGGTGCCGCAACTAAGATCCAGTACAGCCAAAATAAATAAATATTTTTTTTTAAGAAAGAAGAAATATTTGAAAGTAGCCAAAGCTACTCCTTGGGGTATGGCATGGTGCCTAGAACACATAGCTCAATATGTTTGTCAAATGAACAAATGATAGAAGTGCTACGCCATAGAACAATTTTTCAAATATTACTAAAGCCACCAATATTTACATAGAGAAAAATATAAAAACATGGAGATTCTTGACATTTTAAGTTTAAATCTAAATGTCCAGATATTTGCGAACTATACTTTGATAGTATAACTTTTCCGGAAAGAGATTCAGCAGTATAGACCAAGAGCTTTAAAGATTCATAACCTTTGGTCAAATGATTATACTGATGGAGATATACCGACAAGAAAATAATTTGAGGAGTCAGATTTATATCAACATATTAGTTGCAATGTTGTTTAGAATAACGACAAAATGGAAACAGCCTGAATATTCATATTTATAGAAATCGCCAGATAGGTTATGATACAGCCTCGTGATGTGGCCATTAAAGAAAAGGTTTTAAATAAATGTAACATGAGAGAATGCTCATGATATACCACTGGATGAAAAAAGGAGGATACAAAACTGTACTATGATATGATTCCATTCGTATTCCTTTTTACAGCTACTAAAAATGTCCTATCTTTTATGTAAAATAAAAACATCTAAAACAATTAGAAGGGTATATATGAAAGTTGATTCCCAATTCTACTCCTCTAATTAGTCTTAATGAAGTCAGCAGTGTTGTCATAAATTACAATTAACTATAATCCCCATCTGACACGCACCCACTGGTCCATATGTTGGGCCTCTTAGTAGACCGAGCGTAAGAGCCTTTGAAAATTTATGTAGCTAAAAAACATGCAACAGACACAAAATGACAGCCACCTAGGAAACCTGAAAAGATAATCGTTAAAAGCAAATTGAGGAGGAGTTGGAAGGAGGGGAGAAGGAAGAATTGCATTAAAACTATTTTCCAATTTTCCTCCTTCCTTCAAGCATAAGTTAATCCGATCACAGCTCATAAATAGTTTAGAAAAAATTTTCAAGGTGAAAAAATCATACACAGGGCATTGGAAGCCAGTTCCTTATTCCCCATCGTCCTCACTAAGGCAACCCCTTCCGCTGAAGTCAGGCAACTAGATAAGAGTGTAGCTCACAAGTGTATTTTTTATCCAGCAGAAATATTTAGCTTGGCTGTCTGCCAGAGAATGCTGGAAGAACGGACTGAATTAGGGGATTTACCTTCCACGTGTTTGACACGTGTCATTTGGAGTATCTGAGAAACTGGTCTCTCTTTCTCCATGGCGTTCGAGCAGTGGAGAGGGCTGCCAAACCATGGGAGGAGTAGTGTCACTGCTAAGTAGTAAGATAGAGCATGATTTGAATTTATATAAGTGGGGCGTTTTACTCAGCTTCCAGTTTGCTTTTTTTCCATGACTGATACAATAAAAAAAGGTTAGCCTAGCTATCTATCACCATTGTAAGAAAAAACATGTAATATTTTCCCTAAATTCTAAAGATGCTTCCATTTCTTTCCTCTTAACACCACTTTGGAGTTGTATGAGTCTATAAACAATTTTTGATAACTGTGATTTCAAAAAAAAGCTCTGCATCACAAGGCAGTTTTAACACCTTCATCTACGCATTCTGAGGAACTGTTACTTTATTTTATTTGTTAAACATAGACATCATTGGGAGTTATATACAATCAAGTCCCTGACTTACGTTTTTTAATTGGTCCGATCCTGCGCTAAGCAACTCTACACTTAACAGACTCTAGCTGTCAGAAGTGAATCTACTGTCATCTCCCTCATTTTATGAGAAAGGCTAGATGCTCGGCTCGCGGAGGAAGAGGTGGTGCCAGATCTGAAATCTTTACACCCATGTCCCTCAACCTCGTGCCACCAGCCCATTTGGTACAAAGATCAGTGAGTGACGGGAAGTCCCTTGCAGTTGAGGAAGGCTCTGTCTATGCTGACATAACAGTGGCCAAAGGTGGAGGACATCCCACAGCCACCAAATAAAGAACGTTCATCAAGCACCAGTTCCTAAAGAACTTGTTTATTCTCAGAAAAAAAACAAGAGAGGATAACGTTCATCTCTTTAAGTGAGGAAAGAAAATGCCTGTTTGCCTTCTCTTTGCAGGAGGTGCCCATCAGGCTGTCATCGTATCTAGAGTTGGAAAGATTACCCCGATACTGAACCACATCTCCAGACAAGGGGGGGGGTTCTATCTCTTGGCCCAAACCCCCAGCTCAATACAGCCTGTTAAATAACGATGTTCAATTGTATGACTATGGATGGCAGAGGGGAAATTTAACCAGGCTTTTAAAAAGTGAATGAAGTGGGAGAGGTTTCTATAGATACAAATTTAACGTGAATGTTTTATGAGATACAATTTATGTGAAAAGGAAGGGAGAAGATATACTGCACATATACATAGGGAAGGCTACACAAGAGGCTGAAAAGAGTCATTACCTCTGGGGAGGAGAACTGGGTGGCTAGTCATGTGCGTAGAGTTTTCATTGTATACCTTTGGCACCTTTTGAATTCTGAACCATGTGTATTTACCCACGCAAAATAAATCAAATATAATTTATATATATGTATATATATATGTATTGCTTTCAATTTAAAAAATAATGTTGCTGAAGATATGCTAAATCGTGATTCAGGGCAATTTGACAAACTTATCATACATTTTAAAAATTGTGGTAAATATATAAAACAACTTGGTAATTTTATTTATTTATTTTTGGCTGTGTTGGGTTTTCATTGCTGTGTGCGGGCTTTCTCTAGTTGCGGTGAGCGGGGGCTACTCTTTGTTGCGGTGCGTGGGCTTCTCATTGCGGTGGCTTCTCCTGTTGCAGAGCACAGGCTCTAGGCGTGTGAGCTCAGTAGTTGTGGCTCGCGGGCTCTAGAGCGCAGGCTCAGTAGTTGTGCCGCATGGGCTTAGTTGCTCCGCGGCATGTGGGATCTTCCTGGATCAGGGCTCGAACCCGTGTCCCCTGCATTGGCAGGCGGATTCTCCACCACTGTGCCACCAGGGAAGCCCACAACTTGGTTATTTAATCATTTAAGTGTATAATTCAGTGGCATTGATTATATTCACACAATTGTATAACAACTACCGCTATCTATTTCCAACAATTTTCGTCACCTGAAAGAGAAACTCTGTATCTGTATTAGACAATAACTCCTCATTCCCCACCCGTCCCCAACTCTTCCCCTTCCCAGCCTCTGGTAACCTCTATTCTACTTTCTGTCTCTATGAATTTGCCTATTCCAATTTCCCATATAAGTGAAAACATACAGTATTTGACTTTCTGTGTCTAGCTTATTTCACTTACCATAAGGTTTTCAGGGTTTATCCACATATAGTGTGTGTCAGAACTTCATTCCTGTTCATGGCTGAGTAATATTCCATTTTGTTTTTCTATCTGTATATACCATTTCTATATGCCATTTTGTTTACTCATCTGATGATGGACACATTATTTTCCTCTTTGGGCTATTGAGAACAATGCTGCTATGAACATCAACATACAAATATCTGAGTCCCTGTTTTCAATTCTTTTGGGTATATCTAGGAGTAGAAATGTTCTGTCATATGGTAATTCTGTTTAGCTTTTTGAGGAAGCAAAATCACATACATTTTAACACAGAAATGATAATTGTAGGAATTTATTCTAGGGAAGTAATTGTAGGTGTTCCCAGATAATTACCTACCAGGTTACTGAACATAAGCACTGTTTATAAAATTGAAAAAATAGAAGCAAGCCAAATGATCAAGTGATGTAGGATAGATTAAATGTATTATTTATACAAGCAAAGTCCATGAGGTTGTTCGGAGTAGTGGTTAAGAGAAGTGGCTCTGAGGTCATCCTGCCTGGGTTAAGATCTTGCCTCCACTATCTACATGCTGTCTGACTTTAGGCAAGGTAATTACATTTTCTACTTCTCATATTCTTCATAAGCAAAATGGAAATAATAATTGTACTATGTTCATTGAAAGGTTGTAAAGACTAACCCAGTTAATATATACATGGAACATTCATGTATTAAAGAGCCCGGCACGTAGAATGTGCTTAATAAATGTCCATATGTATGGTTAGAATACTTTACAATAAGCATGCCCTAATTTTATAATAAATGTTGCAGAATATGTGTAAAAATGGAGAAAATACTTGGATTTATAGCTGACATTACTATAATGATTTTGGGTGGAAATCTGCATATATATCCAAAAAATTGGAAATAGATACACAAAATATTAATAATTAATTATAACTAAGTGGTGGAAATACAATTCATTTTTTATCCTGCATTTTTTCAAGATTTTTCAAATCTTTAAGAACGAATATTACTTTGATAATCAGAAAAACAAGTTAAAAATATTGGATAGAGGAGCTGTTTTTTGAATACCCATCACATTTTTAATTTGGATTCCTAAAATTAAACAGAGTTTGATGTCCTAGTTTCAGAAATTCTAGATCCTAAAACCCGCTTTGAAGGAAGAATCATGAAGCAGAAAATTCTCCTTTACAAAACTGCCTACGATTAACATTTTATTTAAAAATCTTTATTAAAATCTGGTAATCATCTTTGACGGTAAAGTTTTAAGACTGACTTGACCAAGCCCCCCTCCTTCAGCTCCCTCCCGCCTTTTGACATGATCAGCTAGCTCTTGTTCCCAGCGTGATGAATTAAGTGTATGACAGATATGACAGGTGAGGAGTGCATGGAGGGGCTTAACCAGCAGGGATAAGATAAAGCCCCCATTTAAGAACAAAGCCCCCACCAAAGCTTGCCTGCTAATGACCACGAACAGAATCTCTTCATTTGCCCCCTTCGGAAGGGACAGGCGGAAACCACAACCAACGTGTGGTTAGGCAGGGAGGCTGTTTCTCCAAGGGTCTCTCAACCAACTAATTGAAAATCCTTGATTTTCTGTTAAACACGTCTGCAAGACAGGCCCCCTTCCACGGACATGAGTGAGGCTGCCTTTCAATGCCGTAGTAATACAAAAGACTTAAATTTACAGCTGGACTAAGTGGAATTACTGTATATAAACCATAATATCTATCTGCAGCTAAGATCCAGCTAAGCCCCAGAGAGACAAGTCCAGCAGGGCAAATACAAGGAATTTTGGAAGTCAGTCCATTAGGATTACCAGGCAGCCCCCGATTTTGGAAGTCATGGGCTCAATCTATGGAAGCAATGAAGTCTCAATCTTCTTTTACCCTAACCTCTTATCTGAAGGCCTATTGACCCAGTTTTTATTTAATATAAATTGATAAACTACAGATGACATTGTAATCATTTTCTACAATACATAGTGACATGATATTATTGGGCAGGCAGCCTGGTCACATATGAACTTTTGTGCAGTAATTAAAAACAGACTTTTGAAAACTATTTGCATAGCAGAAGTGTAGCTATATACTTCATATATAATTACAATAACCTGAACATTACCAATGATGTGTGATGCTAACGATACACATAGGAAATGAACTGTTGGTTATCATCTCCTCCTTCAAGACTTTTAGCCACTGTTCATTTCAGCTTATTAACGACACAGGGCATTGTCAAAGAAGCTAAGTTATAGGTTGCTCTCTGAAAATGTACTGTCTTCTAGGTTCTAGCTCTTGTGGACTGATTTGTGTAGGGGCAGGTCTAAACACAGTAGATACTCAAGAAATACTTGTTGAATAAATAATAGACAAGATGGACAGAAAACTTTAAAGCCATAGACATCCTCCGGGCACTGTGGAGATGAGAATAAATTTGATGGGTGTCCTGGACCATCCCTGCAGTCTGTGCAAGGTTTGTCACATTAACATAGCTTTGGCTGGCTGAAGTCCTACTGAGGACCAGGTAGGCCAATAGCAAGAAGCATTAGCTCTCTTCCACAGGTGAGGAAACACTGACTCAATTAAGCAACTGTCCCAAGTTCAAAGAGCAATTCAGAGACCGGGCTGAGTGAGAACCCACTGGAATCTGTGAGGCACCAAGGGCTATTTCCCTCTGCTGTCCCTCTCACCCCACCCCAGCGGGAAGTTCCCTGATCAATGCTAGCTTTAATTCTGCATTGGTGGGAACTCAGGCTAAATGTGCATTCTTTCCTTCTCACTAAGGATAACCAGCTCTGGGAACATCTGAAACATCAGGACCCAGCTTAAGCTTCCACTGCCAGGAAAACTAGAGAGAATTTTCCTGCTCATAGAGGTCAGGATAAATGGACGCTGCTTTGCCTGCTCTCAGAAGACAAGCCCTCAAGTACTGCTTCCTTTCTACAGTTTCACTCAGGAGTAGAATTATTCAGATGTTCCTTAAAATATCAGATTCAAGTCACTTGGCAAATACTCTTCAAGTCTCTGGACTTGGACCCATCGCAAAAACAACCACCTGTGTGTTTTAACAGCCTGGCAGCTTCCCTGCTAGCTGAGCCCCTCACCAAGAACCCGGGAGAGCGATCGATCGCTGTGGGAGCCCTGCGAACAGGTCTGGATTGTGTCTGTCTACGGCTCATCACCCACAGAGGACATTTTGCAGAAGAGCCAAACAGACATGGAGGCAAACTCTGGGGGACACAGGACAATACTTAACTTTCACCACCTGGGCTAGCCTTGCAGAAGAAATGGTCACACTCAGTTATTGTCTTTTCCTCCTAGACAACTACTGTTTAATCCTACCTCCAGTTGATAGTAACTGGTGGAAGACACAATGCTATTTTTAGACAGGACAGTGAATTCTCCCTTTCGTCTATGAGATATGTACATCCTCTTGCATTCGGGTCCCTCCCAGATGCTGGATTTGGGGTAAAATTTTAATACGAGGGCGTTATTACAAAGTGACTGAGCTTAGAATTCTCTCAAACAGTTTTAAATCCAAAGCCATACCCTCTATACTGAACTCTTTTAAAATGTGAAAGTCAACAGAGTATAGGCTAAATCCCTACAAGCCACACTCTTGCCACAATGATGAAAGGTCATTTATTTTAAATAAGACTAGTACACAAGGGGGAAATTAACCAACATAACAAAAGCTTCTTGACATATTTCTGCCTTCTACCATTCTCAACCACTATCCTCACTCCATCTTTTTAATCTCAGGCTAACAAGTGACTTGATCAAGAACTTGACTCAACACGTAGTACACTTAAAATGGAATTTCCAGAGTCGACAAAAAAATATTTTGGAGATTGATCATAATGCCACTCTTTCACATCTTTTTCTATTTTTTAGAAATTATTTTTCAAGGAACCAGGAATTACTAAATTGATATATTATCTTTATGCAATAAGTAACGCTTTAGAGAAAAAACGTATCACACAGAGCAGGCAATCAAACCTGATTCTTAAATACCCGAAAATGAGGAGAAAACTCATGCCAGCCGCAATTAATGTTCCTGTTTTAAGATGTGACTGCTCATTTTTCAGCATGACATTTATAGACAGAATATAGATTAAGATCAGGTAAACTCTACCAACTTTAGATCATTCTAGTTGGTGCCAAGACTACCTGCTCTGTAACCAAGAGGTGAAATCCTTGGTGTACAAGGCAGCTTTGGAAAATCCAAGCGTGTTATTTCCCCTGGTAATTTTTTTTGCCATTTGAAGAATGATCTGGAAAGGAGGTGTTGAGTTAGTTTACATTAACCTCAGCCTGACCTGGAGGTAGAGGTTTTAGGGGCTGAGCAGCGGCCACAGTCAGGAAAACAGCACAAGGAAAGGGCTGCATTTGCCGGGACCCAAGAATCACCCTGCCATTCTTATTGTGGACGGAGGGCATCCTCTTCGCCCTTTGGGTGGGAGGGAATCCATCCATCTTCATTAGGTTTTTTTTGGGGGGGGTGGAAGGAGGAGGCCTGCCATTTCCTTTGACTTTGAAAAACAGAAGCCAACAGTGATTATTCATTTCCACCCAGTGCCCCCCACCAAACCCTCATAGGCAACTGGGGAAGAATCAACATGGCCCAACACATCAGCAGCCGTCCTATTAACCACAGCAAGCCACAACTTAGTCAAAACCCATAATTAGAAAAGATATGTGTGTTGGAGGTGGGGAGGTGTAAACGGTCTTGAAAGCTCTTCCTAACTTTTTCTATCAGGAATAACTTCTGTTAGAGCAAGTCCATATAAAAGCCAGTCCACTCTTAGAAATGGCCGGATTTGGCCAACGTTTTTTGTACATATCACATTACAAATACATTGTTGAGATTCTGCTTTTTTGTACTCCCAACAGCAACTGTGCTGGCAGTGGTATCTGGAGGACTGGAAATGCATCTCAAACTGTTCTGCAGTATAAATCTGTGAAAAAATCCGTTTCAAGATATGAACTTTTATGCTACAGAGTAACCTCATGAAAGACGGGGTTATACATTTTCCTTCCCTATGAAAAGAAAAATAGATTGAAAATGAATGCTATAGGACAAAAAGACATAGAAAATTACTCTTGATACTGCTTAGATCTTAAGAATAAAAAGAAACACTGTGCATTACAGAGATGTGTCCCAATAGATGGAGCAAAAATATATTTTTAAGATTCTATAGCTAGCTCTAAATCTGAAATGATCAAGAACCTCTTTATAAATAGCCTGAGTTGTAAGAACAAGATATGTAGACGGTGGAGCCAGGAGTTCTTTTTTTCTTTTAAATTGTAATATATATGTCCCACTTGCTTTCCAACACTGATGAATGTATTTACAACTTCACCAATAGTTGTTTTTCCCTCACCCTTGCCTATACTGGCATTTTTCAGCTATCATCTTTGTCAATCCGATAAGCAAAATGATATGGGATGGTTAGTTGTACATCAGGATAGATCCCCTCCTGACTACATCTTGAAACTGTGCTTTAAAGCCTGTCCACTTCACTTCTTCTTTGACAGGTCTATATTCTAAGTCCATTCTCTAAAAAGTAGAAACTGATCATGGATGGGCCAGGGCTGAATTGGCCTGTTAGACATCATTAAAGTCTCCCAATGCCTCTGAAATGTACAAAGACCTCTGCCCCTAATTAGCTGAAAGCTTCAAGCCCATCAGTCAATGTCTCTGAGCCTCAATTTCCTTATTAAGACCCTCAACTCAAACAAGAAATAGTGTGTCTTTATACCACAGTGCTTGTTGCTAGAGATGACTGAGAGGAAGTGGAGGAACTCAGAATCTAACTGCATAATGGAAAATAGATTTGAAGTAACACTGAGCTGAGGGACACAATTATCATACCCAAGGCAGATGAATTCAGACATCTGGTTGGGGCGATGACTCTTGAGTCGGGTTCTGAAGGACAAGGTGGATATGAATTGCTGGAAGGCAATCAGTCCAGGTTAATCGAACCAGTTAACTGTTCTGGCTAAATCTCAGGACCCTGGCTGAAAACCAAAAAAAGGAATTGGGGTGGTGGGGAGAGAGGGGCAGTCATGGCATTGAGTCTGGGATTCTTCTTGCTTCTCGTGACTGCGTCTAGATCATTTCTCCCCACCCCCAATCCCTTCTGTTGAAGGACATGACATGCATATGCCACACCTCTGCTCGCTGCCATTATCCACAGACCCCCTGGTCTATCCCCCTCTTACTGACTTTCACACCTGGCTCCCTTCTTCCTTGCTAGTTACTTCTTGTTACTTCCCACATCACCTGGTCTTTTCCCACCTTCATTCCTACCCCAGCCACCCATTCCCAGTCCACTTAATGGCATCACATCATGAATAACCAAGAAGCATCCTTCCTCCAAGCGTCTGTCTCAATCTCCTCCTCTCCGGTCTTCCCAGGACTTCTTTACTATCCTGACTCCAAAAATTTCTCAAATCACATCAGATCTTTTAGCCCAATGATGAGTTGCCCTACTTTTTCACTCTCTGATATTTATCTCCTGTTCTGACTTCCCTTATCACCCAATTTTGAGTCTATGATCTGGCCTCCCTTGCATATCATTTTCAATTATATAGTTTCACTTCTGTCATACTTACCAGTACCCAAGAGAGTCATCTGTGTCTTCAGACTCTACTTTCTTTCATCCCAATTTCTCCCCAATCCACTGCAATCAAGTTTTCACTCCCACAATTGCACTTGAAATCACATGTTCACCAATGGCTTCCATCTTGCCAAATGAGTGGGCAATTCTCTGTTCTCATCATGTTTACCTGTGAGTATCACTTGACACAATGGTGCACTCCTTCTTGAGGAAATTCTTCATTTGACTTCTAAGCACTACACTCTCCTGTTTTCTCCACTAGGCACTGCTTCTAGTCTTCTTCGTTGGATTCTCATCTTCCTCCTTTAAGAGGTGGCGTGAACTAGGGTACAGCTGCAGCATCTAATGCTTGGATTTAAATAACCATCTACATGCTGACAACTCCCAATTTTAGATCTCTAGCCGGGAACACTCCACTGAGCACCAGACTTCTCTAACCAGCAACCTACTCGACACCTTTACTTTGATGTTTTATGGACGTCTCCTTCTTAACCAAAATAGAATAGATTTTCCCCTCCCCAAATCACTTTTCTCCCTATCTTCCAATCTCAGTGAGTGGCACCTCCATCCACCAAGATCAAATTTAGGAATCATCAATCATTTATGCTTCCCTATTTCTCTCTATCCCCTCCCTCCACATCCAGTCCATCAGCCTGTCTCACTAGCTCTACCTTCCAAATATATCCCAAATCCTTCAACCACATCTCACCACCTCCAGCAGTACTACCCTAGCCCCAGACACTATCATCTCTTGCCTGGACTGTTGAAAGAGTCTACTAGATGGTCTTCTCCCCATCTTGTCCTCCACCATCCATTCTTTACCCAACATTCAGAGAGCTTGTAAAGCATAAATCAGATCATGTCATTCCAATGATAAAACTTGCCAAGGGCTTTCCATCATCCTCAGAATGAAATTAAACTACTTACTTACCATGATAGTCAAGACCTTCCATGTTCTAGCTCTCAAATCTCATCTCCTTTCACTCTCCCACTGGTTCTCCAGGCTCTAGCCACACTGTCTTTTTGCTGTTTCTCTAACAAACAAAATCATTCTCACCTTTGAATCTGTGCTCTTCTCTCACCAGACCTTATATGGATCGCTCACTCATTTCATTGCAGTCTATACTCAGATGCCACCTCCTCAGGAAGACCTTTCTTATCTACCTTTCTCTAGAAATAGCACCCTAACTCATCATTCTCTAGCGCTTTGCACTGTTTTAATTCTACTATCATGATCACTGTCTCATTAAAATCTGGAATTGCATTAATTAATTTGTTTATTGATTTATCTGTCTATCCCACTAGAACGTAATCCCCATTAAAGTTACAGAATGTATTTTTTGCTTTCGTTTTTTTGTCTTTTTACCTCTAGTTAGCACTTAGAACTATGCTTGGTACTTGTAGGTACTCAAGAAATATTTGTTGGACAAGAGAATTACTGAATGAGTGGATGGAGAAGTTGAATGCTATAAATTTAAATTTTGTTCACTAAGTGATTTTTGAGCATGGTGATCACTTGAGCAGGAACAGTGATGTGATGGAGAGGGAGTTAGAGATGGGCTAGCTACTCACATGAGAGGGAAACAAACGGAGGCCAGCACCACTTGCCCTGAGGCTGTTCTAAGAAGTGCATCTGAGAGTGGGAAAGAACTTTTGCCAGATATTGCTGCAGGACGGTATGTAATGTAAGGAGGGGCCAAGGCGAGGAAAAGTCACAAGGCATTTTAAGAATGTAAACCTATACAACCCAGAAGTGCTGCTGCCCAAGGAGGAACCAGCACGCGGCAAGAGAGGAAGATTATAAATTAATTTGCATCATGTTCTACCTACTTTTAACAGCAAGAGCTGAACAAAGAATTTCAGAGTTTCTGGAATTTCTGGTCCTGAATTGGGGCTGGGGTAGAATGCAGCAAGAAAGAGGGGAAGGGGCTCACATGAGAGAAGGACGCTGGTCCGAGGCTGATGCATGACCGTGGGAGGAGCTTACCCCAGGTGCCCCTACCACCGGCATCCCTGTGTGCGGACCACGGCCGCACCACTCCCAAGGATGGAGCTGGGGAAAGGACTGTGAGAGCCCTCCCAGGCATGACCATCCAGCGACCATCCTGGGGCCTCAGCACACTCTGCCCCTCCCATCTCCTTTATATTTGTTTACTTAAAAAGAAAACAAATTATCTAAGGTTTAAGGCATATTTTCTTAGAGTAAGAGAAGCACAGAGACGAAAACTGGGTTCTATATAGAGCAGGAACCAAGGACCAAATGATTATTATATCTAGTTTCATTTTAAAAGACGATTTATGGTTCTGGTAGGAATCCTGTCACTCCAACTGATTTTAAATGGTTCTTTGACATGTTTTTCTTTGTAACACAGTGAATTTGGCATAGATATATGTAAAGCTGATTTATTAAAAAGAAAAAATCAATATTGTGCAATAAACCAGTAAATCATCCTACAAAATCAGAACACACACACACACATTCCTATCGACTTATACTCTATTCAGTATGCATCCCAAACCAACAATTGTGGTGCAAAATTAAGAACCATTGCCTCCTCTCAAGGTCTACAAGAAAAAGCTGCATTTATGTGAATATATTTGGCAGGTGTATGAGGTAAAAAGCTTCTTTCCACCTTTCTGTGCAAATATAACTTTAACAAGAGTGCTTGAACATGCTTTTCTCTAAACCACTCATAAAAATTCTTGAGGTTCTTAACCTTACTGGAAAAGAAAACCTCAGATGACTATAAAGTAAATACACAGCATATTCTCAACATCATGGCCATCTTCAAGCAATTTCTCACACTTATAATGCATTTATTTTTATATAAAGCAGATGCTTGTCTCTGGGGTAAACCATGCCTTTTATTCTTATGTTGTGAAAGTTCCTTCTAATTAAAACAGGAAATACAAATTTCCTTGTCTAGTTCTAAGGATAAACCCTACTTAGCACAAGCAGCTGTCTGCAATTTTTGATGAACCCTTTCTGACTATTCCAAATGTGCACTGCTGAATTCATACTTTGTGGGCACTTTTGAATCCCCATTCCAAGAACAAAGGGCACACCCAGCGTTTCTGCATTCTAACCAGCCAGGGCTTTGCACGCTCTGGGCACCTTCACAAGCTAAATGAGCAACACGAGCAGCGTTGCAGCTTCACAAACGTATTCAGAGGTGAGAAAGCTGAATATATTCTGGTGGAGGGGTTAAGTAAAACATGTAAAATGAGAAGTCACTCAAAGAAAAGAGAGAATGTAATTGAATTTCTTTAAAAAAAATTATTCTTCTTTAAATGCTTTACATTATAGCTCAAATTGCAATTAAGAAGACTCTGGTCCCACCCTTCTAATTAAAAAGCACAAGTAGTTCCTTTACTGACCACAACAAAGGCCAAGTAGACTCAAACCCACTTCCTTTGCAGGAACTTCTCTTGTTGCTTCTGAGCGGTTCACGTACGGCTGATAAAACGGGCTATTAGGTCTAAGGGATTCAAGCCCAAGCAAGTTTATACACCTTGGAGCAGATCAGATATGGTATCTGCTGAATGAGACAGTTTTTCCACTCTTGTCAAGCCTGGATTAATAGTCCTACTAATTGCATTTTAGGAATGGCCAATTAGTTAGAGTTCAGTCACCTGTATAGGAATGGCGGCAGGAAGGTAGAGACGAGAAACCGCCCTTAAACCCTTAGGGGTCTGTGGGTCCCAGTCCAAATGCCCTGTGCTTTCTCCACTTGACTGCTGAGCCCTCACTGGACATCAGAGTAGGAAGCCAACATCCTAAATCCTGCTGGGCTGTGACAACAGAGTTGGTGATGGAAGTTTGCACTTAACTAATGAAACAAAACTGCTTGGTAGCTTCATCTGTTAAGAATTATGATATGGATATTCCTAGCTTGAAAGGGTCTTCTTTTCATCTTAAATACAATTTCTACCTTTATATCGGAAACAACGAGTTTTTTCCTTGAGTGAAAAATTTGATGTTTGTTCTTAAGAATGACCCTCACCCAATCCTCTTCTCATATATACAGATTTAATTTTATTTGGCCTCTCAGTCAAAAGAGTCTTATTACCTCACTTAAATTTGCAAATTCAGCAAAGTGTTGGTTGTGCTTGGAATGATAACAGGCACCTTGGCAACTAAAGTGTCAATAATGACTATGAACCCTTTAAAAATCGAGTCAGGGGACCAGAAGTTGCACTAATGATTCTCCATAAACATGGCAAGAAAGTTAGTTAATAAACACCAGCTAACTTTTTTCAACTGCAGCAATAAATTGTTTAATCGGTGAAATGTCCACAAACTCCACTCAAAACACCTCCTGAATTGTTTAATTAGCGAACTCTTGCAACACTCAACAAATAGATATTGGCAAGTTAGGGAGACACAAGGTCCCTGAAGTATTAGCTGTGCTGATAATCTAATCTGTAGGATTTTCAAAGGGACACATATTTCTTTTCTTTTCTTTTCTTTTTTAAGATTTCAGACATCCTAATGACAAACATTTTGCACTTAAAATGTTCTAACAAGTAAATAGAATATAAAAGACAACTACTCATAATTGTGAACCAGGTTGCTAACCAGATTAATAACACACCTCATGTATATAATAATGCAGGACATGTGTGTATGTACCCTCCCAATGTAACAGTAGCATTTTGTTCACACAAATATACCTAAATGAAAAAAAAATTCTTTTGAAAAACAGGTTGTCTTGCTGTTGCAGCAAACTGTAGAGTAGGGTATTACTTGATGTATATTTAAGGCTGTCCGCCCAGTCTCCTACCCGCCAAAGTACTAGGAAAGTTCAACTGGCGGTGATTTATAACTGTTGAACAGTACTCCATGGCATGTTTTGAACCAATAAGTGCTGAGTGGGAAGATCATCCTTCACGACAACCCCTTCCGCAAAGGTACCCACGCCCAGGGGAGGGTGAGCAGTTTGGGTGTGGTGAACCAAGTCCTAACCCATTAATTGTTGGGAAGCCCTGGCAGAGCCATCCTGGATGTGAATGGTTTCCTTACTTGGCTCAGATACTCCAGGACTGAAAAGTGCTGGTTAGCTGATGAAGCCCAGATCACAAATCCAATAGCAGTATATGGATCATTTCGATATATTTTGTTCCAAGGGTATAAACCACATGCCAATATTTATGGTAGTGTCTTAAGTAAAATGGTGTGTATGGAAATGTCAAAACCCTATCTTCACTACGAATTCAAAATATACGTCTCCTCTGTGAAAAGATCAGTTAAGTGTGTTTTTGCTTATAAAGGAACACATAAACACTCGTCCCATAAAGACGAAAGAAATGTATACCTTTTCTTGGCATAGAAAAGTTTGAAAAGCATTAAATTAAGCTTCTCTCTCCTTTCTCCTTAGAAACTACAGGTATGATTCATTACAGTTAGCATAAAATAATTGATTAAGCTTCGTGTAGCTATTCTTAGCTCTACCTGAAGAAGTTAAAATGCACGTGGTCCTTATCTTCTTAAAGCTTATATATTAATCTGACACTTATCTTCTTAGGCTGAAATGTCCAAGTCTTTCATATACTGGTTTGCAAAGCACAAAAGTTGAAGAGCTATGCTTATTATTCACTTAATAGTCTTTTAAATACTTGACATATTCTTGGAAGAATATCTTGAAAGAAAACTGAATACCACTGAAGAACTGAAGACATACTCCCCTCCCACTTGCACAATTCAGAATTAGTTTTAAGTGAGAGACAGACAGATAGAAGGGAACAAGTAGCAATTTGATTTTCAATTTAGAGCAAAAATATAACCAGGCATACACACAAAAGATCTTAAATTATTTATAAGAAGAGTAAGAGGCAGATCATCTACTTGGTCAAAAAACATTTAAAAACCTTTCTGTGAAATATCTGAGTTTGTATCTTCCTTCAGTTTTCTCTACGCATAATTGTGTAAAAACTTTTAGATGATCTTGTTCTGTATTTGTCTGCTACAATCGAATAATGACAGCTACCTGAAACACCATCAGTCTTGGGGCCACTTCACCAAGCAGTAGGCAGACTGATGCTTCCAGCAGATGACCTGTGATCCAGGAATTTAGTCTCCATGAAAAAAAAAAAGAGACCAACCCAATGATCAAGCTCTGCAGTGAAACCAAAGAGGGGCTTTTATTCTGGAAGTTGTTACAAGTAGTTCATAACCTTTGTACTCTAGACACTCATTCAAACTACCTCACCACTCTGTAAACCGGGGGCTAAGGATGCTCGAAGGCATGAACTTTCTACCCAAACAGGGGATTGTAAACATTTGGGGGAGGCCTGGTGCTACTGCTAAAATAAACCATAAAAAAGGACATTAGCCAAGACACTTTTATTCAGGGAGCCTCTCTCAGTTCAGGGAACCCAATTTCAACTTCAAGTCTTTTGCTCAAGAGCTAGGTCTCAGTGAAAACAAGCAAACCTCTTTAGAGCACTAGCATTTTCAAGCTTTCTCAGCATCCTTCGGTGCTAATAAAAAGTGTATTTAAAAGAGTTAAAGGAATCAGGATACGACAGAAGAGAATATATATGTATAGTCTGGGTTGCAACAGTGTTCTCTACTTTTTAAATTGTAAATAAAACACCGGGGGAAAAATACATATAAAGGGGAGACTGCTCCTCAAAAGAAATTACTTACGACTTAGCATTTCTGCTTCCTTCTAATTTGGTTGTCTTAATTTTAATTTTCGAAGCGAGTTTTAGCTTTTAGTAAGAGATCTTACCTCTGTCAGGTTCAAAGATGTTTTGACTACAAATTGAAATTAGATTATTTGATCCTAGACTGCAAAAAGCTTTTTCTTAATTGGGGAGGAAGAAAGAGGACAGAAGAAGGGAGTCTCCATGCTCTTAAAACTGGTGTATATAAAATCACCAGGGGAAGCAGGAAGTGAAATTGGGCCCAGTTTGCCTAAACTGAAGAAAATAAAAGAATACATTTGTTCTAAAACTCAAATTTAATTAAAATAAAATTTCACTCAAAACAATCCCTTTAAATTAAGGTGTAAATTTGTAGAAAATAATAGTATGTTCTAATGTTTAGGTTTTAATAACCTCTAGATGATCACTATGAATTTTTAAAGTTATATGATTTAAACACACCTGGTTAAGGAGTCTTTGGGTGTAAATCTGCCGTCCCACCAAATCATCGTCAATAGCTAACAAGCAGGAGACAGTTTGTCTTCCAACCATGGATCCAAAATAACTATTAAATTTAATACGTTGGATATTTTACTGTGATGGTCTGATGAGGTAAAGGATATATTATTAACGTCAAGTTGATAATTATTTTTAGAATTGTTAATTAAATGTAATGCACATAAAGCATAAAAGAGATAAAAGGCATCTGGTTCACTAGAAATTCAAGGAGACAATGCCTCGAACACATGGGATGTGGAAAAGCCTCCACGAAGTAAAAAATATTACCCGAAGACTCAGTTCACTTAAAAAGCAAAACAAAACCAAGCAACTGGTTTTGTCTTAGTCGTGTTAATCTCCAAGTCAACTGAACCAAATTTCTGCAGGCTTCCTTTGGTATATCTTATAATAAAAATGTCTTTGAACAATATTTATGATAGCTAATTTTTTTAAAACTTGGGCAAAATATACATAACATTTATCATTTTAACCGTTTTTAAGCGCACAGTTCAGTGGCATTAAACATACTCACGCTGTTGTAAAACTATCACCGCTATCCATCTCCACAACTTTTTCATGATCCTCAAACCCACTAAACACCAACTCGCCATTCCTTCCCAGCCCCAGTCCTCGGTAACCCCCATTCTACTTAATGTCTCTGTGAATTGGACTATTCTAGGTACCTCACATAAGTGGAATCATACAATATTTGTCCTTTTGCGTCTGGCTTATTTCACTTAGCATAATGTTAATTTTCTTAAAAATGTAAATCTTAATTATGCAATTTATATATTAAAAAAAGAAAAAAAACTTGTTATTTGGAAACTCTAAAGGCGACATCATTCCCAAAATACAGTACAACCATCACAGGCCACCCACTCACCTTTTCAAAAATAATTTTTGCCTTCTATAAAAAAAATTGTTTCAGCATCATTTCCCCCTGCAAGAGTTCAGACTCCAGAATCTTCCTGGACAAGCCATGTTGTGGTCTACTTCTAGCCCGGAAAAGAAAGTTATGCCAGCTATCCTAAGCAACACTTTGCTGTACCACACACCTGTTCAGACAACGGGTCAGTTAAACAAGCAAAGTAACAGCTGAGAAAGCCAGGTCAGCTACCCTCTGATCTGAAAGACATTTACAGAACCAGTCCCCCTTCTCTGCCTTCTTTATGTGAAAATAGCAGTTGAAGTAACATGATCCCTTCCCTTCCTGTTTGAAGAGACAGTGAAAGCCCTCCTGCTGCGAGTCCACTCTCTAAGTCTGGGGAAGAGGCCGCCTCTATCCTCCAGCTTAGTTCTTAAGCCTGGGTCTACAGGGGAAAGAGGACCCATCCCACCGTGGTTATGTTTGTTTAAGGAGCCAGGTCCAACTCAAAGAGTTAACGATTAACAAGGGCCATATTACATGTCACATTTTCTTGTTACCATGCTTTTTACTCCCAGGTATAATTAAGGGAACTTTTTTGCTTTCTGACCTTTCTTAAGTTTCTCTTCAGTTGGGCCCAAAGGTTTTAAGTGCAAAGAATACACAAACTGAATAGACAGCATTGTGGTCTTATGACAGATGAAATCTGAATTTTCCAGAAGAATTTTTTTTGTTTTTGAAAACTGATACAACACTACAGGCATCGCAGGAAAACCACCCAATATGATGTAAAGACTTTATGAGTTTACCTCTTCCAAATATAGTTTTTTTTTTTTTTTTTTTTGCGCTACGCGGCCCTCTCACTGCTGTGGCCTCTCCCGTTGCGGAGCACAGGCTCCGGACGCGCAGGCTCAGCGGCCATGGCTCACGGGCCCAGCCGCTCCGCGGCATGTGGGATCTTCCCGGACCGGGTCACGAACCCGTGTCCCCTGCGTCGCAGGCGGACTCTCAACCACTGCGCCACCAGGGAAGCCCCAAATATAGTTTTATAAATTTTTTTCTAAGTACAATTTATGATTGGATTATAAGAATGAAAAGTATACAATTCATTAAGGACGTGACTTTTTAAAAATGTTTTCATTTGTAACTTGGGAAAAGTGCTTCTCTCAATAGCTTAGGTGTGAGTATACTGGTTTGCTTTATTTTACCTCAAGAAACGAGAAAAGATGAATGACTGAAATCACCTAAGTACTGACTCATATGTTTTTGAAGGTGTAACTTTGTACTAAATTTATCACACGAAACTAGCAAGTCCATACCCAGCCTTCTGTAGGTAGGGAAGTTTTGTCTTTGTAGCTGAAATGGATGAAGGGAAAAAACCTAGCGTGCCTGGAAAGATGACAGCTCAAGAATATACATTATTTTCAAATAATCTCATCTGTTTTTGCAAAATAATAAAGAACAATTTAAAAAGAGCCTCAACATTTTATATTCTGAAGTATCATAAATAGTTCTGGTTAAAAGAATTCCTGTGTGTAATAATTCTCTTTCAGGCTTTCATTTTAATTTTAGTAAAGCTTTTCTCATGCTCTCTTAAAATCACACAGTTTTAGAATTCTGTATGGAACCTTAGAGATAATGTAGTATAGTATCCAAACTTTTTTTTTTTTTTTTTAGTAGTGGAACCACCTCTGCTTTTTTTTCTCCTCTTAAATCTATCGAAATCTTACAGTGCTCTGAGCAACTGGAATATAGATAAAAGCAGAAATCTGACTGGGGACGCAACCTGAGGGGTCCAAGGCCCATGTCCGAGAATCACTTTGCGGCAGTCCTATCCCCTCATTGTACGGAAGTGGAAACAGAGACCCAATAAGGTTAGGCGACTTCTCCAAGTTCACACCACACCAGTCTTGCATCCTTATTCACTGCCATCTCCTACCTTACTCTCCACCAAATCTTAACAGTTCGGAATTTCAAGTAATTTATTATTTTGCCCTTGTAGGAGAATTAAAGAAGCAGCACAAAGTTTAGTGGGGGGAGAGGAGTGCGTGTTTGAAATCTTTGATCACCTCAATTTGCGTTAACAAGGCCAAAAGACAAGAAATAAAGACAGAGAATCAGGAAAAGGGACCAAATTGAATTGAAGGGTCAAGGCAGTCATTCGTCATTCTCTCCTATAGTCATTCGTTCAGCAGACCGTTAGAGCAGGCCTACCTGCGCCAGGCACTGAGAAAGACGCCCAGATAAATTCGGACACCGTTTCGGACCGAAGTTTACTATTCGTTGTGGTACCGCGCATGTGCATATGCGCATGATGCGCATGCGCATACCGTCCTAGGCGGGATGTGACAGAGGCCACACCGGGGAGGGGTGGGTGACCAGGGGAGGGTGACGGAGAAAGTGTCCTCTGAGCCGAGCCTCAACAACTATGGTGGGGGATGGTGGCACCAAGGATGGATGCCAGCAGCCATGGCTGGAGAACAGGGGTGGAAAGGAAGGGAAGAACGCCGGCCTTTCTCCCATCTACTCTGGCAGAAACGAAGGCCACTTACAGAATTGTGGGAACTATGTCAGGAAGTTACTTTGGCCCAAACTTTGAAGGGGTGGGGAGTAGGGAGAAGAGAGGTAGCCAGGAGACAGTGTGGAGGCCAGGGCTTCAGGTTGGGGGGAAAGGACTGGGGAGTAAAGGAAGTGTTTATTTACTAAGGGTATGCATGGAAGATAAATCCGTCTAGAAATAACGCATAAAATTAGGGCAGCCACCTAAGGATTATTGGTAAATGAGGTTTTAGATTTCACCAGTTTTTGCCGAGCTCGTTTTGGTAGAAACAGTAGAGGTATAGCATAGTCAGCTCTGGAGGGCTGCAACCAGTTTGCTTTCCAGAATCAGTGTCTTTACAACTCACCCCCCCTTCCCGGTACTATGCGGCCCCAGAAGTGCTAACAGACAGTTGGAAAGCCTTTCCCTCACATTTAGAAAAAAAAAGAGCTCTAAAATACTAAGGAATGGAAAAGGTCAACTCTGAAGCAAGACAAAAGTAACACCAAGGGAAGAGAGAAAAGACTTCCCCTACAGCCTGGCCTTCACTATTCCATAAAACGCATTTCCCTCCTGATAAGGCCCTGTGCTGACCAGGCAGCCACACTTTACTGCAGGTTCACTAACTAACTAAGCTGTCTTTTTCAAGGATATCAGTGCAACCAGAAGAGCCATAAAATTGTGAAATTTCGAGAAATGGGGGCTGAGTCTTGGCCTAGCCTGATCAGTACGGCCGTGGACAGACAGCTAAACTGCTGATATCAGGATAACGCAGTGTGGTCAGCTCTGAGCGCCCCAATCCTGCCCAGGTCCACTCACACATTGTTTCTTCCAGAGATGTTGTTTTTGAGAGATGCAGAGCCCGTGCCATCAGAAGTCTGGTAAGGGGAGAGGCATTTTCCAATTCTGGTTTTTCATACCAAATAAAATATAAACAAAGGCATAGCACTCATTTACTATTTGCAACATTTTAGAATTTCTGGCATAAGCTGTTTAAGAAGTGCCAAATCTGAAGTTTTACAGCTAAAAAAAAAAAAAAGACTCTCCCTCTACTTTGAATTTATTTATTAAAATGCCCCAGACTTTTAGAACTGTGCAGTTCTTCTAACCAGCTCCTGTGTTTTAGCTCTGAGGAAACCAAGGATCAGAGAGGGTTGGGATTTGTTCACACTTGGCTTATCAACAGGAAAAACTGACAATATCCAGGGTTCTCAACTCCTGGCTCTTACTCTCTCCGTTACCATAAATAATATTCTTATTAGTCTTTAAAATTTTAGTGAAGGTCCATGTAATTCTAATTCCTTTGGTGCAACTATTATGAGAGGTTGTAGCGAAACGTAACTCTGAAGATAAGGATGACAGAAGTGGTCATCCTAATACACATTTTCCCCTTGGAAAGTCCCAGTGAATTTTCCATAACAAAGATTTACCTCTTTATATCCTACTCTTGTGTGATTAGCTAAGCCACACACACAATGAAAAGAAGATATGCAATTCTCAATTTACCTTTTGACCAACTATCCACGTGTCTGTCTCTCTACAGGCATTTCCACAAAGACCTATTTCACTGCTAAAGACTATTTTTAAAATGTACTATGCCAATAAAACCCAAATTAACTACTTCTCTCACTGTCCTCAAAAACTAAAGAAATGGCATAAATTGTGACTAAAAATGAGGGGTACACTATGTGTAGTACTTATGATTAAGGAAACAAATTAAGACTCCAAATTCTTCCCTCAGCTCCACTAGTTATTCTTTTTTCCTTTCCTAGTATTTCTGATATAGGTGTTAGCGGAGAAATCCAAATAGATGCAATGTTCAAAAAGAATTTAGAAAATCTAGGACACTTGGTCCTCTGTATTTATTAGTTTAAGAAACAAGGAAAGATCATATAGGTCACTTCCTATGGTGATCGTCAATCTCTTAATGAGTGTTGCTTTTCAAACTTCTTAATCAGTAAAAAAGTGAAAAGTACCTATGATGATCTTACTTGAAACTTCAGAAAAACTGTTATTAGGAAGAATGTCATCTTCCCTCTATAGGAAAGAATATATTCTCAGGACACAATTAGAAGCTCAGAGAATTTCTGAACCCTGAATTTACTTGTCCTTCATTCTTCTTTAATTTGGCTAGAATAAGCCTCTCCCCCACTGTTGATGAAATACTCACATTTTCACTCAAGCGGCCTGGAGTTCCCCTCCGGACCTCTGAAGGAGCCGCCTGGAGCAGAGCTCTCCCTCACCCAGTGCAGAGCAGCTCTCCCACAACCCCCCCAAAGCGGCTCTGCAAGAGGCCTGTGTCAACAGCCCTATCGGGACGATCACATGACATGGCCTTTGTCTCCTTCCTGCTGGTGTGTCAGTGGTCATGGCCAAAGACTGCGACAGGGGATTGCCAGGAGATGCAAAATGCTTCATGTGTTTGTATTCTGCTGTCAAAGAGGGAGGACAAGCAGCCTTTTCCACTGCCTTCCATCAGCCCAGAAAGGACCTGCTTCTCCCACCTGAATGGTTTAGGACGTGCCAGGAACTAGAGACACAGGAAACTAGATCTGTGGCCAGGAGCCCACTGTCCTTATTCCATGGAAATGAAAGACAAGTTGCTTTGATCACCTTGGAGACCAACCACCTCCTTCTACTGAAAACTAACCCCACCTTAGCGGTCCCTGCTTCCCCTCCCCCAGGAGTCCCACTCCCTCTACTCCGGCTTGAGTATCAGGCTAATCGGTTTGATCTGACAGATTTTAATTACATTAATTAGGGCTTTTCTGAGTAGGCCTGATTAGCATCCTATACACACATTTGTGTGTGTGTGTGTGTGTGTGTGTGTGTGTGTGTGTGTGTGTGTGTGTTTTCTTCCCTAAAGCAGCTCTGCTAGGATCAGGACGAACACTTTCCTTTCCTCTAACAATGGTGGTTTTTTTTTTTTTTTTGTCTTGCTCAAGGTAAAAAATCAGACATTTGGCGGCAATGGTTGTGAGAGTGTATTTTATAATAAAATCACCCATGAGGATCTGGGGTAGGCTCTGCATCTATCTTGTGAGTCTTAGTGGGGGAGAAGGGATTGTTATTTAGATCGTTTGTCTAGAACACAAACATTGGTTTTGTTTAGCTTTTGCTTAATAAATAATACATTTAGTTTGAGGTTTTTTCGTTTTGTTTTGTTTATTTTTGGCTGTGCTGGGTCTTCGTTTCTGTGCGTGGGCTTTCTCTAGTTGCAGCGAGCGGGGGCCACTCTTCATCGTGGTGCGCGGGCCTCTCACTGTCGCGGCCTCTCTTGTTGCGGAGCACAGGCTCCAGCCACGCAGGCTCAGTAGTTGTGGTGCACGGGCCTAGTTGCTCGGCGGCATGTGGGATCTTCCCAGACCAGGGCTCAAACCCATGTCCCCTGGAGTGGCAGGTGGATTCTCAACCACTGTGCCACCAGGGAAGCCCTTAGTCTGAGTTTTAAAACTCCAAGTTTTTCTAAATCTTGCCCCATACCCTCATCAGACTGGAGCACATAGAAATAGATTCGTACCTCTCTGTAGTATTTTGTCCATCACATTTTAGAGAGAACCAATGATAACCACACAAAAGCCAAAGGAGATTTATCCTCTGCCCCTTCATTGTTTCTTAGAGTAATGAATGTCAACCAGGTGATTTTTTTTGTTTGTTTGTTTGTTTTTTGTGGTACGCGGGCCTCTCACTGTTGTGGCCTCTCCCGTTGCGGAGCACAGGCTCCAGACGCGCAGGCTCAGCGGCCATGGCTCACTGGCCCAGCCGCTCCGCAACATGTGGGATCTTCCCGGACCGGGGCACGAACCCGCGACCCCTGCATGGGCAGGCGGACTCCCAACCACTGCGCCACCAGGGAAACCCTCAGCCAGGTTTTAATGAAAATATTTCTTAACTACTTTCAGCCACTAACAAAAGAGAACAACAACATTGATTTCTCAGAACACTGTACAAAGATTAGCATAGCATATATATTTAGCCTTGTTGATCATCTGTACTTTAATTATTGCTTTAAAATATGCTGTTTTGAATAAGCCACAATAAATGAGGGCATAGTTCCAGACACCAGGAAAAAAATCTAGCAAACTAAATGAGGTTTGTTTGTTTTAAACAGTCTGATACGAAACAATTTTTTTTTAAAACCACGTGTCTTAAGGAAAGCAGTAAAAGCATGGACTTGCGACCCTTAATCCAAGTTTTGAATCCTACTGACACCACTATCTCCCTGCTTCCACTTGTGCAATAGCCACTTCTCTGCGGATTGACACTGCTATTCACGCCCACCTGAGCTATGTCATAATTAGGATGGTGTTCTATTGGGATAGTTCCTGAATTGGCTGGAATCTTGGTAAGACGGCTGAGAAATTGCATTTTCTAGCCACAGTGACTTAACAGAAAGATAAAAGTTCTTTTTTAATTACCTAAAAAATATTCTAATGCCATATTTTTCATTTACAATGTATCCAATTATCTTATCTTTAAGGGTTAACTTGGATTTAACATTTCTAGCCATTTGGTTTCCTAGTCACTTTAAAGTGAAAGTGAAGTTTCTAAAGGTGGCTATGTATTCACCTTTTTTTTTCTTCTCATTTTGAGGGGAAAAAGTCCTCAGTAAAAATGATGTTCATTACCTTTTTGTTGTCTCCCGATTCTCACTGGAAATCAAATCCTTTCCTTGGTCTTATCTAGGTGGATAGGATGTCCTTCGAGAAAGAACCTGATTTAACCTGCTTTGATGACTACCAAGCTTAGAAATGGGCTTAACAATCACAAGAATGGGAATGATCCATTCACCTGCTTGGGAAGTAGCAGGAATCCATACCTTTTAACTCTAGGTCTTTGATCCACTTTGGATTAGACAATTAAGATTTTCTAGGAAGCGTTAGTAAAAGACTGAAGGAACTGAAGTGTAGAAACAGGTTATGCGATTTAATGTCAGATACTGCTGCCTCCACACCCAAATGTTCGCCCTGGATAGGATCTATTTTATGCTTTGCAGTGATGGTTGACTTCTGGCTTCCCCTGGCAAAAAATACTAAGTGATTTATTAAGTAAACAGACAACAACAACAAAAAAACAAGCAAACCTGCACACAATAACGTAGTGCCAAGTTTTACCTAGTATTCAATTTAACTACTCAGCTACAACTTTTAAATCTTCTAAAGAGTTCAAAGGAAGAGAAATGGAGTTAGAGTGTTGACAGAATTTGGTGTGTATGTGTGTGTGTATGGGAAGAATAGAAAAAAGGTAACAACAAAAAAGGAAAGAACAAAAAGGGAGAAGGTGGTTGATGGGAAAAAAAATGTAAAGCTTTTCTTTTCCAAAAAAATTGAGAACTTTAAAAGCAATGGTAACTTAAAAAATACAGATATAGATATACATAGGCAAACGTGCGTGTGTGCGCACGCGCGTGTGTGTATGTAGAGAGAGAGTAGGGGTGAGGAGTAGGGCATAAAATTAACACAGAAAAGAACTGCAAGTGAGAAAAAGCCTTTCCTTAGAATTTAAAATACTCACTCCAGTGCAGAATAATAGGATCTCAACCCATTTTATTAAATTAAGTTACACTGATGGTCACCTACCCATTTCAATGCCACTTACTGTCAATTTAATTAAAAATACTAAAGTCGGAATGTAAGTTCTCCCAACATATTTTTGTAATCATTAGGTCTGTGTCACTAGAGGATGACAGCTCTTCATTCGGTTCACTCAGCCATTCAGCCAGCCATCGATGATTTACTGAGTCCCCGCTATGTAGCAGGCTCTGTGCTAAGCAGCGGGTATGCAGTATTGAGCAAAAACAACATGGTCCATACCCTTCCTGGAGCTTATCATTAAGGGAGAGACTGACAAGAAACAAGTAAATGTAAAAATATAATCACCACGTGTGGGAAGTGATAGGAAAGGAGGAAAGGAGAGGGTGCTGTGTGAGAGAAGAGAGGAATGGCAGGGAACTGGATGTTCAAGGGAGACCACATTGTGAAGGAACTTTTAAGCTGAAGCTTAAAGGTGTCAGCCTTGCCGACTGGAGAGAGAGGAAGAGGACAGAGGTGGAGGCCAGGCGGGATGGAAAGAAGAGAAGCAACCCAGCTCCAAAACCAGGAAGCCCAATGAGTTCTGGGGGCTGAAGGGCCACTGCTGTGGCTGGGTGAGTGACGTGAGTTGAGGCTGCAGAAGCAACAGATCTTTGTAGCTCATGGTGAGAAAAGGATTTTCCTCTGAGGATAATTCTAGTAGGAGCGAAAGTTAAGCATTTATTTTTAAATTAACTTTTTTTGCACACTCAATTGTGGAAATATACTACAGTAAGAGAATAGTTAAATAAATTAGCTACTTTTCATGACAGAACATTTTCCAACCATGTAAAAATATTTCAAAATAATATTTGATGATACAAAAATGTTTAAGATATTTAAAGTCAGTATATACATAAACGTATAGAGCAATTTTGTAAAAGAGAAATGCATCTGTAGTTGTATTCATAGAAATAGGAGACGGAAATACACCAAGATGTTAAAAACGATTAAAGCTAGGTGGAGGGCTTCCCTGGTGGCGCAGTGGTTGAGAGTCCGCCTGCTGATGCAGAGGACACGGGTTCGTGCCCCGGTCCGGGAAGATCCCACATGCCGCAGAGCGGCTGGGCCCGTGAGCCATGGCCGCTGAGCCTGCGCGTCCGGAGCCTGTGCTCTGCAACGGGAGAGGCCACAACAGTGAGAGGCCCGCGTACCGCCAAAAAAAAAAAAAAAAAAAAAAAAAAAGAGAGGTGGAAGAATTATAGATAGTTCTATTTTTGTTCAACTTTGTTTTTCAATTATCATACAGTAAAGTGAATTTTAACACATGTATAGATTCTTGTAACAATCAAGTTACAGGGTGGTTCCATCACGCCAAAAAAACTTCCTCATGCTACTCCTTTATAGCCACACCTGATGGCTTATTTTAATCTTTTTACTTTTCTGTATCTTCCAGGTCTCTGCAATTAGCAAGTATTGCTTTAGTGTTCAGGTAAAAACACATAATTTGAAGTAGTGGAAACAAAAGAACATAGTAAACAGTAATTCCCTAAACAATGACTTTTTTCTTAATCATTATTTGAGATCGATATGTTTCATATATTTTTAAATTTTAGAACCTTCCTCAGCTAACTCATTCTGCTCCTGTCCAGAAATACTAAGCTTTCAGCAATGTGAAAATATATCATCACTGTGGATAGAGCCAGGGGAGGCCTTAGGTCATCCAGAAGAAGATGCTCTCAAATGAACAATGTCAATGAAAAGTAACAGAGACGTATAGTAACATTAATAGGGATGCCAGCTCAAAATACCTGGTGTGGAGGAGAGACAGAATTCAACACAAGAAACATTCCTGTTCTTTTTCTTCTTCTTTTTTTTTTTTGCGGTACGTGGGCCTCTCACTCTTGTGGCCTCTCCCGTTGCGGAGCACAGGCTCCGGACGCGCAGGCTTAGCGGCCGTGGCTCACGGGCCCAGCCGCTCTGCGGCACGTGGGATCTTCCCAGACCGGGGCACGAACCCGTGTCCCCTGCCTCGGCAGGCGGACTCTCAACCACTGCGCCACCAGGGAAGCCCTCTTTTTCTTTTTAATTAAGCATCTATTCCGATGATACCAGCACATGTACAAGTAATCCTAGGTCTTGCATAGTATTACAAGAATTGGCCACCACAACTTTCTAACCATCAAGGTCTATTCCGATTGAATTATCCAGGACTGAGAGTAGATACTTCATTTTTATTTTGTTAAGCAGAAAAATATATTTCTGTGAGGCCAAGTCTAGGTAGGTAGTTTTCTTCTGGACAGGATTTCAGGAAGATGGTGGCTTGCAGTGTTCCTACTGCCCTCCCCTCTCAATGCAAATCCAAGTAGGGAGCACCTGCTGCGGTTGGGCAGGCCTGGAGTGGGGAAGGGAGGCTTTGGACTCTGCCTATGTGAAGGTAAGACCTGGATGGGAAGACCTGAGGAAATCCGGATGGAATCCCTACTCGATCCCAAACACACACAACTTTGAGTCCTGAGGCTCCAAACAGGATCCTTGGAAGGCCCATCCCATCCACCCAAGAAGGACACAGCCTGAAGGTCTACCTTGACTCCTTCCTCCAACTAGAGAGCTGAACAGGTGAACTGAATTATTCTTGCCCTAAGGCTAGGCAAGTGTTCAGTTTTGCTGTGGAAGAGACATAGGAGGTAAATACTTTCATTCTTTCCATTTTGAGAGGAGGAAAATGAGGCAGAGAGTAGCTGCGTAACTTGCCCAAAGATCAAACAGTTGGTAAGTGGTATTAACAGGATTCTAATCCAAGCAGTTCAATTTCACCATCCATGTTACTATTGCCTCTCCTAGAAAGTTGTGTTGTTTATAGTGTGAAAAAATAGGAAACTAAATGAATGCCCATTAACAGAGAATGGTTGAATACACTGAAGCACAGCCATACCAATGAATGCCAGGTACAAATTAAATAAAAGTTGGATCTGTAATAGCTTTGGAAGGATTTCCCTCATGCATTTATTGAGAAGAGCAAGATACACAATATGACCTGACTTTTCAAAAACAATGACAGTGGGCTTCCCTGGTGGTGCAGTGGTTGAGAGACTGCCTGCCGATGCAGGGGACACGGGTTCGTGCCCCGGTCCGGGAAGATCCCACATGCCGCAGAGCGACTGGCCCTGTGAGCCATGGCCGCTGAGCCTGTGCGTCCAGAGCCTGTGCTCCGGAACGGGAGAGGCCACAACAATGAGAGGCCCACGTACTGCAAAAAAAAAAAAAACAATGACAGAAAATGCTGTATACCTTTATGTTCCTCTATAATTATATGATCATGGAAGTAGGTGACAAAGGACACACACCATGATGTTCACATTAAAAGTGGAGTTTTTATTCTTAATTCATAAAATGCAAGTTAATAATAATTCTTCTAACTATAAAAAATAAGAAATATATAAGCTTTTGATCTACTACAGTAAGGTATGTACTCCAACAACACCTGAGCCCACAAGATACAGGTTGGAACTGGAAAGCCTGCTTTATACAGAGAAGCTGCAGGCTGCTACTGAAAGGATTCTTAATCACTGAGAAAGTAGAACAGAAACTAGGAGTATATCTCTTAAGCAGACTATCTGCAAGCCCCTTCAATCCTTTTATTAGAGGCTAAATACACTCTGGCTTGAGTGTGGACAGAGGTGGTGTGCCTGTATTGTGTGTGCAAGCACGCACGCACATGTGTATTTATTCTAACAATACCACGCTCTCTCCATTGCTCCAGTCTGGAACAATGTTGGAAGGAGGGGACAAATAAATCAATTCAGCTGGTCACTCTTAGACACCTCTGGAAATCAGCTGGATGCTCTGATTTCTTCATTAATGTCAAGAAAAGGAGAACAATAGGTCCAGCCATTAAGCCCCTCCCAGTTCAAGATAAGAAAAGAGTTAAATAGATGATAATCCTTGCATTAGCCGGGTTTCAAACATTTCACTGCTTAATCGTTTCTTCCTCACTGTGCACTATACAAACACACAGGGAATGTTTGGAGAGCCTTGGTCTTAGGGATGAGGAAAGGAAAAGAGTTTCTAGAGAGGTGTGGGGAGGGGAGGGGGAAGGACGGAGACAGAGAATTCATAGGGGTGGATAAGCCAGAGAGATTTCACCGGCAAACCTGTACTAGGAAATGAAACCATTTCTTAATTGCCATTTGGAAAATAGGCTAAATACAGTCTTACTAAGCCACTATGGACTAGCTAACTGATTAAGGCAGGGATGTCAGCAAGAAATACTTAATTCTAATATTAGATGACAATAGATTTGTGACTAACCCATTCAGTACTATTGTTTTGCAAACTAGCTTATTTTAACTTTTTAAGTAACATTTTAATCATGTTTCACTGAACATATTAGGGGTAACATTATATACTTGAATTTAATGATAAGGACAGACAGAAGGGAGCAAATTCCAGGTGGCCTATATTTCAATTCTTTTGAAATAAAAGCAATAAATAAAAAGAAAAAAACAGTTACGGTTGCTTCCTGAAATGAGTGGGCTTAGGAATATAGACTTGTCTGATAAGTTGGCACAATGTTTCAGAAACATTTACGAGTAACCAAAATAGTAGTTATAGAGGATAATTCCTCTCCTTATAATCAGTGTGCTGTATAATACAGAAACTTGTAAAACTATAACAGGAATTGATTCACTTCTCTCTTAGGTGAGAGAGGAACTTAAGAAGACTTTTCTGAATACACAGACCAAATGTAATTTTATATTCTTGATGTAATAAAAATCTATATCTACAAAAATGCTCCTTACCTGTCTCTTTTGTAAGAAATGTCCTTATCCTTTGAGGAAACCTCTTAGCCTCTCCCCACCTCAACAATACAAACTGGAAAGATAGAGATTACCGCAAGAAATCAAAGGGAATGCTTATACCATAGCTACTTCTGCATTTTCTAAAGGTATGTGAGCAAGAAATAAGATACCTTAGTTATTTTCTAAATATTTTAAAAACACATACTTATATGTCATCTCGTTTGATCTTCTCTAGTTATGGGTCATTAGGATGGACAAGTTCTATGCCAATCTGAATAAGATCCCTGAAAATACATGTAGAAGGATAAAACATGTGTGTTCAAAATGGCAACTGAGGGCTTCCCTGGTGGCACAGGGGTTAAGAATCTGCCTGCAGATTCTTAAAATGCAGGGGACACGGGTTCGAGCCCTGGTCCGGGAAGATCCCACATGCCATGGAGCAACTAAGGCCATGTGCCACAACTACTGAGCCTATGCTCCAGAGCCCATGAGCCACAACTACTGAACTCGCGTGCCACAACTACTGAAGCCCACGTGCCTAGAGCCCGTGCTCCACAACAAGAGAAGCCACCACAATGAGAAGCCTGTGCACCTCAACAAAGAGTAGCCCCCACTCGCCTCAACTACAGAAAGCCCCCATGCAGCAATGAAGACCCAACACAGCCAAAAATAAATAAATAAAATAAATTAACTTTAAAAAGAGGCAATTGAAGGAGAAGATTCTGGGAAGGTGGTGGAGTAAGAAGTACCAGGAATCCATTGCCCGAACTAAATGACAATTCCACTGGAAAAATCCGTCTGACGTAATTATTTTGGAAGTCAAGTAGACCGACACTCACCATGGGAGTCCCAGAAGGAAAAGAGAGAGAGAAAGAGGAAGAATGAATATTTGAAGAAATAATGGCTGAAAATTTCCTAAATTTGATGAAAGACATGAATATAAACAACCATGAAGCTCAATGAACTTGAGGTTCAAGTAAGATGAACTTAAAGAGATCCACACTGAGACACATTATTATCAAACTTTCAAAAGACAAAGAGAAAACAGACAAACTGAACTTTGTGAAAATTAAAACCTGTGTATCAAAGGACACTATCAACAGAGTGAAAGGTAGCAAATGGAGTGGAAGAAAATATTTGCAAATCATATATCTTTCAAGAGATTAATATTCAGAATATATATAAAGAACCCCTAAGACTCAACAACAGCAACAAAAAGCCAATCCTGATTCAAATGTGGGCAAAGGATTTGAATAGCCATTTCTCCAAAGAAGATATATGGGGTCCAGTGGGTAAGACTCCGAGCTCCCAATGTAGGAGGCATGGGTTCGATCCCTGGCCAGGGGACTAAATCCCCCGTGCCGCAACTAAGAGCTCACATGCCACAACTAAGAAGTCCACATGCCTCAACTAAGACCCAGCACAGCCAAAATAAATAAATAAATAAATAAATAATAAATAAATAAGAAGATATATGGATAGTCAATAAACACATGCAAAGATGCTCAGCATCACTAAAAATAGGGAAATGCAAATCAAAACCATGATGAGAGAATACGCTACTATCAAAAACCAAGAAAATAACAAGCGTTGGAGCATTTGGAATCTTTGTGCACTGTTGGTTAGATTGTAAAATGTTGCAGTCGCTGTGGACGACAGTATGGTGATTCCTCAAAAAATTAAAAATAAAATTACCATATAGTCCAGAAATGCCATTTCTGGGTATATACCTAAAAGAATTGAAAGTGGAGTATCAAAAAGATATTTGTATACTCATGTTCACATCAGCATTAGTCACAATAGCTAAAACTTGGAAACAACCCAATTGTACATTGACAGATGAATGGATAAGCCAAATGTTGTATATACATAAAATAGAATATTATTTAGCCTTAAAAAGGAAGAAAATTCTGACATATGCTATATCATGGATGAACCTTGAGGACATTATGCTAAGAGTTTCAGTTGTGCAAGATGAAAAGCGATCTGGGGATGAATGGTAGTGATGGCTGGACAACAATATGAATGTGCTTCATATCATTTAACTATACTCTAAAATATGGGCAAGATGGTAAATCTTACGTGCATTTTGCCACAATACAAAAATAGTCACAAAGAAAATTTAAACTAAAAAAATTAACCTCTGGGAATTGTTCTAGCCAAGTAATTGGTGAGGCTTGGCTGAGACTTAAATGAGAAAATTTTTAGAAGTTTCTAGTCAAAAATCAAGCCTGGGTACCACATTGGTAGATTCCCAAAGCATGGATGGAAAAAAGGGCAAGGGTTTTATCAGCTGTATGTCTATTCCATAAGTGATATTTGCATTTTCCTTTCTGTAACCTTTAGCTAAACCTTTGGATGATGATAACATATTATTACTGAAACACCAAAAATAAAGGTTGTTCGTTGTTTCCTCTGATTTTGAAGCAGATTGTTTTTATCAGTAGAATCTGTCGGCTGGGGAATGTGTTTGAAAGAAAAACAAAAAGGTCTAGGCTGGACTGTTTCTATCTCATTAAGCAGATGGTACACACATCCTAAACAAAGCTTCCTCTGCCTCTATGAGCTGCATGGGTTTCATCTGGTAAATGGGCATTTGAAATATCTTAATTGTTCTATATTAGCTTTGGTTCACTCTAGTCAATGAAGAAAGCTCCTGATGAAAAATGATTTCAAAGAAATTTGAGTCAGTAAGATTTCTCCCTGCCATAGGAATACAAACTATACTACCACTGCTTCCCGATTCTGCACTCGCACAGAATCCTCTTGAAGTGGTGTACTTGCCCTGAGAAATAAGAAGATAAATACCTACTAAGAGTCACCTTCCCCTTTCGGAAAATCATTAAGATTTTTAAAACCAAATCTTCTTACTGAATGTTAGATATCACTATCACAAATTAATTCATGTGGACTTAACATTGCCAGTTATGATTAAGTCATTAGTTCTAAACCAATTCTCCAACTAAAGTCAACTAGAACGCTGGACAAAAATATGATACAAATGTTTTCAGATACAGAACTGTGATCTTTGAGAGACGGGAAACTAACAAGATGAGCCCTACCACCCCCCAACTTTCTGCCTGAGCACCTACAAGATACAGCAAATGAAGGGACCCCAAGAAGACTACTGCCGTCTCATTAACCTGAGGTGCCAAATATCAAAGAACAAGGCAGCAGAGGCGGTTGGAATTTGTATGGCAAAGGACCAAACAGAGGGAGCTATGCAGAAAAAGGGCTTAAGAAATCGGCAGGTGGGTCTCCTTGAGTCTCTGACTGAATATGCTTACTATGTTAAGGTGAGATTCCATAAGGCCAAGAAACAAAGAAAAGCTACCAGGGAGCTATAAGTAGAACAATGACCACCACAAGATGAATAGACCATGGTCTACTATTCAACAACTTAAAGGAATGAACTCTTGATACACACAACATGGGTAAATCTCAAAATCATTATGAAAGAAGCCCAAAAAAATGAGCACATACTGCATGATTCCATTTATATAAAATTCCAGAAAATGCTATCTAATTTATAGTGATAGGAAGCAGATCAGTGTTTGCCTGTGGAGAGGGGTGGGAGGAAGAATGGACTAATACGATTACAAAGGCACAAGGAAACTTTTTGGAGGGGAGCTGATTGAATGTTTATTATGTTGATCGTGGTGATGATTTCACAGGTGTCTGCTGATGTCAAAACACATCAGATTGTATACTTTAAATATGTATAGTTTGGTTTACTCCAATTATACTTAAATAAAGTAGAAAAAAATCAAACATAGGATCATACGTACGTACTACAGTATTTTTTAACTTAATAATATGATGTGAACACATTTCTATACAAATGCCTATGTTTCTGTACTGTTTTAGTATCCCATTATATGAACATACTGATTTATTTAACCAAACCCTTGTGATTTGATATTCAAATTGCTTTCAACTGCTCACTATCACAAACCAGAGAAAACAGTATTTTCAATGAGGGGCCATGTCTAATTCTCAGTGGCATTACCTCAGTTGGTTAGAGTACTACACTCAGGAAGCAAAGGTCCAACATTAAAGTTCTGTTCTAGAGCCATGAACTTGGTCTTAACCTTCGTCTTGAACTGCTGTGCTAAAAATACACACAGTTGGACCAGGAGGCATTGGACCAGCTCAATGTGAGGTAAAAAATCAACACAAATCCAGCCTCACCAGAAGAGAAAAAAGCATATGCTGAAAAGGAGCCACCACATTACCTCTGAATGCAAAGAATACGTTTAATCAGCCTTAAAAGAAGGATGAAAGAAAAAAATATTTATTGCAGGTCTTCAGCATATATGCTGGGGTAGAAGAGGAATGCAGAAGAGCTCTCCAAGGAAAATAACACTATCTCAGCTCTATGGTGCTGACGGCTGGATCCTGCATTGTGGAAAGAGAATCAAGTAAGTAAATTCACATTTGCAAACCCACACAGGGGATCTCACGTAACAGGCTAACTACCACTTGTCCAAGTTGCCTGAGACCCGGCACGAAGAGATGGTGAAATGGTCAAAAAAGCAGCCAAAGGACATTTTACATGGGTAAAAAAAATAAGAATATAAACAATAGTTTCCTCTCCCCCCAAATAGAAGTTTTTTTTGTCATTTGGAATTTAGCTGTTTTACCATACAATCAAAACCACTGTTTTATGATAAAGGAAAAATACATCGTTTAATACCTATCTGGCACTCTTAAGAGAGAAAACAATCAACCGCTCCACTCTCATTCTCTCTCTTCCCCTCCTTCCTGGTCCCCCGCCACCTATTTTCCGTGCAGCAGCCGGTGCTTTACTACTCTTTCTCTCCCTGCCGCGCTGGAGCAGACCTCTCCTTCATACCAAAACTGCCCTTTGAAGTCTGCCCTCCCATTAGGGCTTTGGTGTAGGTATTCAGACTGATCACACAAGCCCAGCAGAATTCCCCAAGCATCCACGTTCTGTCGTATACAGTTGTTTCATGTGGCCTGTGATTTACAGTCTTAATTAATGCTCAAAAGAAGAAGAGCACATCTTCGGTGGAGTTTTTCCCCCCTTCTTTCTACAAAACAGGGCTCTTGGGGTTTCTGTGGACATTGTGCAGGATGGCTTTGCCAAATGGAATGAAGCACACTTAATACTTTTCCTTTATAACCTTTGCCATAAATCAGCTGGCACTCCGTTTGCACAAGTGCAGCGATTAATGTTCCGCCCCTCCCCCAGCACTTCCCGAATTTTAAACAAAGTAGGAATAAACTGAGGGTGAGCAGAGCCAGCGGGCCCAGTAAATCAGTTTAATGAGATCTGAATAGATCACATAGGACATATTGTGGAAAAATAAGGTGGGTGGTGGGGATGTGAATTTCAGCAGGGTGGGAGGAGCGGGGCTGAGGAGAGAAAAAATGGAAGTTGCGGTAGGTGATGCTCAAACTCTGACACATGTCTTTGGTAAAAACAGCACATCTTACGTTCTCTTTCCCATTTGCTGAAACTTACTGCTGTGACTCGTTTAGATTTAGCACTGTTTCCTGTCTGTGGTTTTGCTGGTCCATGTTTTCCCACAGATGGGGAGTTTTCTGTTTGCTTCTCATCCAGAACTATTTTGATGAGCATTCATTCTTACTCTACAGACCCCCTTCTACAAATAGACATCTTTCTATGCACAAATACCTCTCCCTCTAAGGAAAAATAAAGACCTGCAGATCTAAGGGCTGAACTTAGTAAGAAGCAAGAAACTAATTATTAGGTGATACCCATCTGTTGTTGGTCAGCCAGGCGCTGCTCGGCACACTTTCCTCTTACTGTCACTAACGAGCAGGAAATTCACAATCCTCCCTCCCCTCCACAGCATCAGAGAAAAACATATTGTTCAGTTTTCTGCTCTTTAAATAAAATACACAAATGGGATTCCCTCTGCATTGAAAACTATGTTAAATGAAACAGAAAACCACCTTCTTTCAAAGAAGTTGTCTGATTTCCTTAATGTAGCTCACAAGGAAACGTACAACATCCTAGGTGTCTCAGTTAATAGACCTCTCCTGAGTTACAGAATTTTTGAGAAGATTGTTGAGGAAATAAAGGAAAAAGAAATGAGAGAAAATGAAAGAATGCTTTCGTAATGTTTCACTTAACTTTACGAAATGCATAAGGTCTGTTTCAAAACTTCTGAGTCCCCTGTATATAAGATTACGAAATTTTAGTCATGTTTATTGTTCTTATTACTCTCCATGACTAAACACCAGAAAGACATTACCATGTTATAAGGCCAAATGACTTTGTGAGAAAACTCCACACGCAACTTATTAACTCCCAAAGAGTCCCTGTTTGACAGAAAGAAAATGCATCATAATGCCATGCTGTTACACCTTTATATGGGAGGATACGGATCATTCTTTTTAATTTTCTTAGGAGAGAAATGAAAGTTACTTTTACATACATCTCTCTTCTCCGTTCAGCCTGAACACACTAAGCAGCCTTCATCTCACAGTAAAACGTTTCTTCTAGGAAGCAGATTCACGATTTGAATACTCTAAACCTGCCTTTCAACTGGAAAGCAATTAAAAAAAAAAAGAAGTGCAATCTTCAACTTGCATCACTATGAGGAATAAACACTAATTAAATGTTTTTAAGCCTAAAAGATTGCCAGCATACTAAACCTGAGGAGTGTCTGTGAGCTGAAAGTTATAGACCGTCTATGGCAAGTTCAGTCCTCTCGTGCTTCTCGATGATTCTGTACTATGGATTATGTCCAGCGTAAGGCATGAAAGTTAATGAATTCAACAACACAAAGGAATACAGCTGTGGAAGAGCCTAAATTACACAATAACAATTTTGCATTTTAACATTTTAGGCCTCAAGTGCTTTTCGAACTTAACATAAGGTCTCCATTTCCACTGCTCCGCCCCTTCTTTTCTCCTTTTACATGTGAAAGAAGTTGATTGATAACATATTTCAACTTTACCAGATAGCCCAGAGGTGGTTTTCTTGTTTGGAAAAAAAATCTCAACTACATACAGCATGACATTTAAAAATCATGCCTTTTACATATTCTTTTCTTTCTTGCAGAGGTCAAAAATGCTCTACCTTTGCAGAGATAATAAATAGAGTCTGCAGCAGACAGGAAACTGGGATTCGCCCCCAAGGGCTAGATCCAGTCATCTTCCTACCAGCAAAACCATTTCCATTTCTCCGCCTTTTTTTTTTTTTTTTAACAAGCAAGGGATTTCACTACCTGCAAATAACCTCATGGAAGGATAAGCTAAACCTAGTGTCTGGTACACTTTGTATAAAAACCAAGGTGAACTCTTGTCCTACCCCATGGAAAAACCAATTGCCTTCATTTGTACTCTACTGGATAGAAAAAGACAGACTCAGATTCGGTGAAATTTTAAAAGCTCCACACCTTCTAATGCGACTTCTTCCACTGGACAGATGATTAAGAACGCAGAAAATAATAGTTTGAATTTACAGCATAATGCCATTTTCAAATGTCACCTGTTTGTCTCATGAGAAAGTCATTTCCTTTCACAGAAGAGCAATCCAAGACAAATTAAAAATTTTAACTGCAATCTGCTATCAGCATGTAAATGAAACGAGGAGGTGTCTGAGGTATTTTAATCCTCTGAATGGGACACAGTACTAATTAGGTGGGAGGAAATGTCATCTGTAATGTACAAACGATACTGCGTTAGGACATACCATTTTATGGGTTTTTTTGCGGTACGCGGACCTCTCACTGCTGTGGCCCCTCCCGTTGCGGAGCACAGGCTCCGGACGCGTAGGCTCAGCGGACATGGCTCACGGGTCCAGCCGCTCCGCGGCATGTGGGATCTTCCCGGACCGGGGCACGAACCCGTGCCCGCTGCATCAGCAGGCGGACTCTCAATCACTGCGCCACCAAGGAAGCCCAACATACCATTTTTTTTTAAAGGCCAAATGTCCTTGAAACTTTTAAGAAAGCTATGGTCATAGCCATAGGCTATGCATTTAATTTGGGGGGTTTGTGGAGACAAGCCACAAGGCCATGCTCCACAGGGAGAGATGGCCTGATAGGCACAAAAGGAATCAAACAGGCTTCAAGAGCTTAAATGGACATGGAGGCACTTGGCTTGGTTTTTCTGGATCTTTTATCAGAGAAGTAAGGCTTCAGGTCACAGTTGAGATGTGGTGGAAAAACAACTTGGAGTCAGACACCAGCAGATTCCATCAGCACCAGTCCTGGCCCTGCCACAAGCCATGTGGCCTGTGCTACTGAAAACAGCCCCAGTGTTTCCTTGTTTGTAAAAAACGGGGACAGTTATGCAAAGAGTATCCAACTTGTCCTAAAGGACAGGCTTTTCCAGGCGATTAGTGTAGCTCCTACCCTAAGGAAAGCTAAGAACCCAGCTTACTCAACAGAGATGACAAGACAAGGAATTAAGCAAAGTTCCTGTCAAATGAAAAAAAAGTAACGACCTCCCTTGCCTACTTAAGGAATGCTTCTTAGGGGAGCGGAGGGCATGATCAGAACTTACGTTAAGTCACTAAAATCTAAACCACTGTTACACACTAAAGTAGTCTTAAAAGTGCCAGAGTCATGCAAACACTATAGAAAATACACCATAGTAGATAGAGGAAAAGGAAGAAAATACGAATAGAGTAACGTCCATGGTCTATAAGAGACCAAATAACTAATAGAAGCAACAAAGTTTGCATCCACAAATCATGGCCATTCCCCCCTGCTGGTCATTTACTTTGGTATCAAAGACACTGCTAATGAATTAATTACCAGATTTCCAAGCACTAAAGCAGAAAATCAGAAAAAGCAATCAGAGAGGATGAAGGGAACTGCATATATTACACAAGAGGGGCAGCCAACAGTCTTTCAGTGAGAAAGAAATGGAAAAGCAGAACAAACAAGAACTCAAAAAAAATCACAGCAACGGGCTCCCCTGGTGGCGCAGTGGTTGAGAGTCCGCCTGCCGATGCAGGGGACGTGGGTTCGTGCCCCGGTCCGGGAGGATCCCACATGCCGCGGAGAGCGGCTGGGCCCGTGAGCCATGGCCGCTGAGCCTGCGCGTCCGGAGCCTGTGCTCCGCAGTGGGAGAGGCCACAACAGTGAGAGGCCTGCATACCGGAAAAAAAAAAAAAAATCACAGCAGCTTGAAGCCACCAATTCTCTTTTGAGAGGGAGGTGTGAATATCTGCTTTTATTAAGCTAATATTTATTTTTTTACAATATTTATTGTACCTAAATAAACATTCCTGTTTGTTTTCACAAGTAACAAATAGGTAGATAGAAAATTCAGGACCTCTTTTTGTTCAGATAATCAACGAGTAGGCTACAGAACAACTAGCCCCATTCTAAATTTGACTCCAGGGACTTTGAAAATTCTACAGCCAATATTCATGGTGATGACCTTGAATCTCTAAGAAATAGTAGAGTGATGTTCAAAATTCTATGTATTGCTTAAGGGTACACATTGCCTTACTAGGTAGATTCACATGGAATTTCATATTTCCAATTCTTCTAGAAAAGCTTGCTCGTTCACTAGAAATACCACCATGCTTCTGTGGCACCTTAAACATCCTATGCTCTTTCTTGTCTTATTTTATCCCTATACCAGTCTTTAGGGTGGGAAGACAGATTCTGTAACTCCCATTTTAGATATGAGGAAACTGAACCAGCAGACTTAAAATGACTTTCTCAAAATCATCAATCTCCTTGGTGACAATCTCATGAGTGCTGGCACATGCTTGAAGAAATAAACATTCAGTTTGGAGGAAAATGGGAATGTCTCTTTGGCTTTGTAATTAATGGCATGACCGTCATTATCTTTTCCTGTAATAGCGCTCAGGAAAGCTTCCTTTCTCCCCCAAGTAAAGGAGCAAGAGCCTCAGGTTTGTAAACTCGAAGAAAACCAACCCTGTCTGGCTCTCTCCACTCAAGGATGCAGTCTAAGTTACTGGGCAAATTTGAGTGGCAGGGAGAGTCTGCTGCACTGCCCCTCCCCAACCCCCCACCCCCAAACACACACACACACACACACACACACACACACACACACACACACACACACACACACACACAGAGTCTTCGTTGGCTTTTTCTCCATTCTCTGCATCTTTTGCTGAAATTGGAAGGGGAGTAGGGGAGGAGGTCGAGAAGGGAAACCAGTAGGAAACTGGAAGTACTTAACGAAAGAAAAAGAAAACATAATCAAAGAATTTGATGTCAGTAAGCCTGAAGTCTGTTCAGTTTACACTGGGCCTCAGATTACACACTCTTGCCAACGTGATTTAGTGCACGCACTTGTGTTTCCTTTCAATTATCGAAAACCAAACAACACTATCTTTAACAAGTTATTGTTATGAATGGCCTACATTTCTACTCTACTTATTAACGCTATTAGCCTCTTATAAAAGCCACAATCCACTCCAACAGAGTTAAAATCCTCAGAGGATGTGAAGCTAGAAAAGAATGGGCAAGGGCTGGCCCCGAAGAAGATGCAGTGTGATTGCTGGGAAGGCGTTCTGAGATGACCTACTCAAAGTTCTCTTTTTACCCATTTGGAAACTGAGATTTAGGTGTAAAGGGATTTACCCAAATAGCAAAAGGCCAACAAGCAATTTATAAGTTATACAAGTCATAGAAAAATGATCTTGTGTGGAATGCGAAGGACATGGTTTTAGAATGTTCTCTCTATCACGGCAAACCCTCCCTTCCCCTCTATCAAATTCATCACGAAGGGGACTTCCCTGGCGGGCCATGGTTAGGACTCCACGCTTTCACTGATGAGAGCCCAGGTTCGATCCCTGGTTGGGGAACTAAGATCCCACAAGCCTTGCGGCCATAAAAACAAACACACCAAAAAACCCAAAAAAATTCACCATTGGGGATGCGAGCGCAGAGTAAAGTACAAAGAGCACTTAAGGGTTTTGCAGACCTGGACTGGAACTGGATTAGTCCGTGTAAACTTTGAGCAAATGGCTTAATCACTCCAAGCATCACTTTCCTCATTTGTGAAACAGGAAAAATAGACTCCTACCAACCCTGACCACCCGATCAGCTCTCTTCTATTCCTGTCAGATAATATAAATGTAAACCACCAGGCATACAAGAAGTACTAAGTAAATGCTGGTTTTCTCTCTCTCAAGATTAAGTAAAATTTCAAAAATTAAGGAGAGAGAGAGAATAAAGAAATTAATCAGTAATGGACACAAGGAATCATTTATTTCTTAGGAGCTGAATAACCAGTATGTGGAATATTCACATCCATTTCTCCAACCATTCCATTCCATTTCTTAGCCCGCTCACTCCTGCCACAGATGGACAAAAATGCAAGTTTATCAAGTTTTCAGTTCTAATTAAAAAAAAAAAAAATTGTAGGGGGAAGAAATAATCAAAAGCTATAGACTAACTCAATATTTGTGATTTACCTATGTTTCAGTTATTCATATTATTTTGAGGTGCCACCTGGGTAAATTTACATGAGTAAGTAATATATACAAGATTAAGCTTTTCTTAGAATATGAAAACCCTGTACACCAAATAATTTATGTAGATACGCTGCCCTTGAGGAAATGGAACATAACTCCCTACTCCTCAAATGTTGGCTATGCATACGACTTCCTTCCAAAGAGTACAGTATTAGAAGATGGGGGGACAAAGTACTGTGGAGAAACCCGCCAAACACACCTCAGCTAGGTGGTCAAGGTTAACATCAATGGTGGTAAGTTATGTTGATAATATGTACCCTTGATGTGATATAATGACATGGTACTTTATCTCTGTGGTCTTCTGTGCCAAGGAAGGAAGTCTTATATAGTTATATTAGAGTATAACCCCTAGTCTAATCATGAAAAAAGAAATTAGATAAATCCCAGCTGAGGGACATGCTACAAAATACCTGACCAAGAACTCCTCAAAACTGTCAAGGTCATGAAAAACAAGGAAAGTCTGAGGAACTGTCACAGACCAGAGAAGCCTAAGGAAGACATGACAATAATATGGTATCCTGGATGGTATCCTGGAATAGAAAAAGGACATTGGGTAAAAACTAAGGAAACCTGAAAAAAGTATGGACTTTAGTTAATAGAACGTATCAATCAATACTGGTTCATTAATTCTGCAAATGATCCATACTAATGTAGGATGTTAATAACAGAAGAAAGTCCCTGTACTATCTTATCAGTTTTTCTGTACGTCTAAGTCATTTCTTTTTTCTTTTTTTTTTTTTTCTGTACGCGGGCCTCTCACTGTTGTGGCCTCTCCCTTTGCGGGGCACAGGCTCTGGACGCGCAGGCTCAGCGGCCATGGCTCACGGGCCCAGCCGCTCCGCGGCACGTGGGATCCTCCCGGACCGGGGCACGAACCCGTGTCCCCTGCATCGGCAGGCGGACTCTCAACCACTGCGCCACCAGGGAAGCCCTCTAAGTCATTTCTTAAAAAACCACTATAAAGCATTACATTAACACTATTTTATTTATTTTTTTTTTTCACCATCCGTATAGAATTTATTGTTTTGTTCTTAACAGCTTAAACATCTGTCCAAAGAGCTGAGTTGGCATGATCTACCTATAATCAAACCAGCTTAAGTAAATATGGGAAGCTGAGCTATTAGACAAACTATCAGTAGGGATTAAAACTTATTTTTGCACCCAAGAGAAAGAATAACTTCTTAGGGGAAAACTACATGAAACTTGACTATATCATAACAAAGGGTAACAAAAATGACACAAAGTAATAAAATAAAATCTGGATAAAATTATAATTTAGAGCTGTGGTTCTCAACCCAGGGTGATTCTCCCCCCACCTCCCCAGGGGACATTTAGCAATGTCTGGAGATATTTTGATTGTCACAGTTGGGGTGTGGCAGGGGGAGCATGCGCTACTGGCATCTAGTGAGTAAAGACCAGAGATGCTGCTAAAAATCCTGCAATACACAGAACAGCCTCCCACAACTGGGGCTGGGCCTAAATTAAGGAACACTGATCTAGAGAATATGGTTGTTTTTTTTTAACATCTTTATTGGAGTATAATTGCTTTACAATGGTGTGTTAGTTTCTGCTGTATAACAAAATGAATGAGCTATACATATACATATATCCCCTTATCTCCTCCCTCTTGCGTCTCCCTCCCACCCTCCCTATTCCACCCCTCTAGGTAGTCACAAAGCACGGAGCTGATCTCCCTGTGCTATGTGGCTGCTTCCCACTAGCTATCAATTTTACATTGGGTAGTGTATATATGTCCTTGCCACTCTCTCACTTTGTCCCAGCTTACCCTTCCCCCTCCCCACGTCCTCAAGTCCGTTCTCTACGTCTGCGTCTTTATTCCTGTCCTGGCCCTAGGTTCTTCAGAACCTTTTTTTTTTTTTTGATTCCATATATATGTGTTAGCATACGGTGTTTGTTTTTCTCTTTCTGACTTACTTCACTCTGTATGACAGACTATAGGTCCATTCACCTCACTATAAATAACTCAATTTCGTTTCTTTTTATGGCTGAGCAATATCCCATTGTATATATGTGCCACATCTTCTTTATCCACTCACCCAATGATGGGCACTTAGGTTGCTTCCATGTCCTGGCTATTGTAAAGAGTGCTGCAGTGAACATTGTGGTACATGACTCTTTTTGAATTATGGTTTTCTCAGGGTATATGCCCAGGAGTGGGATTGCTGGGTCGTATGGTAGTTCTATTTTTAGTTTTTTAAGGAACCTCATACTGTTCTCCTTAGTGGCTGTATCAATTTACATTCCCACCGACAGTGCAAGAGGGTTCCCTTTTCTCCACACTCCCTTCAGCATTTATTGTTTGTAGATTTTTTGATAATGGCCATTCTGACTGGTGTGAGGTGACACCTCATTGTGGGTTTGATTTGCATTTCTCTAACAATTCGTGATGTTGAGCATCCTTTCATGAACAGCACTATTTTAATAACTATACAGTCCATTACTAGCAAACTTATTTTCCTGGGATCAAACGTCTATTCATTCCAGCTTTGTGTAAAAAAAAAAAAAAAAAAAAAAAAAATGGTGTTCTGCTGGGGGAATAGCCATCATTGGAAAATCAAGTTGTGTCACAAAGGCTGAGCAGTTAGGATGAAAATGTCTTGATATTGTCCCAACTTGTCCTCAGAGTAATATAGCCACATGCAAGACCTCTTAAACAACTTCATCTGTTAATTTCCATCCCAATAGATCCAACAAGCTGGACTAGATTACCAGTATGGTTCTTTACAGCTCTCCAGTTCCACCATATTCAGTATTATTTCTCCAGAAACCAGAGGCACACATTCAAAACAACAGAGAACTCTCCCACCTCTACGCCACCCCCTTTTCTCAGCCCACGACAGGCTTTATTTCTCGTTCCAAAAGTGGGCCTGGCCTTTCATCTGCCCCTGCTCCCACATCATCACCATGACTGACAGAGTCAACCATGAGGGGCTGCCACTAAATCAACCTCCCTTCAGGGTCCTTTTGCAAAAAGTTAAAAATGCTGGCAGCTGGTCTTGGAACCAGGGCTGTTCAGTCGTCAAAGCTGGTGCATCATCCATCATTAAGAGATGAGGGGACATCTGCCCAGGGTCAGAATGGCCAAGCAACTGCGTGAACTTACCCCAAACCCCATTGCTGCTTCCCTTTTGCCTGTTTCTAAACTTAGTCACTTTATTCTTAACATGGTGCCCTCCGGCAGGGGTAGGGTGGCAGTGCACAGGTCAGCCTCTATGGCCAGTTCACAGTGAAGTCACATACCCACACTCAGACACACACAGAGCAGGAGTGTTTTCTATTAGCTTGCGTTCAATAATACTGCCGTCTGGCTGCCATGTTGTGTTTGGAAAATGGCTGCATTTCTGCAGCTATTTCCTATCACCTAAGTGTATTTTAACTCAAAACTAATACCAAATAAACAAGATCATTCCTTCAAAACTGACAGAGCTGAACAAACACCTTTGACTTCTCTATTGTCCTTTATGAAGTAAACTCAAAACTCATTTGCAACCTACCACTTAGTCATTCGACAGACAGACAAGTGCCAAGTAAACACCTGCTTATTACTCTACCAGCTCTGGGGATTCAGAGAGATGAATAAGACACATAAGACATGGCCCTCACTCTCAAAGTTCCCAGTCTAGAAGGGGCGAAAGACAAAATGCAGATAATTACATGCCATAAGTATATAGGGTATAAAGAAAGCAGTGTTACTCATAATAGCTAAAAGGTGGAAATAACACACATGTCCATCAGCAGATGAATGGATTAACAAAATGTGGTATATACATGCAGTGGAATATTATTCAGCCATAAAAAGTAATGAAATTCTATACATGCTACAACATGCATGAACCTTGAAGACGTTATGCTAAGTGAAATAAGCTAGACACAGATGGACGAATATCATATGATTCCACTTACATGAGGTACCTAGAATAGCCAAACTCACAGAGACAGAAAGTAGAATAGGAGTTACAAAGAGCTGCAATGGGAGACTTATTGTTTAGTGCATATAGAGCTATGGTTTAAGATGATGAAAACGTTCTGAAAATGGGGGTATTGGTGGTGGTTGCCCAACATTGTGAAAGTACTTAACGCCTTTGAATTGCACTGTTTAAAATGGTAAATTTTATGTCGTATGTATTCAACCACAGTTTTTTGAAAAATTGCACTTCCCTCTAAAAAAAAGAAAAAAAAAGTAAAGAAAGAAAGAAAGAAAGAAAAGTTTAGAAGGGTAAGTGCCAAAGATCAAAATAAGATGGGAGTTAAGAATTTGGAAAATTTTTATTTTTATTTTACATTTTTGGATAGAGAATATATTACATGATTCAAAGTCAGAATGATATAAAAAGATATACAGGGTGAGTCTCACCCTTGGTCCTGTCTCCAGCCTTGCCCTCCTACTGGCCCTCACAGTCCCAGCTGTCCATCAGAGACCATCGTTACCCTTTCTTCTTTATTCTTCTTTAGCAAACAGAAGCTAACGCAAATAGATATCTCATTTCTCCACTCTTTCTTACACAAAAGGTAGCACATTATATTCATTGTTTAGCACTTTGCTTTTCTTTTAAATCTTGAGAAGTTTGAAATGTTTTAATGTACCTTAAAACTGATGATTTTACACATTGGTACGGGAAAAAGACACAGACATAATTTTTTTTTACCCAAGTAACACTTTTTAACAAGTGCAGCGAAGTTCGCTTTCTACTTCATTAACAAAGTTAAAAAAACAAAAAAAGAGAGAAAAGAAATTTTAACTTCAAGAAGCGTTAAGGATGGCTGACCTGCCCTGGGGGAAAACTTTACAAGGTGTAAAGCTCCTCTTTCAAAGCAGCCTTATTTCCATAGGCAGCTAAGAGATTACCACCTTGTAAAAGAAAGGAAGAAATGAAACCTCCCCACCTTTGAGTTATCCATCCCAGAAAAGGGAACACTTGGTGTCCAGGGTGGGGGTAGCCTCTGGATGATCACTGCTCAGACTGCAAGGGCAAGACCCTGTTCTTTTCAATTTAAGGAAGTTCACTGGGCGACCCAGGGGACTGTGCCTTGAACTCTATGAACCTATTCTGTCCCTGGGCCTCCTTCCTTTCCCCTCAACCTCATCTCACAAAAAGACAGACAAAAAAAGCAAAATCCAGACCATCATTTTCCCAAACTATTTTGATCACAGTAATTTACAACTTTGGCTATTTTTAAAAGACAGAGAAAGGCACCTGTCACCAGAAAACCAACTGCTGCCTTTTAAGTTTCTATAAAAAAACAAAAAAAACCCCCAAAACCCACTTTCGATCTTTTCAGGATAAATCCGAACTTTAGAAGTGACAATGGTAGTAGCTATTACATACTAAAGGTAGATAACATATATATTAAAAGAATTTGGTCTCAAACTTTAAAAAATTCTTAAGTACTTCAGCATTTGCACTCATTCATCATTCATTTATTTAATATTTTTTATTCAAGTATTTTTTTGAGCATCTTTTATGTACCAGAAATGGTTCCAGATACAACAGTGAACAAGGCAGGCAAATTCCTTGCCTTCATGGTGTTAGCATTCTGGCTGGAGAGGCAGACAGCAAAGAAGTAAACAGAATTTGAAAAAGAGTGAAAAAAAAAGAATGGGTACTTGTATGGATATAACTGAATCACTTTGCTGTACCCCTGTGATAAACACATCATTGTTAATCAACTATACTCCAGTATAAAATAAGAAAAATTTAAAAAACAAGTAAACAAATAGATACATACATTTAGGCAGTGACAAGAGCTATGAAATAACAAAATGAAGCAAGATAACAGGACGGCAAAGGAGGAAGGAGGAAGTTCTCTTAGACATGACCATCAGGAAAGGCCCCTGTGAGGAGGTGACCAAACCCAATAAAGGCAGAGGGCAAGTCCCTGGGAAATTAGGGACACAGGAAAGAGCCTGGGAAGGAACGGTAGAGAACATGGAGGCTACACTGGGGTGAGGAGAAGGCAGCAGTGAGAGAAGGTCAAAGAAGCAAGAAGAAGTCAGACAAGTATGGCCTCATAGGTCAGCAGTTGGTAAACTATGCCCCAGAGGCCGAGTCTGGTCTGTTGCTTGTTTTTGTGTGGCCCATGAGCTAACAATGGAAAAAAAATCAAAATAAGTATAATAATTCATGACAAGTTTTCATATGAAAATTCAAAGAATTAAAATTTCAGCATACTTATTTTTTTCTGGTTGCTTTTGTGCTTCAATGGCAGAAGTTGAGAAGTTGAGAAGACAGAGACCATGTAGCCCACCGCTATGGACTGAATTTTGTCCCCAACAAATTCATATGTTGAAGCTGGAACCCCCAATGTAGTGGTATTTGGAGATGGGGTATTTGGGACATAATTAGGTTTAGATGAGTTCATGAGGGTGGGGCCCTCCTGATGGGATTGGTGCCCCTATAAAAAGAGACGAGAGAGCTTGCTCTTCCTCTCCCAACCCTCACCCCGCTAGCACCGCCTCTATGTGAGGACACAGGGAGAGGCAGCCAGCTATAATCAAGAAAGAGGGTACTCACCAGAACCCGATCATGATGGCACCCTGATCACAGGCTTCCAGTTTCCAGAACCGTGAGGAAATAAATTTCTGTTGCTTAAGCCACCCAATCTGTGGTAATTTGTTATGGCAGCCTGAGCAGATCAACACACGTACAAAGCCTAAAATATTTACTATTTGGCCCTTCCCAGAAAACATTTGCCAACCCATCACAGACCATGGATTCTATCCTAAATGAGATGGGAAATGAGTGGAGGGTCAGATCATGGTAAATGAACAGATCTAATATTGCTGTTTGAACAAATCAGAGTGGTTCTGACATTCCTGAGCAACATGAAGGTCTCTGACAAGTTATTCTTCTGAGGTGGGAATCTGGGTCATTCATTTCAACAGAACTTTATGTAACACCCACTAAGTTCCAAGCTGTGGTCTGTTAGCTTAATGGAGGGTGTGTTTCAAGAACCATGCATCGAGCAAGCCCTGCAGCCGCTTCAGCCTCTGTAGCCCTATTGGACCACGTGGGGTTTCCTGAAACTCCTGGCAGCACTAACGAAGATGAAGAGAGTTGGTTCGCTGTGAAGATGATCCTTGAATGAAAGGTGGAGCTTCAAGGAAAGGTCAGAAGGCAGTTTACATGCATGGTGAAGATAAGCTCAGTTTGGGTGGGTGGCTATAAAATTATTTCTATTTTTGAAGGATTTGGAAGGATGCTGGACATATACTTGCAAATATTGAGAGTAGGACGTAAAGAGAAAAAAAGGACATGGCAGGTCTTATACATCTAACTCCATATTTATTCAGCCATCTAACCAACTAAAAAACAAAAAAAGTAGAAAACAAACTCTAAAACTTAAAATCAGTATTTCCAAACATACAAAGGGGCAAGTAATCTTTTCCTTAGAACATATCACTCAGGTTCAACTTTTCAGAGCTACTGAATTTTCTGAAGTTGCTCTAGAAAACGATTCACCTGGATACATCTGGAGGCATAGGCTGGCAGTGGGGAGCCTTGCAAGCTGCAAAGCAAGCATAACCGTGGGCTCTTTCTTTGGGGGTGGAGGTGGTGGGAGCTTGACAGCAGGCTGATTGAGAGTTGGGGGCTGTAGCCACCAAGCACACTGTTTTCACTTACGTTGTATGTTGAGGTGAGCGAGGGCCACTTCCAAGTCCCTGTCCCTTTGGAGATGCCACTGTCCATGCACATTAGAAATTTCAAGTAATGAGGACTTCTGACTTTGAGGCTTGTCCTCCTTCTACCACATACTCTGTTTTCCAGGATAGGGTGTAAACTAAGGGCAGAATGAGGAGGCTCTTGACTTGTGTCCTTGGGCACAGCTGATCGGGGAGAATGGCACTGAGTGCACGCTCCTCACACGTCCAAGCCTTCCTCCACTTGCACCCTGTCCTACTTCTATCTCAGGAAGGCAAGACCCAAACAAGCCCTAATGTTCTCCATATGCTAGTCTAGAAACTGGCTGGAGAATTCAGGTCACACACGCACACACACACCCAAAGTGCATTTTTAGGTTTAAGAAAACTTGTCAACATCAGGATATCCCAGTGTCATGCCAACTTCCCTTTCCACAGGCCAGACCAAAATCGGGTGCTGGAGGTTCTTCATAGAGTCTTACATCTAGGATTTTCTATAACAAAAAGTGACAAATTTCAGCCTTTTGTGTATTGCGTAATATCTGTGACAATGCGATGCAACTCTTTAAAGTAAAAAAGCTAAACAAAACAAACAAAAGAGAACTACTCCAAGACAAAAAGACAAAATGAGAGAGGACAATAACCATGAAAAGTTGTACTATCGGGCTTCCCTGGTGGCGCAGTGGTTGAGAGTCCGCGTGCCGATGCATGGGACACGGGTTCGTGCCCCGGTCCGGGGAGATCCCACATGCCGCGGAGCGGCTGGGCCCGTGAGCCATGGGCGCTGAGCCTGCACGTCCGGAGCCTGTGCTCCGCAACAGGTGAGGCCACTGCAGTGAGAGGCCCGCGTACCGCAAAAAAAAAAAAAAAAAAAAAAAAGGTGTACTATCTGGATAATAACGGTGCCAGGTGTACCAGAGCGACAGTTTGCAAACTGGGCTCTGCAGGCTGCTCCTGCTGTTGTTCTGTGGCTACAGCTGAAATCCTCAGATGTGCATTATTGATTAGAAGGCCACTTGTCTGGCATGAGTCTTTAAAAAATCTTAGCCCTGAGCAAGTTCGTGCATGTAAAGCTATCTGAATGGACCTCCAGTCCCTACAGGTTGAGCTCAGTGAGATCCCAGAAATGGTTTGAGATCCCAGGCCAATTCTCTGCTAAAAGTGACCTGTGTGAGGGACTTCCCTGGTGGTCCAGTGGGTAAGACTCCACTAGGTCCCACATGCATACCGCAACTAAGAGTTCTCGTGTCGCCACGAACATCCCAAGTACCGCAAGTAAGACCTGCCGCAGCCAAAATAAATAAATATATAATAAATAAATAAATATTTTTTTAAAATCTAAAGCATTTTATTTAAAACTGTTTTATAAATTTTTTTTTTTTTAAATGTGACCCGTGTGATAACAGGGCACGTGGTGTTGAGAGGTCCACAGCTGCATGCTGTACACAGCTCTGGTGTCGGTACTTGTACAATTGTGTGTGTTTTTTTGATTCTCAAAGTAGAGATCAAAGAAAGGAAAATCTAAAAAGAGAACTTGATGACAGATGTAACACGATTAATCAGTCTTAAGATGAATTGAACCGAATTAGGCAATACTGTCACGAAATGGATTGATCTGATAAAGTGAACACAAAACAACATATAGAAATTAATTGGATGCCCAGGCAGATGGAAGGCTGTAACTATACTACATAACCACAGATTTCATATTTGGGATTCAACGAGAGTTGAACTGATTCATCTCATAATAAATGAATGTTTTAAATATATAAATTTATAGTATTATGCATTTTATTCATATTAGTAAGCTATCACTTACATATTATTTATTTATTGAGATTCTGAGCAAACGTTTCTCTGAAAAAGGGGTCTGCTCCTGAAGGAGAAAAAATAAAGAGTTGGAAACACCTTTAGGAATGTCCCGCCAGAGTCTTGGGTATTCAAGCCTTGAGGCTTGAGCTAAATTAGCTTGCAGAGGGCCTAAACCAACCTCACCATACTCCAGAGGGGGGGACTGGGCACATTTGGACACCCCATAGCTTTCTGAGTGGCCTACTGGACTTCGGCTGACTCTGACCTGCCATAGTGGTGACTCAGATAATCAGGGGCGGTAGGATACCACACCCCCTCACGGCAGAGGCTCAGCAATTTCCCCTGGCCTCTGCCCCCTTCTCTTAGCCCCTTCTTTAATTTCAATGCTTTCTCTCCTACGTGTACCCCTGATTTACTGATTCATTTTTGTTCTCCACCTAGATATAGCTTTTTCTTTCCTCTGTATGTACCTATATGGATATATCTTCTGTACTCTCTCCCTCCCTTTACTGCAGCTCTGAATACGTGTGATTTTTTTTTTTTTTTTTGCGGTACACGGGCCTCTCACTGTTGGGGCCTCTCCCGTTGCGGAGAACAGGCTCCGGACGCGCAGGCTCAGAGGCCATGGCCCACGGGCCCGGCCGCTCTGCGGCATGTGGGATCTTCCCGGACCGGGGCACGAACCCATATCCCCTGCATCGGCAGGCAGACTCTCAACCACTGCGCCATCAGGGAAGCCTTGTGTGAATTTTTGAAGTGAGCAGAGTTCAGAGGAAAATCAAAACAAAATATAACCCTGGGGGAATGATTTACCTAAGGAGTGCTAATTACTCATCCGAGTAAATGTAGAGCCTTTCTCAATTTTTTCTTCATCTCAGTGTGATCCAGCTCTCTGGACGAGAAGAAAGAGAAAGTAATCCTTAAAATCCACGTTAATATTTGCTACAATATAAATTGGAACTGGAATGAATCTACTTTGGAGCACAGGAGTCACAGTTTAAAACCTGATTGTCTACAGCAGAAACTAACACAACATTGTAAAGCAACTATAATCCAATAAAAATTAATTTAAAAAAACTACCTGATTGTCACATATATAACTCTAGTATAGTTCATGCATTCGGAATTTGTTCACTGTCCTTGCTTCAAATATCTTTTGTCAAAGTGAATTTACTTCATGCTGAGAAGCAAAACCAAGGGCATAATAGGCCCCAGTCAAGTGTTCTAGGGGAGACAATAATGACTAAGATAGTGATAAGGCAGGATAAGGTAGCTGACCCAAGGGAAAGATACGAACACTTGGCAGAATCTGATCCCTGCCATGTGGGAATTATGCTCAGTCTCTGGGGTCTTCAGGAGGGAAAGATGGTGTCTGGCCACGGATGGGAACTTGGTGAAAGGCAGAGTTGAAAGGGAGGAGATTCCAGGTGGGAGGGGCTGGTGGGAGCAGAAGACAGGGCACGCAAGAGGGGAAAGAGATTGCCAGTAATCACAAATCTATTTGAAGCAAAGCATCTGGTAAAGCCCTGGAGAATCAGGGATGAAGACTGGGGCACCACCAAACAACCCCACTCTCCCTCCTACACTCAGATGTTACCTGAGGGGCTGTCCCTTCCTGTCTGGGGAAGGAAGAAAATCCTAGAAAGCAGGTACTTAAAGAAGGGGGTACCCCAGCTCTGCACCAAGACAGGAAGGAAGGTAAACCTGGGAGAGAATTCCCACTAATGTGAGTTATGTGAGAAACGTTGGGACCATTTCCTAAAAGGCTTTGACAAGAATGCGGGATAAAGGTGCATGAAATTTAGCTTGTATATAATGTAAAGCCATTAGGGGCTCTGGAGATAAAAAGAGATTTCATCAAAGTGGTACATTTTTCACTGAACAAACACCCAGTGAGTGAAAGGGATACAGCGGGGGAGAGGACAGGCCTCGTCCCTCCCCTCACAGGGCGTAGTACCAACAGTGCATTAGGAAGCTGAAGGTGACTCCGTTGTGGAGGAAAGTGGGAGAGCCTGGAGCTGGAGAGTCTTTAGTAGTTGAGTTCAGGAAAACATAAAGAAGGCTAGCCAGTGTGATAGAAAAGGAATAGGTAGACATGCCCTGATTTGCTAACCCCCAAGCGAGGAATGACAGTAAGAGAAGGTCTTAAGGAATAAAGAAGTAGGGAAAAGTCCAGACAATGTGGGAAATATCTATATTATCTCCTTTGTTTAATAGTCTTAAGAAATTAAGAAGATTAAATGTACCAAGAAAATTAGTTTGGAATATAACTTTTTAATTGTCAACTCCCCCGCATGTTTACTTCCACATAATTTGGAAGATGTAATAGAGCAGATCATTTTCCATGAATGATCTGCTCAAATAGTAGCAAAAATGATAGCTGCTTTTTTTTTTTGCGGTACGGGGGTCTCTCACAGCTGTGGCCTCTCCCGTTGCGGGGGCACAGGCTCCGGACGCGCAGGCTCAGCGGCCATGGCTCACGGGCACAGCCGCTCCGCGGCATGTGGGATCTTCCCGGACTGGGGCATGAACCCGTGTCCCCTGCATCGACAGGCAGACTCTCAACCACTGCGCCACCAGGGAAGCCCGATAGTTGCTTTTGCCTCAAATAATTTTTGATTCACCAACTCCTAAATAACCCGTGAAATGGTAATGCAGCAAACTAAGAAAAAACGAGACAGGAATCACTCAGAAGGAAAACAGGTCAGATCTAACTGTGACTAAGCCCTCATGAAATACACCGGGGAAACTGCAAATAATAATAATTAATTTGAGTGCAGTGTGTTATCATCTGTTAACGCACCTTCCATATTACATGCAAGTGGCATAAACAATCACTGAACGCGGGAGTTAGGAGAAAACTCAGACATTTTAAACGTACACTCTGGCCCCGGGAACAAGATGATTTTCCTGTTGTCCAAGTAGAGAAGCCATGCGGGGGATACCTTTAGTATCCAGTTTAATACTGGATATTATTACTGGATATTTAATACTTTAGTATCCAGTTTAATACTCTTTTCCCTACAACACAGTATCTGAGTAGGAAGCAGGACAGGCAGTTTCTGACGGAAAGTGGAGACCAGGACATGGATGTCACCTTGCAGAGCTGGAAGGAAGATAGCATTTCTCCATTATGAGTACCAGCCAAACCCCGAGGATACTTTGGTGATATCTGCTAATGGTCTCATTTTTGTTCTCTTTCTGTTCTTGTCTTGTTTCGTTTTGGTGGGGGAATGGGAGAATAACTAGTGGGTGGATGGAGGAAAAGGAAAGGTGGCCTCTAAGGACAGACAGCTGCCAAAATGATACCTGAAGTTAAATGACGTTTTCAAAGAATCTCAAGCTTCCGTTTAATCAGAGTTTAGGTTCACCCCAAAAGGCAAATTTATTAAAAATCTCCTAACTGCAGGCTCATTCGGCAGGGGTCCTTAGAGGAAGCAAAGCTGCTCCTTTCCCTGACATACTTCCCTCTTCCTACAAAAGTAAAGATCATGCCAGGGGTCAGTAATCAACGACTCAATTGCTGTGTAGGAGGTCATCCCTACCCCATCCACGGAGGGGAGGAAAATAAAAAGGGGGAAAAAAAGAAAAAGACACTGTCAGTCTTGCTCGAGTCTGAACACACCCAGAAGGAGAGGCTTAAGTGTTTACACACAGCATGTTTGCCTCAATCTAAACAAGAATCTGATCTCCCGGGGATCCAGCACTTTCCATGCTTGGGGGAGTCAGACACCTTCATTAGAAGGAACTGGAACCCGTGAGGAAGTAATAGGCAGTTTGGATGAGGACTGTTGTTGTTTGGAACTTAAGAGGCTATAGAAGTAGCACATCTGGGGGTCACAAAACCAACCTCTGATTTCCTTCAGTCTTCAGAAGCCAGAGAAACAACCTTTCTGGAATCTACAGAATTATAAACCCCAAGGGAATCTCAACCCAGAAGGATATCTAAATCTAAAGTTTTCTGGCTTGTTAATACTAAAATTTACCAAAGATTGATCATAAAAGAACATGTAGCATAAGCATCAAGATTGAAATCCATGACCAGCATATATTTTAGTGGGGAGAATACTAAGAATTTTCCCATAGTGCAATTTTTCTCCTCTCTCCTTCAACTCCCCTTCAAAAAAAGAAGCCAGGACATCCTTAAATTTTATACTTACACTTCCTGCCAAGCTTGGACTAAACGTTTTAATAAAAATTCTAGTGCAGTGTGTGAAAAATTGAATCTAACGGTCAAGCTTTAAAACCCCAAATCTGGAATTGAAAGTTGCTTTTTCCCGTTTAAAGTGTTTTCCATATTGATTTTACTCAAAACCTGATACCCAAGGAGTGCCTGTGAACAAATAGAAAACAACCTCATTGACTTTGCAAGTTACTGGAAGACTTGTACAAAATAAGTTTTCTTGAAATTAAACACCTGGTTTGACAGCTTCACTAATTACAGTCCGCTCTGCAGAGGAAGGCCAAGGCCTGTGGCCAAGCACACAGATTAGCCACAGTTACTCAATAAAACAACTATTTAGTAGAGACAGACCCTGGGAGAGAAACCTAAGAAGTCATGTGCATATCCAAACAGGCTGCCCCGGTGTAAAGGAATCCCCTTAAGTCACTTCAGGCTTCATTAGCACATGAAAATGGGGTAATTGAACATTCTTCAGCCTTCCATCAAGTGCCAAAATCAATCATTCATGGAAATTAAGTTTTGATAAGAGGTGTTTAAACACTGTCAAAGGCTGCTTGAATGTGTCATTCTTTCAGCCTTGAGAAGATTTCAGCCAGCACTTAACTGTACAAAGGGATGGGAGAATTAAAGGTGTCAGTCCTAGGGTAAACTTATGACATTATTAGAACCACAAAACCAGAAGAGGAAATCTAGCAAGGAGTTCGTTGTTTCCATAAAATCATTTATTTGGGGAAGGTTGTTCTCCTTTTCACAAATATATCATTCCTAATAGTTGTTTTGAGAAGCTCATAAAAATACATTTTTTAACCCAACATCTATTCTAAGAAAAGGTAGCTGTGTGCCGACCATATATATTTTTAATCACCATGCCAAAACGTAGAAAAGATTTTAAAGTGCTTTAATATATTCATAACAGCATAGTATGTCATGCTATTACCACTATCTCCAGCCTCCCTCACCAAAAAAAAAATTCATCCAGATTCCGTTTCCAAAAAACTTAAAAACAACAAAGCAGTTTAGAATACTCTATTACACTACCACCAAAAAAAAAAAAAAAAAAAAATCCTTCCTTTTTTTCCAGATAAGCTATCTACTGAACTGTAGGAAAACCAGAAAGTAAACCACTACAAAATCATTTGGCTCTTTTGTCAAACTATATTCTTTCAACCTGTAAATATTTGCAAAGGGTCAAGAAGTTACTCAGGTTACGCTTACCTTTGGTGCCACTAGTATCAGTCTTTGAAACAGTATTAGTCAATAGTTACGTTCATTATTGCTGAACAAAAGGATTCTAAACCAAGGGGCTCTGATGAAAGATGAGCAATCTGTTTCAATATTTACGTTAGCATGTATGTTACTGTCTTTCTACCTCCAATGGCTCAAATTTACCATATCCATACACAGGGCCATACTTTCCATCTCAGAAGCACCTGGGAAGGTCATACCCAGTGGTTTTCTATCTAGTTGCCTATCACAAGCCTGGTTACAATGAGAGCAGGTAGAGGTCAGGTTGCAGAGAGCTACTCTCCTCCTTTCCCTTTCCAAGTAGTTCAGCCCCCTGGGAACCTTTGATCTGACTATCAGCAAACACACACTCCCATATTTTGTACTTTCAAGTATAGATTTCAGAAAAGGGAGGGGTATAACCCACAAAACCAGAATGACTCTTTCCCAAACAGTCCATACATTCTCCCCATCCTGTCTGCCACACAGGAAAGGCAACCCCTTCCTGCTTCTTTCTCCCCTCCACTCAACACTCCCTCTCCCTTTGGAGGGAGAGGCAAACTGCAAAGCCACAGTGCTGGAACACAGGCACACAAAGCTGTTCTGCTTCGAGGATCATCTGCACTCAGGTCCAAAAATTAGCAAGGTCCAGACCGGAAGTGAACGTCTGTGCTCCTTTCAGATTCTTTATAATCCAAAACAAGAACCTACAAATACCGTGACTTGAATGACTGAACAGCAATGAAAAGCACCTGTCCTTCTAGGAGGCATCTCAAGTAGTCAAAAGAAATAGCCAATTGATTTTGCCTAGAGAATGGCCTGGAAATCTAATTAATCTAACTATAAAATAAGAAGACTAGTAACAAAGGCTAGGGCCAGAAGTATGTTACCAGTCCAAAATAAAAGAAATGCAGACGCTAAAGACATGTAAATTTTTTAAATGTCGAAGGTACACCTAAAGCTAATACAACGTTGTATGTCAATTATATATTTTTCCAAACTGTCTAAGGATAATAAAAAAGCAAGGTAGAGACAGACACGATTTCTAGAAAAGCAGGACCAAGGATGTGTGAATTCAATGAAACTAGCAGATTACAGGCAGGGCACACTTAGCACCCAATAAACCTGCAGTCTCTGGGTGTTTGTTTTATATTAATAGGGGCAGTGCCTATACGGAAGCCTCCCCCTTCCTTCTAATCAATTCTTTCCCTTCCTTTCCCATCCTGAGAGAGTTAACTAGGTTTTCAAAAACTTCCTGATTGTAGGAAGCATGATACACAGTGCTCAGAGCCTGATGGCTTGCCAGGGAAGACCCTGGTTTGTGTTTATTGTTCCTAATGCCCCCCTTCACTCTCCAAAGTGTCCTGCTTTGGACAGCACATTATATGGTCACTCTATTCATAATATGTCCGTGTATGTATGATGAGTGAATGAACAAATAAGCAACTATCTTCAATTCCAACTGTATGTTCCTACGTGTATCTGTAAAGGAATTCTCTGACTATGCTTGTCTTAGTCTTTATTAAGTTGGAATAAACCAATTAAAGATCAAAAAATAACCACAAACTAAAACCACTGCATTATAATAAAGTAAAAATTTCCAAACACCACAATCCTACTGAAGGCGCCAAAGGAGAATGGCTAACTCCGTGGGGTTTTTTGGGTTTTGTTTTTTTCTCTTGGCCACACACACACAGCTGAGGAACGTGGCCAAAAAGTTCAAAGCAGAAAGTGGATGAGAAATGGAGAAAAATCAACACTGTGAACCAGAAATTGCACTCTCTACAGGTATACACAGCAACACCTAGGGCCAATCCATGGTAAATTATAGAATGGAATGAATTGAATGCCTTAGCATCATTTCTTCTTCCAGTGGATAAAGGCAATGAGGTAAGTAAGGAAAAAACCCCAAATATTTATAAAACAATTATGATATAGATTCATAGTCAATGAGGATAATTCAAAGTATTTTCTAAGTTTGTATAAAGCAGAATACATTAAAAAAAAATCAAAGCCCTAGAAGTCTTCCTACTTTTGAATACTATTCATTTCCAATATTAGATGTTTTAAGGATGAAAGAATTCAAAGTAAATTTTCAGTTAGATATAACTTTGACAATCTTATTTTTAATCAGGCCCCCAAATAAACATGTTATGAAAACCCTTATCATCACCAATAGATAGAATTATCTAACCATTTTCCTGCAGCTCAACAAGGTTAAGTGTTTCTAAGCAATTCTTTCTGAAGTTAAACATTAAATTAAAAAAAATTAAAACACCACTAAGAAACCTGTGATGACCTGAAGGCATTTTAAAAGCAGCAAAGGTTAGAAGGGCAGCTTTCAAATAACACCCATTGTTCTATCTCTACTTAATGACAAAAGGAGAAAAGAAAGCGATTACCTGGCCTTACCTCTACATCTCAATTCAAATGCTACTTAAGAAAACAAAAACCCTCATTTTTTGCAACAGAACACTTTTCAGCTTAGTCAACCTCTGACTTTTTTTTCTTAAACTAAATTAACTTTTCCAACTCTATGCGTGCACCAAATTCAGGACGGCCAAATTCAGCAGCAGATTTGAAGGTAGTTTAGTATCAACTACATAACACAGTTCAATGAATATCCAAGATTTAAAGGCAGAAAATATTAAATGAATATTTCCAACTTGAAATTCCACAGAAAGTTATTTACAGATACTAGCATCTCCCCCAAAATATTATAATCTGTTTTTCCACTTTGAAAAAGTATATATATATTAACCCTAAAATCTAATGGAAGAGAAAGAGGCCAAGAACAAACCAAGACTATTTTGAAGAACACAGTTGGGGAACTTACCAGATGTCAAGACATAAAGCAGTTGACTCCACTGTTGTGGTACAAGGAGAGACAACTAGACCGATAAAAAGAAAAGAGACACACAGATGTATGTATGAATCTGATATAGGATGGAGGTGACATTTTCAAAGTATAAGAAAAGGATGGGCTATTTAATAAATGGTGCTTGGACAATTAGATCTCTATTTGGGAGGAAAAGTAGATTTTTACCTCATACCAAACACAAAAATACATTTTAGGTAGCAAAACTTTATGAATCTTACAAGAAAATATAGGTAAATAAACCTATGGCTTCAGGCCAAGGAAGATTTCCTTAAACGAGAGACAAAAGGACAAACTCTAGAGGAAATATATTTCATGACATTAAAAATAAAACGTATGCATTTTTTTTTGCGGTACGCGGGCCTCTCACTGTTGTGGCCTCTCCTGCTGCGGAGCACAGGCTCCGGACGCGCAGGCTCAGCGACCCTGGCTCACGGGCCCAGCCGCTCCGCGGCATGTGGGATCTTCGCGGACCGGGGCACAAACCCGTGTCTCCTGCATCGGCAGGCGGACTCTCAACCACTGCGCCACCAGGGAAGCCCAAACTTATGCGTTTTTAAAGACACCATAAACAACGCCTGGCCAAGCCACAGAACAGGGAAATATTTTTACAGCAAACATAACCAATAAGGAATTAGAATCCAGAATGGAAAAAGAATGATAAATCAGTAAGAAAAATAAGTCACCCCAAATATGAAAAGGATAAGCAAAGTATAAGAGCAAACAATTCAGAGCACAGGAAAGCCACGTGTCTAACGTACAGTCTCATTAGCAGTTAGGAAAATATAATCTAAAACAATAATGAGTTGCCATTTTACACCCATCTGAAGTGGGAAAATATTTGAGAGTGTAATCTTAGCAGGTTTTGGTGACAATATAAATGCAGCAGAAACTCTCCCATACTGCTAGTAGCAGTGTAAATTGGTGCAAACATTTGGGAAAGCAATTTAGTGACAGTTATCAAAGCTGAAAATATGCATAAGCCTATGACCGACAATTCCATTTCTGTGTGAAATTCTAGAGAGACAACCTGTGCACAAGGAGACGTGTAGGAGAACTTCATAGCAGCATTATTTGAAATAGTGAACATTACAAAATAGATAAATCAATGATAGTATGTTCCTACTGTATACCACAGGGAACTATATTCAATATCCTGTAATAAACTATAATGGAAAAGAATATGAAAAAGAATATATATGTATAATTGAATCACTTCGCTGTACAGCAGAAATTAACACAACATTGTAAATCAACTATACTTCAATAAAATTTTTTAAAAAATAGTAATTACCCAAAAAAAGTGATGGTATGTTCATCGATGGAATACTACAGCATTGATAATGGAATGGACCAAAGCAGCATATATCAGTGTGGGTAAATCTCAAAAAAAAAAAAATGTTTAGTTAAAAAGAACATACGTATACAGTATGGTGCTATTTATGTCACTTTTTAATTTTGTTATTTTATTTATTTATTTGTTTATTTATGTATTTATTTATTTGGCTGTACCAGGTCTTAGTTGCAGCAAGCGGGATTTTCATTGCTGCATGCAGGACCTTTGTTGTGACATGCGGGATCTTTAGTTTCATCATGCGGGATCTAGTTCCCTGACCAGGGATTGAACCCAGGCCCCTGTGTTGGCAGCTCAGAGTCTTAGCCACTGGACCACCAGGGAAATCCCTATGTCGCTTTTTAAAATAAGCAAAACAATGCTATGGATAGAGACAAATATATAATAAGTCTAAAACCTATGCGTGGGAATAACCTTCCTTAGGGAGAGAGGAAAATGAGATGAAAAGAGTAAATTTAGGAGGCTTTAACATAAAAAAGCCTCCTAAAAAAATATAACATTAAAATGTGTATATTTTTAAAAGTTGAAGCAAAGATGGCTTTGATGTGTCTTGGAGATAGGTACATAGAGATAAGCACATTGAAGATGGTGGTGGTTATATTATTCTTTTGGATATAGTTGAAATATATAAAACAAAGTATTCTGAAAATACTCTGAAGCTCTTGGATTTGGCCGCATACTTTTTCAAATACCATTTCATCTCAACTCCCCATATTGAACAGATAGGGAAACTGAAGCACTGCGGGTAACTCCAAAGGTTACATCAGCTTGCGGGTAAACACTGGGTGCAGATCTCTTCTGCTGCACCCAAGGCCCCGAGCCAGTGCCACATTACTTGAGGGCAGAGGACTGATATACTTAAGCCCAGCACACAATGGCTCTAATGTTCAAGAGGACTGAATACAAGGCAAGTAACACAAAAGTGGCAACAAATGCAACAGAAGTCTACAGGATTGCCACCGGCTGAACAAAGGATGCCCTTGGAATCAAGTCTACTTGGACCATCAGGAACTGACAGTATTTCGATGAGCAAAAATGAAGAGAGAAACCAGCAGGAGAAAGGTTCCAAATGGGGAACTATTTGGAAGGGCATTAGGTCTACTGTGTACTTGGGGACACCAATTCTCTCTGGTTCCAAGGCACAGTCCTCCACCTAATTACTAGCCACAAACTTTCTGGTAGCTGGTGTCTTGCTCTAGATTAATACAAACAAAAGCATTACGTGTCACTTTTGTGTACAAATATATATTTTTTTTCTAATGGATCACAATGTGTTTTCTAAATGTGGATGAAAAAGTACATGAGTATTATCTTTTTAAAAATCCCGATGCAAAACCACAGCCAGGTTGATCTGTAATAACCCTGTGAGGGAAGATGAATGTGACTAGCCCAGCAGAGACAGAACCATAAATGATAAAATGCTTCCTTCTGATGAGGGTTGGCTAATGGCTTTGGGCTGACAAAGGAAAAATGCGAGAAGAAGGAATGATGTACTGAGAAAAACTGGGAAGTAATGTCATTTTATTTTAAACTAGGTGAACTGGCTTCCCTGTGTCTGACTCATGAATAGATTGAGAATGGCAATCCTGGGAGTGGTAAAAATCTAAATAAAGTAAAATTAACTGTCAAAGGTACGGAAGGAAACTACTCAGTGTAGCCATTTGACTCATGGGTTTATTTACAGTTTAAACTTCTCTTAAACCAAAATGTTGCACTTTTTAGATTAATTTATGTCGGGGAAAGAAAATATTTATTATACAATATAAATATTTTAGGAAGTTTTTTTCAAGTATGTCTCTTCTCTTATATTCAAAGTACCCCTTTAAGTTAAAAAAATTTAAAAGGGTGAATATTTAGCCACAAACGAAATAATGCAATTCACAGATATTTCATGCGTGAAATACTGTGAGAGGCAGCAATGTTAACCTGTAATAGCAAACTAGTTAGAAAACCACAACCAGATGCAAATTAATTTTGTAACAAAAATACTCAAAATTCAAACTCCTTGCACTTTATAATTACATGTATTAATGTAAAATAGAAATCGACTAAAGCATGCAGTTTTCTAATAGAATATTTCTAAAATCTAACAATCAGTTGACTTTTTAATTCTGCCTGAGCATACACCACCCTTTTACTAAGTGAATTAGTTACAAAACATTGACTCTCGGTTGTCAGACATGAATAAATACTACATGCGGTGATCTTTTCTTTAAAGCAATGATCCTCACCATTACTAAAGTTTAAAACGTTCCAGCCAAACGAAACACAGTATTTTTCTTTCTGCAGTGGTAATGTTTAACACACACGCTTTTTTTCATATTGTATTAGCAATACAATAGTATTGCTAATACAACAGGTTGTATTAGCATTCAGAGCCATATTTGAAATCTCATCAGGGAAAATCTCACACGTATTTTACTCAGGCAACTGTTGAAAGACATCCCGTTTGGTGTACAAAGCCTTCCGCTGCATACACAAGCAACTTTGTTTACAGAACCATTGAAAACTTATGAGCAAATGTGGCTAAAACGTTGAAAGAAAAATCTTTGACTTAAGGTACATTTTTGAAGGGCAAGAAACCAACAAATTTAACTACTGAACAGTAAAGTACTACTGAAATAGATGGTATGGTTCCTTTTTTCAAAATACATACTCTGGAAGCTCTCCCCCAAATGTCTATTATAAAGCCCAGAGATCTCTCCTTTTCACTAGTTTCTAGTCATTTCCAGTAGTTTGTAATACCTCCAAATATTTTTAAAATTTCCACTAGGTAAAGAAATACTTCAAAATTCCTCTTACAAGTATAGAGAAGACAAGCTTTCTAAGGACAACCTCTCCAACCTACTTCTAATAAAAAAAAAAATTGTAAGTGGATTGATAGCAGTACTTAGGGAAACCTGAGTCCTAAATGCAGCATCATCACCACTAACCAGTTCAGGAGACACGACCGGACAGTTTCCTAAATACAATGAGTCTCTTAATCAAGTGCAACTGAGAAATGTCATTAACTTTAAAGAACAAATAAGTCATTTTGTTTAGAAGGGACTAAACTTGTACCATCAATTAAGCAATTATCCTAGTATTAAAAAAAAGAGATAAATAAACTGAGAGAAATGATTAAAAAAAATTATATTCCCGGCCCACACTTTCAGGTTCTCCATAAGACATAACAAAGCTCACCAACAATTTAGACAGCAAGAAGTTACTTAGAGCAAAACTTAACATACTGCTATTAAAAGAATTTGCAGGGAAAGTAACGTGATCCATCCCAGTACCTTATGTTTATTGGTGAAGCATTTTTATTTGTAAACTCTGGGTTTCATGTCTTCTACTTTTTACGTTTCCCCCCTTATATCATATGTCCAATACACAGTTGTCATGTAAATTAGATTGCCCATCAAGAAGATTTTTACGGCTCAGTACTCCTCAGCAGCCTGTAAGTATGTAGTGTAAGTGTACAGTACGGGGCAGGTAAGTGAAGGGATCACAGTCATAAAAGAAGCAGCGTTTGCAAGGCCAACATTTTTTTTTTCTTACTTACTTAAATATAGCAAACCAAAATCTTGGTGATGTGACCTGAACCCAGGAGACAGTCTGTTTAGCAGAAACATTTTATTTTTGTCAGAACAATCTCCCCCTCTGTCAAAGGGAGATGATAATACAGGTCTATGTCCCCTGAAAAGACTTTATCCCTGTAAAATGAAATGTAATTATGAATCCAAAGACTCAAATGGATATGAACTTCTAAGAAGATACAGACTTTACTTTGTAATATTCTCTCTTGGTATTTACTTTTTTAAAACTTTTATTTAAAGTAGCCATAAAGATCTACCGAAGGATAAGTTGTTCTTGCACAGAGGCTGAAGTTTGTTAAAAACTGATTTCAGGGCTTTCCTGGTGGTGCAGTGGTTAAGAATCTGCCTGCCAGTGCAGGGGATGAGGGTTTGAGCCCTGGTCTGGGAAGATCCCACATGTCACGGAGCAACTGGGCCCTTGTGCCACAACTACTGAGCCTGCGCTCAAGAGCCCTCAAGCCACAACTACTGAGCATGCGTGCCACAACTACTGAAGCCCGCACGCCACAACTACTGAAGCCCGCACACCTACAGCCAGTGCTCCACAACAAGAGAAGCCACTGCAATGAGAAGCCCACGCACCACAAAAAAGAGTAGCCCCCGCTCGCCACAACTAGAGAAAGCCCGCATGCAGCAATGAAGACCCAACGCAGCCAAAAATAAATAAATAAAATAAATAAATTTATAAAACAAAAACAGATTTCAAAATATGGCATACATTAAATTACAGTCTAAACCATAGGGTTTTTGCCAGGGGAGGGTTGAATGTTATAGAAAACATATTCACTTTCTGCTTCTTTCCAATGCCGAGGAAACAATTTACAATGCCACATCTTTAACATACTACATAGAGAGTTTAAAAGGCAGGCTACCAGAAGAATTAAGAACTGGATATGTTTGGAAATCTCACTTAATAATGTCTTGACGTTATATATTCAATTTAGAAATGATCAATCAATTAACTTTCACTTCACCAAGAAGAACCAGTGGTTATCTCATTTATGTGACAATTATTGTAAAGAATTTGACCTTTGTGCTTATATTTTGGTGTACTAGGAGTTTGGCAACATTCATTCAGATTAAATTATACATATTTGAAAACTATATTTAGATGAATTGCTGTTCAAGCATATTCTTTATAACACTGAGGTTATAAGAAAAAATATTTGTGTGATTTGTTCAGGACCATGTGGTACGTAAAGGATTTCATCTTGTCTTCTTGGCTTTTTAAAATCAGGAAATATTTTTAGAGTAGAATTTTCTAAGATTTTTTTTGATCAGAAAGAAATCAAGTTGGAATAAAGAGGTACTGGAATGAGAGAGGAGAGTAGCTGTATCCTACTGAAGCCTTTTTCACTGAACACAGAGCAAGGAAATGGTGTCACTACAAGGCTCTGGAACAAATATGTTTCCCTGTGTTTTTGTACCACAATGTTTAAAACACATCATATTTTAATTTCAGGCCTTATAAACTAAAGATGTCCCCTAAAATTAATTACACTGATTCTTTTGGATCAGAGTTTGTGGCTGACTACATCTGTAAGAAACTTCATTGTGCCTTCTAATTAAGGAACCAAGTCTAGTTGGCTGATGGAAAAAAAAGAAGTTTGATTCAAAAAAAGATGTAATACTGTGAAAGCAACCAGATAATTTGTGTCCAACAAGGCTTTCAGTGGGGGCAGAGCTTCTCAAATCATCTGTATCGTGTATCTACTGTGCATTCTATTATTTTCCCCACTTGTGTCTTTCCTGTTACGTTACTGCTAAAGGTTCTACTTAACCAGTTCTCTTCAGAAACGCTCTTCCTCTGTCCTGCACAGGGGTACCGTCGACAATGACCGCTGAGCAGAAACACCTCCGAATCAGATTTTTCCTTTGGTTCCCCGCCTCCCGTTTGGAAATTTTATTTTTCGTTTCTATATACATCAAAATATTTAAAACTTAAAAAAATTTTTTGCCCTAGAAGTCTCCGCTGAAAAAAGGAAAAAAGAAAAACCCTAAGGGTCCGTCCCCCAGAGTGCCGAGACGGCTGAGTTCACGTGCCCAGCGTGGTTATCAAAGGGAGATGCAGTCAGTGGCTCCTTAACCCCCAAGGAGAATGTGACAAAACAGGGTAGGCGCCCCCAGATGGCACCTGCCCAGACCCTCGTCCGCGCAAGCCTAACCTATAGACTTGCCTCGAACCTAGGACCTAAAGGAAGGTGGGGCGGGGGTGGGGGAAGTTGGTAGAAACTGGGCGAGCAGCTCAGATTGTCATTCCTCAGCGTCTGAGTTTGACTCATCTCTCTGGCTTTCAAAACCGGGAAGAGGGAAGTGCGCGGCTGCTCAGGAGTTAGGCGGTGCGCCAGGCGAGAGAAAAATGCGCACTCTAATCCTCTCGGCAAGGGGCCCTCTTCTCTTCCAGCCAAAAATAAATAAATAAATAAAATAATAATCATCAAGCCTTCGGGATGCTCCGAGGTCTGCGGAGGCTCCTGAGACCTGCCCACTGTCACCCGACTGGGGCGAACGGCGCGACCAGAGGCCGGATCGCGGGAGTGCCTTCCCCACTCAGCCTCTCGGACGCGCGCGCAGAAACTGACCTTACAGTTTCTACACCCAGTCATCCGAGCCGCGAAATTTGCTACAAGAAAGTTACTCTTAGGAAGTGATGAGGCCTGTGCCTGCAGAGGCATCCGGGAAAGGATTTCTCTGGAAGCTTGTCCTGCAAGCTTGTCCTGGAGCCCCGCGAACCTCGAGACAAAATGACGAATTCAACCTATGTCGAGAGTCCTCTGGACCTGATGTCAGGACACTTAATTCTTTCCTACTCATCGCGTCCAAAGGAACACAACGTTTTAGTAATTCTCATGCCCCCACCCCCTTTTTTGAGGGGGTGAGCGACTTTAAAGAAAGGAGTTCGAGCACGGAGTAGAGGTAATTGAGAAGCTATCTCTCCGCTCGGTCACAGGTCCTCGCTTGTCTTCGAGCTGAAGCTTCGCTGCCGGGTTTTTTTTTTTTTAATTACTTAATTTAGGCTAATATACTACAATCGAGAGCCGCTAGTTGCACACACTCCGAGCTCCGTAGAATTCACCGTGGAAAGTGTTTGTTCAGCAATGACCCTGGGGGGAAAGCCTGTCTCCAGCGGGGTCCCCCTTTAGCTGTGTCTTACCTCGACCCCCCGGCCTCCCACGGCGTCTCCGGTGAACGGTCAGCTCCCAACTGCGTCCACCCCAGGCCGGCTGAGAGCCCCGTCCCCAGAGCCGCTACCGCTCCTCGCCCCCCTCGCCCCTCGCTCTGCAAAACTTTGGGCGCAGCTTTTCCGTGACTGGAGAGTAATAAACGCTCCTGCCCTGGTTCAACCAGCGCAGACATCCTTGCTCCCCTTCACATTTCATAAATTCGGAAAGCAAAGTTCAACACTCCCAAAATAAGGTGTACCCGGTTCTGCATTTCATTTACCCTTACAAGTTGGTGACACGGAATTCTATCCTTCAAAGAAACCGTAATAATCAATCCTAACGGCCCTCTTTCTAAACCGTTTTAAAACACCAAATAATAAATGCCGGAGAGATACCTATCAGCATCGCCAGGGTTTCAGATTAAGCAAGAGCAAAGCTCCAAATCACTGCTCTTCTTACTAACCCTGGGCGTGATTCTCTTCACTAAAATCGTAGCCCAAATATTTTTAGTCACCGTAGTCTTGGAAAATATATTTCCTAAAATCTCAAACGTAACGTTTTAAAGACCTTTTAACGCCACCCTCTTCAATGCAGTCACAACCCGCACACCTGCGCAACTCGGCCCGCTCCTGAAGATGCCGAGCAGGAAACCCAGCTGTTTTCCGAGTGGCATCTTCTCTGCTCGCCTAGATTAACCTAGAAAACAAGCAACTTCAAGGAATTCAAACTAAGCTTTCCCGGGGAGAAACGGCGAGGCAGCTACAATCAGTCTCTGATTACACAAACATACCTCAGGGCAGGTTGGAGTGTGAAGGAGGGCTTGGGGGCTGGGGGTTGCCTACCCAGAGGTGGATTAAACCAGTTTTCCTATTGTCATTGACTTCGGGAAAGCTAGCTTTTGTTTCGTGGTGGATATTGGGGGTAAAAGCCGTGAAGCTACAGTTAAGCCTCCCAGAAGTCTTGGAAAGGGCAAAACTTTATCTATTAGGACTCCAGCTCTTTTAAATTGTTTTAAGATACTGAATTAAGCATGAAGACTCCAGTGGAGAAAAAGATTCAGAGATATTTGAAACATTGTAAAAGAAGGGCTGACGTCTGCATCTATCTGCCGTTTTTCCAGGGGCTCGCAGGTCTCCTCTCTGAAATTAGGAAAGGTGGCGACAGGGAGACTCTCCGGGTCGTATGTTGGGGCCCAAAGGCTTCGGACTCCTTCTAACCATCTCTCTGCTCTTCTGCTTTGGAGGAAGGAGGCGTACAGTCCTAGCTCCCTTCCCAGCAAACAAACCAGAGAGAACTGAGGCCTTCCTGGGCCCACCTGAAGACACACCTAAAAGGAAGTGCTCTTTCCCACATGAAGCAGGTAGCGGTTGATGAAAGGTTGATTGCGCACAGTGTCCAGGAGCCCCGAGTTCGGGACGTCTGACTCTCCACGTCTACAGGTAGTGGCGGGGGGGGGGGTGGGTGGTGTGAAGCGGAAGGAGGTGTAAAGCCCTCTTTACACTGTGTTTAGGAGGTAACAGCCCAAATGACAACTTTCATTGACAGAGATGAGTTTCCCAGGCCCAGTCGGCGCACGCGGCGCGGCGGGGCTGGGATTGGGGCGCCGCGCGTCACGTGATGGGAGGACGTCCTCGCGCCCCGCCCTCACCCCCGGCGCGCGCGCTCCGAGGCAGCGGCAGGGCCCTGCGCCCACTTTCACTTTCTGCACTGGGGTTCACAGCCGAGCGATGGAGTGAAGGGGGCGGTTAAAAAGGATCTTTAGGTCACCGGTACAAAAAGGAGGCATTCTAGAGAAATAAGGGTTGCATGTGCTTGTGGTGGGGGGCTGACCCCGGGTCCACGCTCCGGGAAGGAGAGGGGCTGGGAAGCCGGCGTTTCCCGCCTTCCAAGGGTCTACGAAACGTTCTGCGAATTACAGGGGCGGCGGGGATCGCAGTCAAAAGTAGAAAGCAGTCGGAGCTTCACCTTTTGAGCGCTGATTTGGTAATTTGGCTTTGAAGACGGAGTTCCTTCATGCAGTTTATTTGGTTAAAGTAAAGGACCACAGATGCTAGCCTGTTATGCAGCCTAGGAAACAGCGCTGGTTTAAAAAAACTGACGATGGTTTCCATGTCACTTGTAATCCATGGGTGGCCTGGCTGGAATCAGTTCAGCAAAAGTGTAGGGCGAGGGCTCTGCGCTGGCTCCCGGATGAGCTTGTGAGTCTGTATAACCCAGGGCCCAGCTCGCAATCCAGTGTGTGTGCTTGGGCACTTACTTGCTATTATCACTTGTTTTCTATGATCGCGGCTAGTTACTGTCTATTGAGTTTAAAACATTCTCTCCAGAGTCCTAAATAATAAGTTCACCTTTAGAAAGAAAATATTTCACAATATTGAAAACAGTTATATTATTATGAACACTGTGGAGAGAGTTCTCAGATCAACTAACATGGGCTTATCTGGTCATTTGTTTATATAACAAAGTTATTACACATAGTACATATTTTTAAGTGCCTGACCTGCTAGGTTCTGGGTATAGCAGCAACTGTGAACCAGTCAGACTGCCTCACGTTGCAGTGCTTTCACAGCGCCCATCCGTAACAGGTCAAGGCAAGTTGCAACTAATAATTGGATCTTGGAAAGAAAAAAAATTTTGTTTCCCCTCTCCTAAAAGATGACTTCACTACTTGATAGCAAAGTGACCTTTAGCAAGTTGCTCAACTTAAGTCCTGTTTTGTTGTTTTATCATCTGTTCCCTTCAAAGGGCAAGAAGAAATCAGGGAAAGCTTGGACAATTGCCTAGCACAGTGCACTGGCACAAAGTAATTACTCAATAAATTGTTATTATTATCGTTAGTGAAGTAAAACAATCTACACTTCCTCCTAATTGTAATTTTAAGGGACAGTGTAGTGTTGTCCCTTCTTCCATGCTTTATATTTATATAGAGGCTTGATGGAGAAGAGAAAGCTCATAAGGCAATTTGTTTCAATCATATGTTGTGATAGTAACTTCCACTAATTACCTGTCATTTTGAAAGTATTTCCTCAAATTTGTTTTGAATATATAATATTGCCTTTGAATTTCTTTAACTTCCCCCTAACACTTTTACAAAATGAAAGGGTATGTTCTCTGTATTATACCATTAGTTATTTCACAACCAAACACGGTAACTTTTGGAGGGGAAGAGATTATTATTTTCTCTGGGCAGTTAGCTGAAAATCTCCTAACAATAAGTGAAGTCCGGAGCAAGAGTCAATTAAATAACAACAACAACAAATCACATTTTCTTTGCTATCGGGGAAAAAATCAGAGATATTTACGTAGACATATAAGATCTTAAGAAACATAGGTGTGTTTTAATTCCTACTGTTTTTGTGATTTTGGATGTTTGAAATGAAAGTTGTTCTCCTTTTAAAATTAGTGTAATTTTCACTAGGTAGAAAGAACATCTCTGATCTAAACCTCTCTCCTGAGCTCAAATTTCCTCTTCCACAATTGACACTGGGACCACTATGGATATACATGGAATGAACTCATCACCCACCCCCTCCCTCTCCATATTCTAGACCTCACTGAATTCAACCTCCCAGTCACCTATACTACACACCAAAGAGTCATTTTTGAGTCTCCTTTCTCTCCCTCTGCTTTAAGTCAGTTATCAAGTCCTGATTTAACCTCCTAATTATGTCTCAGATATGTCCCCTCCCTTCTTTTCTTATTTCTACTGCTCCTATGTAGGGCTTTCCTATCTTACTCTCTAGCTCACTTGCTGCTGCAGCCTCTTAACTCCAAGGCTCTGCCATTATCATTCCCTTCAAATCCTTTCCCTGAGTGACTTATCTAAAAAGCAGATCTGAACATGCCACTCACCTTTAATGGCTTCCCCTTACTTACCAGATAAAAATCTCAGCTCTTAGCCACAGCATTCAAAGCCTCTGTACATCTCTCCAGCTTCACCTCTCTCTCCTTCCTGCCCGGACTTCACATTCCAGCCACACTTGATTCACTCATTTGACACTACTGTGTGCCAGCCACTGTCCTAGGCACTTGGCATACCTGGGGGAAAAAAAACGAAGATCTTTGCCTTCATGGTGTTTTTATGGAAGGGGGTGGGTGGTAACAGTAAAAAATAGACTTAAAAAGCAAGCACATTTTATAGGATCTGGGGGGGGAGTGTGATTTTAGATAGGCTGATCGAGTTTGGCTTTATTGAAAAGATGACATTAGAGCAAAGACGCGAAAGGAGGTGAGGCACGGATAAACAGAGGAAGAGCATCTAGGCAGAAGGAACAGCCAGCACAAAGCCCTAAGATGGAGTGTGCTTAGCACATCCAGGAGAGGAGAGAGCAGAGGGAGTAGTACGAGATGAGGTCAGAGAGAAGACAGCATGTGTGAGTGTGATTTTTGGATGGGTTTTCATCAGCCATTGTAATAAGTCGGGGGGTCGCTTTGCATTAAATGGGAAGCCAGCCTCACGTGGTCACCTACACAAGCCATAGTGTTTAGACCTTGTGTCTCTCATCATATGCTCCCTTCTGTTTGGATTGTACCCCTCTCTCCAGCTGAGTTGCTCCCATAATTCCTTTTGATTGTCTCTGGTACCGCATTTGCCATATTACTTACGAGACTGATGTCTTGAGGAAGGGTTTTGGTTTAGTCATCTTTGTATCCCCGGCGCTCATAGCAGACATACGTTCAATGAATGAATGATGATTTTTTTTAAATTAAACCTTTTTTATTGAAGTATAGTTAATTTACAATGTTGTGTTAGTTTCAAGTGTACAGTAAAATGATTCAGTTATACATATATATATTCTTTTTCAGATTCTTTCCCATTATAGGTTATTACAAGATATTGAATACAGTTCCCTGTTCTATACAGTAGGTCCTTATTGCTTCTATAATAATAAGGACCTACTGTATAGAACAGGGAACTGTTTGGTTATAGATTGCCTACATATGTCAGGTGTTTTCTGTGTTTATAAGTTCTTGAAACAACCCTACAAGGTGGGCTTTATTATACCTCTTCTACAGAAGAGGAGATGAGATTCAGAGAGGCTAGGTAACTTCTCCAAAGTCACACAGCTGATACGTATCTGAGGTGGGTTTTAAACTCAGGTGTCTGGTCCGTTGCTGCGCAGCCCTTGTTTTACTCGTGAGGCTTCCTCACTAGATTGAATGAAGGAGATGGAGAGACTTTGGTTTTGTTTCTTGCACTTGACTTCCCTAGGCTTAAAAAAACACATCAATTCAACTCTCTATTAATTCATTAAATACTTAATAAGTATTGGAACGCAATACTGAACAAAATAGATGTAATCCCTTCCCTGGTACAGTTTACACTATAGCAGGGAAGACTCACAGTTGTCTGAGCAAGGGCAGTAATGTTCAGCCAGTGCTCTGCTGGAAGGAGAAAATGCCGCTGAGGGAACTGTAGCAGCAGCTCCCGACCCAGCCACCCAACCTGGTGAAAGCTGTATGATGAGAACATATTTCCTGGAGGAAGATAATTCCAAGTGGAATGTACCCTTGACCTTAGGGACACTGAAACTCAGAAACTGGAGGTATATGTCTAACTGTGAATGTAAGAATCCCCTAGAGACTTGTATAAGGTATTATACAAGTCTAGGCATTATATAAAAATCTAAAGAACCTTGCTTTATTCATGTTTTTCAACTTTGGCTAATGTTAATGCCCCTTCCCCAAATTTGATTACAATCTTTATGTATAAAATCTAAAGCATAAGCTTTTTAACCTTTGTTTTACATTTTCTTGTTTGCTAAATTAATTATTTGACCCCGTTCATTAGTAAAGAGGAAACGTGCATTTTAGTAGTTACTAAATTCCAAGACTGTGAAATCTGAAGTCTTTCTCAAATTATTTTGTTCTACTGGAATTTGGTGGTATATTGCATCATTGGCTGGAGTTTGGTAACTTGTTACAGAATGCAAATTTTAAAATGGGGATGTCGGTGGGTATGAAATGGAATATTCACTCACTTTTAATTACTGTTCAGTGGAAGAAATAATCCAGGAAACCATGAAGGGTGGTGTGACTGAGACAGGAAGAAGCCAGGCTGGAAAACCAGAGACCCATATTCAGAAAGTAGCATTTTAGTGCTTTCTAACTGGTGGAAAATTAATAGGTTGTGCTCTACAGATTTCCCGTTTTTCAATTAGGGATATTGTATTTGCCGTAATAACTCTAATATGTGACTTGGTTTTCAAAATTAAAAATTTAAGGATGAAAATGGTTACTCAGACAACCTGAAACTGGTGGTGGTGGCAACAGGGCAGTTGTTTTCAATAAGAAAATGATGGGGAAGATCAAAGAAGCGCAGGGTTCAGGATGTGGGAGTGAGTTCTCTTTATTGTAAACTGCTTTGGAGGGAGGTGAGAGATGGAGATTAGAGATGATGAAGACCTTTCCTTTTGGCTTCTCTGATCTAGCCATGGATGATGAGAGTCTCTCTGGATGAGCGTCAAAGAAAAGACATGGTTAAATGGGTAATAAAAGAAAAAGCAATGGCCCATAAATACTAAGTGTTTTAAGTTTAAAATTTTCCCTCAAAAAAAAAAAAAAGCTTAGCTATTGCAGTTATTGTCTACAGCTTGTAAAACACAAGTTTCCCTAATGGAGCAGGTCCAGCAAGTCTTGGTTATAGAAAAAGTTAGGAATATTGTGAAAATCCAAAGACTCCTGGCAAATATATGCTTTGAGGCTTTAAAAATCACCCCAGAGGAGGAGAAAATGTGCTGAAAAAAATAGCCATAAAGTACTTTTTATGTTAAGAACAAAAAGACAGGAAATGTTGGTTTTTTTTTTTCAAATATTGTTCCATTTTCTCCATCTGGTGAAATAAAATAAGACAGATATGTTATCCTCCACGGTTACACAAAAACAGCACCAGCAGGCCGGTTAGACGGTGGAGAGCTGCTATCCTTGGAGCAGTATGTAAGGCATTGCTGACCACCTCATCCCCCCCAAAAAACAGCACATGTACTGCTTCTCTGAGGCCATCAAACGTTTTTGACTTACAACATAGAAATTTCTTGGTTAACAGGACAACAAAATTACAGAACTGTCATCATTACGTTTAACCTTCCCTGTTTGCTAACTTCCTTCCAAAACATTTTTGTCCTGATTACATTCTTGCTGGTGGTTTGGAGAGGGCAGGACAACCCAAGGGAATGATTCTATTTTAATTGCATTTTTCCTTTCCCAGGAGGTCTGTGTCCTTTCATATCCACCAAACTCACTTGATCGCTTGATTAGCTGTTGTCCACTTGTTACTGAGAAAAAAACCAACCACCCAAACAAGCCCTGTGGATGCTTTGTTTTTGTTTTTTTTCCTCTACAGAGATCACAAAGCCTGTGCATACGCTTTCTGTCAGGCACCGGGTTTTTTCTAAGGCTCTAGGTGTGATAGAGGAGAGGGGTGTGTGCCTGTGTGTGTGTCTGTGTGTGTGTTCCTGAAACGTCAAACATGCATACCAAACTGGTGTGTGTTTTTGAGCTAAGGTCCATAGCTTGCGTCCGATTTTGAAGAGATCGGTGACACCCGCCCCTCCCTCCCAAAGTTGAAGTACCACCGCGTGTAACATCCAGATTAATTCCTCCACTGTTGCCAGACTGGGATCTTGGCCCGGTTTGCTGGAAGGTAAATTCGGTTTAATGAATTTCTACTCTAACGCGTGAGATCCTCAACACCAGCCTGAGGGTTTCACCCGCGGGCATGGGAAACGGTCCGAAGGCTTGAATTCTTCTCCGCGCGTTCTCGTCCCGGGCAGACCCCTCGCCTCCGCGTCGCGGGCGCCAGGGCTGCTTCTGCCAGAACAACCGTTTGGTCTGCAGATCGGAGAGGATCCTAACACGATATTCCTCGGATGACCTGTCTACAGGAAACTTGTGTTCCCCTTTCCTTCAGAAATCAGAGGGACGGCAGTCAGTGGGGAGAGAGGAGTCCCTGTTTTTAAAAAATATAACCGCAGCCAGGGCGCCTTTCCCGGTGCATCCAGGCGGGCGGGGTGGGCGCAGTCCCGCAAGGCTCCCAGCGCGCAGGCCGCCCAGTCCTCATCCCGGCCCTCCGCGTCCAGGCGGCGGCACAGCCACAGCGCGACGGCTGCCAGCCTCTCGGAGCTGGTCCGGGAGAACCGCAGCCGGCTCTGCTCTGCTCGCCTCTGGGCGGAAGCGCCGGGGCCCCTCCCGCCGCGTCTGCGGGGAGAAGAAGGCGCTCGCGTACGGCCGTGGGTTCGGGGGAGGGGGCGTCGGGGACCGCGCCCCCTTTCCAGGCTCTAGGCAGAGGCACGCCATCACGGCTCCGCACCAGGTCTGATGTTCGGGATCCCTACCCTTTAAGGCGGGATGAGCTGCGGGCTCGCTCCGGTACCGGGCGTCCGCTCCGGAGTCCACTCTCCATCTCAGGCTTCGTTCATGCTTTCCCGGAACACCCGTTTTGTACCAGCGTGGCACTGGGGGAGAGTGTACGAAGATAGGACAATGCGTGGAGGGGACAGGACGTGAAATGCTGGGGAGAGCCCTGAGTAACAGGAAGGAGCACAAGGGCTGGTTTGCTGGGCTCCATTCACTGAATCCAGATTACTACTAAGTAAACGGGTGTTAGTATCCCCACTTTACAGAGGGGAATACTGACACCAGAGAGATTTAGCGGCTTGCCTGGGATCATGACAGCGGAGCTTCGGGCTGTTTAATGCCCAGCGGAGCACGCCAAACTCTTGCTTCCTTCCAGCTGCCTCGCTGAGAGGGATTAACTCTGCCCAGGAGAGTGGGCAGAGCTTCAACGTGGAGGCACCTAGTAAGCCGAGTACTCGTCTCCCTCTCTCTTTGGTCGTAATGAAGTAGAGAAAGTAGGGGCACACCTGGGCCGGCTTCCTGCCCTCTTCTCCCCAACTGCCTTCACCCCTTAAGTGATCTCTTGCAGTTACCAGCACCTAGAGCCTGACAACCCCCCATTAAAAATATACATATTTCCAGCCTGAACTTCTTCCCTAAGGTCCAGACTCCAGTTTTGTTTATTCAACTGCCTGCCGGATATGTATCTCCACCCAGACGTCCACAAGATGCTCAGATGTAACTTGTTTGAAGCTTTGCCCCCAAACTTGCTCCGTCCTTAAGAGCAAGTCATTTTTTTTTCTTTTTTTTCCACGAGGTGCTCAGGCCAAAACTTTGGCATCATCTTTAACTCCTGTTCCCTTCACACTCAGGATGGAGCCTACTGGAAAACACTGAGCTTCTATCTACTGTGTATCCTCAAAATCTAACCAATGCGACTGCTACTTGGGCCCACACCCTCATCATCTCGCACCTACGTTGTTATGACAGCCTCTCAACTGTTCTTCATGTTTCTACCTTGTCCCCCCTTGCAGTCAGAGTGATCCAGTTCTATGAGGGAGTTCAGAAGCCCCCAGTGACTCCTCACCTCACTCAGGGTCACAGCCTATGTCCTTCAGTCTACACCCCTGAGTGACCACGCCTCCTTGACCACTTCTACCTCTCTTTCCTGGCCCAAGCTCACTCTCCCCAGCCACCCTGCCCTTCCTGTTAGTCATGCCTCAGGGTCTTTGCACTTGCTGTGCCCTCTGCGGGCGGGGGAGGGGGGGGGGGAGGGGGGTAGTGCTTTTCCTCACAAAAGCATAGTTTGCTTCTGCTCTGTGCTCAAATGTCACCTTCTGGGGGAAGTGCTCCCTGACCATGTTTAACATTGCGACTTCATCCCTTCCTTTTCCTCTTTCCCTGCTTTATTTTTCTGCTCAGTATTTAACTTCTCATATACTGTATTTACTTTCCCCCCTCTTCTTTTATCTTTATTCTATTTTTAAAAAATTTTATTTATGTATTTATTGGGTTGGGCCGGGTCTTAGTTGCAGCAGGCAGGCTCCTTTAGTTGCAGCTTGTGGGTTCCTCTGTTGCGGCATGCTAACTCTTAGTTGCGGCATGCATGGGGGATCTAGTTCCCCGGCCAGGGATAGAACCTGGGCCCCCTGCATTGGGAACACGGACTCTTAACCACTGTGCCACAAGGGAAGTCCCTTTCCCCCCTCTTATTGCTTCTGTCCCTCCACAAGAATGTCAGTCATATACACGGGGGCAGGGATTTTTTTAAAAAATTGCTGTATCGGGGGAAGGGTGAGTTTTGACAGGACGAGAGAGAGTCATGGACATATACACACTAACAAACGTAGTAAGGTAGATAGCTGGGGGGAAGCAGCCGCAAGGCACAGGGATATTAGCTCGGTGCTTTGTGACAGCCTGGAAGGGTGGGATGGGGAGAGTGGGAGGGAGGGAGACGCAAGAGGGAAGACATATGGGAACATATGTATATGTATAGCTGATTCACTTTGTTATAAAGCAGAAACTAACACACCATTGTAAAGCAATTATACCCCAATAAAGATGTTAAAAAAAAAAAAAAAATTGCTGTATCTCCAGTGCCTAGAACAGTGTCTGTCACGTGGAAGGCACTCAATAAATATTTATTTTATTATGAATGAACCCACAGTAAAATGGGAGAAAGGGAGTACTGCACAAAATCCTAGCTCTGTGACCTTGGGCAAGTTATTTAACTGCTCGAAAACTGTTTTCTCACCTGTAAAATGATGGTAGATACTACCTCATAGGGTTATCAGTGATATTAAATAAGTAAATCCACAGAAAACACTAAGCACACGAGAAGAGCACAGTAAGTGGTAGTGATTTTCACTGATACATAAGGTTGATAGTGTGTATTCAGGCCAGACTGGTAAGTGTGCACATATGTCTTGTACCTTGCCTAGCTTTTAGAAGCCATTTCTCTGTTTGTAGTGGTGCAGGGTAAAGAAGAATGTAGTAGCATCAGCTGAAATTGTTCCTCTGTTGATGTTTCTGTGTACAGTGTCTTGGAGGTGTGCGGTTACTATTCCTGCTGAGAGCTCTGGGGGTGGGACGGGGCGAAGCCATTTTTGCTTGGTTTATGTCAGCACCATCACCCGCCAGCCTCATCATCTTCCACGGAAAGGGGGAAGGGGAAGTTGGATTCCTTTCGAGAATGTGAGTTTACCCCCTTTATGATTCTGTCAGGGAAATTCTTTTGAAGATGTACAGGGATGGGCTGCAGAGTGTGGGGTGGGATGGAGGGAGGAGAACTTCATTTAAACGTGAGGGCTGGGACTGGGACTACCTTTGGGCTTCCCTTCAGCTACCCAGCCTGTTTCCTTAGGCAGAGCTCCCTAGGGCGGGCTCTCCCGGTGATGTGCTCGCCTGAGGTGGGAGGGGTCCAGGGAGTGACAGGATTTAGAAGCAGATTGGACAGCAGATCCTTAGTGACCTTCTGTCTAGCTGGACCAGCTTCTCCCATGGCTCCCCCTCCTACCCTCACTTTCCTCGACTTTCCACCCTGTTTAGAGTTGCGTCTGTGCCCCTGTGCCTGCTCTCACTATGGGCTACACTATACGTTTGCTGGGTAACCCCTCCCCGGCCCCCTCCGCCTCAGCCATGCAAGCTCCAAGGGGACAGCAATTTTTGTCTGCTACCTTCGCTGCTTTCTTTTTAGCTCCCAGGGCACGCACGGCCTGGCACGCAGGGTCAAGAAATACCTGTTGTCGGATGAGTCCTTCTACCGAGCTTGTTGAATTCTGCCAAGCAGCCCCTGACACGAACTGAACAATCTTTGTGCCCCAACTGTTTAAATGCCTTTTCTCGACAGCCCTCTGAAGTTGGTGTTCTTACACTTCCCAACTCGCAGAGAAGCTGAGGAGCAGTGAGGGTCAGTAACTTGGTCAGGGGCAGTAAGCAGTTGATAAACGGTGAAGCCAAGGCCAGAATCCTCGCAATCTGGGTCTAGGCTCGGAGTCCCAACCTTCTCGTGGGAAGATGGCAAAGAGGGCCGATCGCGAGCCTCAGGCACAACAGGCCTGGACTCTGAAAGGTCAGAAGGTTGAGAGGAAGCCAGAGGTTCCGGCCATCCAAACATCCCCTCAGCGCTTCCGCGGCCGCCGGGTGTGTCCCGGGGCCTGGCCGAGCTGCCCCGAAGCCAGCGCGGGCCTGGCATGCGCCCATCAAACTGCCTAGGAGATTAAAAAGTAGAGCCTCTTCTCAAACTCCCTCCCTCCCAAGTCCCTGCCGGGGCCCACACAGCTCGAAGTTTCCGGGTAGGAATAAGCCAGCCACACGAGGCCGGATAGACCGAGCCCGGCGCAGGCGCGGGTTTCCCCACCCGCGGCCGCGGCCACCGTCTGATCCCCGCGGAAGACCCAAGGGAGAAATCGTGTCGATAAGGAAACTAGAAACTGGGAACTGCTGCTCTGGGAACCGAGAGCCCGCCTGCTCCGGGCAGCTGGCGTGCGGGGCGAGCTCGGGCGCGGGTTTCCGCTGGGCGGGCTGTGCGCCGAGCCCCGGCGGGGACGCGCGGACACGGGCGCGCGGCGTGGGCGTGGGCGCGCGCGGCGGGAGCGGGCGCGCGGCCGGGCAAGGCGCTGCCAGCGAGTTCCTCGTTCTCATCGTTTTTATGCTTAAAAAATAAAAATCAGAAAAACCGCTTGGAAGTGGAGTGGTTTACTCTGTGAGTCCGTTTTTCTCCATTACTGCAGCGATGAAGTGAACGTAAACTCCACCCTCCCGGCCCTGCGCCCCCGAATCCGGGGTCCTTGCCTGGGCGCTCCTCGCGGGCGTCCGGGAACCCGTCTACCCAGCACGCCTTCGCAGCGCGATGGTTGTTTTCTAGTACGGAGATATGGGGGGTAGTAAACACAAGTTCACTGAGAATGTCACCGAATTCATAGGAGCTTTTGGTCATTTTGTCTTTATTTATTTTATCTTAAGTCAAGGGATACTAAAACCATAACTACTCATCCTGCAGGCTTCTGGGAGAAGGTGGAGATTAAAATACCTGAAAATTCTGGTAATCCCTGTTCTAATGAGTCAATTAAAAAGAGTTTCTTTACCCACCACCCCCAGGTAGAATCATAGGGAAATCAATGAAGGAATCTGCTCAACCTCTATAGTTCTGTTTGGAAACTCAAAACCAAATCCTCGTTGTTTTCAGTTGCAAATTAGCGTTCGCATTAATTGCCCTGAAAGGTAGCGATCTGCCTTATGCAGAATTTTGTTTTTGAACCAGTGTTTGTTTCCGTTTTCTTCCCTAGACGCTGCTAACTGATGTGGAACCATTAAAACAAAACAAACAAAAAACCCAGCTGATTTATGATTTTTCTATTTTAGTTATTGAATCTTGTACTCTTGGCTAATCTTTTTTTAAGGGGAGGGTTTATTTCAAAATGGATTTTAGAGTTAAAAAGTAACTGAAATGTTAGGCAGCTTTGTGGTAAAACCTAAAGTGCAGCAGGGATGAAGACTAGAATTTAGTTCCGTTTCTTGCTCCATTACTCACTTGATGTGGCCTCTGACAAGTCCCTTCACTGTCCTGGGCCTCAGGCTCTCTCTCCATCTGTAACAAGGGGATCATCTCCAACATCTACCTGTGGGTGTTACAAGGGTTAGTGAAATATGCGGTGAGTGCTTTGATTCTAGGGTGAATGGCCTGTACGCATAAAATATGATTATATCTCAGATTCATCTTTGATTCATCTGAATAAATGGGCCTTCCCTTTATTAACTCTCCCTGTTAAAATTTCAATATTGAGTTATTTGATTTTAAAGTTCTGTGTTGGGGCATTCTGTAGCTTAAAACACTCTTTGTAAAAAGCCTTGAGAAGTTATATGACCCCGTTAAGGGAGAACCTCTATTTGTTCATGGATATCCAATTATGTCATTCAATGTATTAATTCAACAAACGTTTATTGAAAATGTCCTCTTTCTAGGGACTGCAAGGGAGTGCTTACAAAGGACTATCTTGTTTGACTACTGCTCCCAGACACTGTGTTAAAAAATTTTTTTTTTTTTAGGGTACAGATTCTTTTTTATTTCATACACGTGTGCACGTGTGTGTGTGTGTGTGTGTGTGTTGGACATGAAGGAAGAGGTTGTCATAATGATAACAGCAGCTGCCATTTATTGTCCACTTTATGTCAGGTACAGTTCTTGTTCATTTTAAAGACATTATCTCAGTTACTTCTAGAAAAAAGTGTAGTGTCTCTTGATGTGAAGCCAGTTCAGACCTGAGTTTGAATCCCACTTCCGCTGCTTATCAGGTATTAGGCCTTGGTCATGTAACTTAACGTCCATGAGCCTTTTTTCTCAATGGAATAATAATTTCTACTTTGTGGAATTTCTGTAAGATTAATGCAATTATATATATATATATATATATAAATTGATTAGCTTATAGTAAGTCCCCTAATAAATGGTAAACGTTACTATTCATCTTTAGAATCACCCTATATGACGGGCATTTTTTTTTTAAACATCTTTATTGGGGTATAATTGCTCCACAATGGTGTGCCAGTTTCTGCTCTATAACAAAGTGAATCAGTTATACATACACATATGTTCCCATATCTCTTCCCTCTTGCGTCTCCCTCCCTCCCACCCTCCCTATCCCACCCCTCCGGGGGGTCACAGAGCACCGAGCCGATATCCCTGCGCCATGCGGCTGCTTCCCACTAGTTATCTACCTTACGTTTGTTAGTGTATATATGTCCATGCCTCTCTCTCGCCCTGTCACAGCTCACCCTTCCCCCTCCCCATATCCTCAAGTCCGTTCTCCAGTAGGTCTGTGTCTTTATTCCTGTCTTATCCCTAGGTTCTTCATGACATTTTTTTTTTCTTAAATTCCATATATATGTGTTAGCATACGGTATTTGTTTTTCTCTTTCTGACTTACTTCACTCTGTATGACAGACTCTAGGTCTATCCACCTCATTACAAATAGCTCAATTTCGTTTCTTTTTATGGCTGAGTAATATTCCATTGTATATATGTGCCACATCTTCTTTATCCATTCATCTGTTGATGGGCATTTAGGTTGTTTCCATCTCCGGGCTATTGTAAATAGAGCTGCAATGAACATTTTGGTGTTAAACACTTTATGTGTATTGTTTCACTGGATCCTCGTAATAGATCCTTGAAACGTAGGAACTATCGTTACCTGTGTATAGAATGCAAGCTGAGGAGTTTGTTTGTAATTCAGTGTGCAAGGTACTACCCCACCAGCATAGTCTCATGAGGTCACTTGCAACAGTAAAGGGCTACCCTTTTGCAACCTCTGATGGAAATTTATGGCCACTTTTTTTATGAAGAAAAGGTTTTGAAACACTGCTTCAGCAGATATGAAATTCATCTATGTATAGTGTTCAACAACCTTAAACCACGTCATCCTACAGTTGAGAGGATGGATTAGAGAAAATTTACCTAAAGCAATTTTACATATAGGCAAAATATGATGACTCAGTTGGAATTGGCTAAACATTCAAAAGCACAGCCATCTGTCTCATCCCTTTCCTCAACACCGCCTCCCCGCCAACAAAAAAAAGAAAGAGAAAAGAAAAGACATCTTCTGAAGTTCTCATGTGGTCACTACCTGGTTTTGAGAAGTTATCTAAAAGATAAAATTGGAGGAGTTTGCATTCCTCACACAGGAAAGGGGTCATACACCCTGATTTAGCGAGGGAAAAGAGAAATATTGTGGATTAAGCCAATTTTGCATGGCCTACTTTCCCTGCTCCTTATTCACATTTCTCATCCCTGGAAATATGATCCACCAAATGGCATCTCATAATGTGGGACAGGAGGAAAAGAAGCAAATTAAGACAGAATATACAGGTTTTTATATTCTCTCTGTGGCCCGTTAGGCCAGCTGCAACAGATTGCTTAGAAAGTTCACTATTTACACCGTAGTATTATAATCCTACACATTTGCTGCATGCTGACAATGTGCTAAGTCATCAGTGTGATTAAAGCAAACACCCATATGCTGGGTTGACAGTGTCCTAGTTTACAGTCTCCGACTTACAACACTGACACATACACACATATAACAGAAGCAGATGTGTATATGGACTGCAGCAAGTGCTGAGTGACTTAGATAAAGAGGAATTAGTTGTGGTGCTTTCTCTGAATGAGAGAAAAGAAAGTGAGATAGGCAAGTCACATATTCGGAGAGTAGTCTTGGGAGAATTAGAGGAAACTCTTATCTTGCTTACAGTTACTTAGTTGGGAAAGAATTCTTGAGAAGGAACCAGAGATGGGGATTTCAGAGTAACAGAGTCATACTATGTTAGAACTGAAAGAGACTTTAGAAGTCCAAACCCAACTCTTTACTTTAGGAACAAAAAAGCTGAGGCCCAGAGCCCTAGAGTGGCTAGTTAGTAGCAGATCTGGACTCTGACACAGATGCCCACCCTCTGATCCTCCAGTGTTCTTCCACATCAAAGGGTTTTTCTTGCTACTGTTTGTTTTATTAAGATTTGTTTTACTTTTTATTTTGGAAAATTTCAAATATGTATGAAAAAAGAACAAATAGTATAATGAACCTCTCTCTCTTTTTCTCTCTCTCTCTCTCTGTCTCTGTCTCTGTCTCTCTCTCTCTCTCTCTATATATATATATATAGCCTACGTTTATACCATTCTTATTTCATCTATTCCCTTGTTTTTATGTATTTTTGAAGTATTTTAAAGCAAATCCCAGGATCCATATTGTTTCACCAGTAAGTACTTTGGTATGCAACTCTAAGTGATAAAGACTTTTAAAACACATAACCATGCTATTAGCATACCAAACAAAATGAACAATAAACCTTAATATCATCTAATACCTACTCCTTATTCACATTTCTCTAACAGTATCAACGGTATGTTTTTTACAGTTGGTTTGTTTGAATTGGCCTCTAAATAAGGTCCACACATTGTAAACTGTTGTTATGGTTCATAAGCCTCTTTTATTCTATAACTGTTCCTCCTCCTTTTTGTTTAATGGTTTTTTTAGTGAAACCAACACATTTATCCTTGTAGAATGTGGCACCGTCTGTGGATTTGGCAGATTGCTTCCTTTGTGGTGTTGTTTATCTTGTTCCTCCACCTGTATTTCCTGTGGATTGGTGATTAGACCTAGAAGCTTGATTAGATATAGGTTCGGTGTATTTCAGCAGGTTCAGTGTATTTCAGCAGGAATGCTTTATAGTACACTTGCTCTGGCATCATTTCTTGAAGCAGATAATGTCTGGTTATCCTGATTTCAGTGATCAGTGGGTTCAGGGGGTGTCAGCTTAATCTCCCCAACAGCCTTTCACCTAATGGTTTTGGGATCCACTGATGACTGTTGCCTAGAAGATCCATCATTTCACTGGAGGTTTATAAATGGTGATTTTCTCTGTCATTCATCTGCATTTATTAACTGGAATATTTCTTTAAAAACTTTCTCCCATCTGTTCTTTTGCTCTCTTGAAGCACTATGGTATAGGAAAAAGGCAGGATAAATGCTTGATGCTTTCTCTTTACTTTTTAATTTTCAGAGTAGTGAGTGGGGTATAATAGAGATTACAGAGGTGGAGTAATTAATTCTGGACAAGGTGATCAGAGAGTATTTCTCAGAAGTAGAATTTGAGCTAGGACTGGAAAAATATCTATGATTTTGACAGGCAAAGAAGGGAGGAGACTCAGAGCTCCATGGTCTCAGGGAACTCTGTGATCAAACGGGGGATGTGGTTGATATACTGTTGTGATTAGAGCATAGAGATCATGGGCTGATTGGGGAAGGGCCTGTCTCCCTCAGTAGATTGTGACACTCTTGAAGGAAAGGATCTAGGCCTTCATCTTTGAACTCTAGTGATAAGAAAGTTGCTTGCCACAAACTGAACATTTTCTCAATAAATATTTGACTAAATGAATGAATTAACTTGAACTTTCTTTGAGGGTCGGTTATATTCTTTGCTGTTATAGTAGCTTGTTTTACCTTAATCAACGAGCAAGAGAACAGACTACTTATCATTTAATTTTAACAAAATGAAGAAAGAAAAGCATATGATCATCTCAATTGATGCATAAAAAGCATTTGACAAAATCCAACACCTTTCATGATAAAATACTCAATAAACTAGAAATAGAAGGAAGTTACCTCAGCTTACTAAATGTCATATATGAAAAGCCCACAGCTAACATACTCAATGGAGAAAGACTGAAAGCTTTTCCTCTAAAATCTGGAACAAGACAAGGATGCCCACTCTTGCCACTTTTATTCAAAACAGTACTGGAAGTCCCAGTCAGAGCAATTAGAAAATAAAAAGAAATAAAAAAGCATTCAGATTGGAAAGGAAGAATTGAAATTATCTCTGTTTGCAGACTACATAATCTTAAATGTAGAAAACTCTAGAGATTCCACAAAAAAGCATTAGAACTAATAAACAAATTCAGCAAAGTTGTAGGATACAAAATCACCAGACAAAAATCGGTTGCAGGGACTTCCCTGGTGGTGCAGTGGTTAAGAATCCACCTGCCAATGCAGGGGACACGGGTTCAAGCCCTGGTCTGGGAAGATCCTACATGCCGTGGAGCAACTAAGCCTGTGTGCCACAACTACTGAAGCCCACATGCCTAGAGCCCATGTTCCGCAACAAGAGAAGCCACTGCAATGAGAAGCCCGTGCACCACCATGAAGAGTAGCCCCCGCTCGCCACAACTAGAGAAAGCCCACACGCAATGACGAAGACCCAACGCAGCCAAAAGAAAAAAAAAAGTCAGTTGCATTTCTCTACACTAACAATGAACAATCTGAAAAGGAAATTAAGAAAAGAACCCCATTTACAATAGCATAAAAAAGAATAAAAGACCTAGGAATAAACATAAGCAAGGAGGTGAAAGATTTGTATACTGAAAAGTACGTGACGTGGCTGGAAGAAATTAAAGAAGACACAAATAAGTGAAAAGACGTGCTGTATTTATGGATTGGAAGGCTTACTATTGTAAAGGTGTCAACACTACCTAAAGCAATCTATAGATCAATGCACTCTGTCAAAATAGCAATGGTGTTTTTTTACATACCTAAAATAAGTATGGATTTTTGAGGGGCCCCGAATATGAAAAAGAAGAATAAAGGTGAATGTCTCAAAACTTCCTGATTTCAAAACTTATAAAGCTACAGTAATCAAAACACTGTGGTACTGGCATAAAGAGACATATTGACCAGCGGAATACAATAGAGAACCCAGTAATAAAACCTCACATATATGGTCAGATGATTTTTGGCAAGGGTGCCAAGGCCATTAAATGGGGAAAGGACAGGCTTTGCAACAAATGATGCTGGGGAAACTGCATATCCACATGCAAAAGAATGAAGTTGGGCCTTGACACCAAAACCGTACACAAAATTTAACTCAAAATAGATCAAAGACCTAAATGTAAGAGCTAAAACCATAAAACTCTTAGAAGAAAACATGAGGGAAAAGCTTCATGACATTGGATTTAGCAATGATTTCTTGGATGTGACACTAAAATCCCAGGCAACAATAGAAAAAAGTAGATAAATTTGACTACATCAAAATTTAAAACTTCTGTGCATAAAATGATAACAATCAACAGAGTGAAAAGGCAAACCACGGAATGGGAGAAAATATTTGTAAATTATATATCTGATAACAAGCTGATATCCAGAATATATAAAGAACTCCTACAACTTAACAACAACAAAAGAAATGAACCAATTCAAAAACGGGGCAGAAGACTTGAACAAACATTTCTCCAGAGAAGATATACAAATGGCTCACAAACACGTGAAAAGATGCTCGATATCACTACTCATTAGGGAAATGCAAATCAAAACCACAGTGAGATACCATTTCACATCTATTTGAATGACTACTACTAGGGGGGAAAAAAGGAAAAGGAAGAGAAAAGAAAGGTACAAGTATTGGTGAGGATATACAGAAATTGGAATCCTTGTGCACTGTTGATGGGAATGTAAAATGGTGCAGCCTCTATGGAAAACAGTATGGCATTTCCTTAGAAAACTAAAAATAGAATTACTACATGATCCAGCAATTCTGCTGGTGGGTATGTACCCCCCAAAATTGAAAACCGGGTACATCCAGTTTCATTAACAGGATTAATCACAATAGCCAAAAGGTGAAAGCAACCCAAGTGTCCAGGGAAAGCTGGATGAATAAACAAAAGGTAGTATATACATACAATGGAATATTGTTCAGCCTTGAAAAGGAAGGAGATTCTGACACAAGCTACAGCATGGTTAAACCTTGAAGACAATATGTTAAGTGAAATAAGCCAGTCGAAACCCCCCCTTCCCTCAAAATACCCGGAATGAGTCCATTTGATTCTACTTACGTGAGGTACCTAGAAGAGTCAAATTCATAAAGATGGAAATAGAACGGTTGTTGCCAGGGGCTGGAGAGAGGGAGGAATGGGGAGTTGTTGTTTAACAGGTGTAGAGCTTCAGTTTTTAAGATAAGAAGAGTCCTGGAGATGGATGGTGATGATGGTTGTACAACAGTGTGAATATATTTAACACTGATGACTATGTACTTTAAAATGGTTAAGATGATAAATTTTGCATGTATTTTACTACAATTTAAAAAATTAGGATAAATAAAATTCCTTGCTACTATATACTGAATAATAGGAGAGAGATTAAGAGAACTTAAATATACAATTCAGTGCAATACTCAACAAAGAATAAATCCTATTAAATACATTTACTTTCAATTACAAATTTTTTAAAATGTTGAACTCATGAAAACAATGAAGGGCTGAGGAAATGTTCCCAATTAGAGGAGACTAAAAATGCATGACAATTAATTGGAGTTGTGTGATCCTGGATTGGATCTCAGAACAGGAAAAAAAAAAAGAAAAGAAAAGCTATAAATGACATAATTGGAACCATTGGAAAGAACATGAGTGGTGGGTTGGATATCAGTATTAAATGTTACATTTGTTGATTTTGGTAAATGTGCTGTGGTTATGTTATGTTAAAGAAAGCCCTTATTCCTGGGAAGTATACACTGAGGTATTTATAAATCAAGGGGAATTATGTCTGCAATTACTCTGAAAATGATTCAGGGGAAAAATAGAGTGAGCAGATGATAGAGCAAATGGAGCAAAATGCTAACAATGGATGAATCTGGATAAAAGACCTACAGCAGTTCTTTGTACCATTCGTGAAACTTTTCTGTGTGAGATAAAAAATAAGAAACAAAAATCAAATGGTGGTCTCTGCTCTCAATAATCAGCAGAGGTGTAGGTAAGAAAGGGATAGCATTGCTATACAGTGCCGTAGTGTGGCCTTGGCTGGATGAGTTTAGGGCTTTATAACTTGCATTTTCTCTATCAAGAAATAATTGAGGATTGACTTAAGTACTAAATCTGTACTTTTGTGCCATCCCTTGATACGTGAATGATTTATTGATCCAGAAAATCCTCCGATATGGGAGAAAACCACTAGACTAAATTCTATTGATGTGACTTTTGTGACGTACACATATGCTATAAAATCAAAGGAAAAAAAATCCATCTGGGGACTTCCCTGGTGGCGCAGTGGTTAAGAATCTGCCTGCCAATGCAGGGGACACGGGTTCGATCCCTAGTCTGGGGAGATATGCCGTGGAGCAACTAAGCCCATGTGCCACAATTAAGCCTGAAATCTAGAGCCCGCGAGCCACAACTACTGAGCCCACAAGCCACAACTACTGAAGCCTGCACACCTAGAGCCGGTGCTCCACAACAAGAGAAGCCACCGCAATGAGAAGCCCACGCACCTCAACGAAGAGTAGACCCCACTTGCCGCAACTAGAGAAAGCCCGCACACAGCAACGAAGACCCAAGACAGCCAAAAATAAATAAATAAATAAATTTAAAAATAGAAAAAAAAAATCCCCCAAACAAAAAAATCCCATCAGCTCTGTGGCTTGTATTAGTCAGAGCTTGGGCTTGAAGTGACAGCAATGCAGCTCAAACTTGCTTTATTCATCAGATATTTATTGAGTGCCCACAATGTCCCAGTCTTTTTTTATCGGTGTTAGAGATGTAACAGAAAACAGGCTAAAAGCCCTGCCTTTTTGAAGTCTCCATTTTGGTGATCGAAAACAAACTAACAGACATGAGGTGAAGAAAAGCAGGGATTGATCTCTGGGCTCATACAGCCATTTCTGTGTAGTAAGCCACCGCACAAATCTCAGTGACATGTGAAGGCAGGCACTGATCTAGCTCACACTCTGGGTGGCTGGACCAGCTCTGCTGATCTCAACTGAGCATGCTCAGGCCTCAGCAGACTGGCCGAGGGAGGCTGCAGTACAGAGCCGGATCCACGCCTGCTTCTCTGACAGGTGAGCTGAGGCAGGTTCTCCTGGTGATGGCAAGGGCAATTAGAGCCCTTGTGGGTCATGTGTACTCCAGTGCCATTGGCCAAAGTCAGTCCCCTGACCAAGATCAAAGTCAGGGAGTGGGAAAATACGCTCTCCCCACGGAAGTGAGGGAAACTGCAGAGTCTCAGAGCCAAAGTGGTGGATACAGGGAGGGGTGAAAATTGGGGCCAATTATGCAATCTGTCACGCTGGGAAGTTCACAGGGTCAGGCGAGCTGGAGTCACCTCTTTATTTCCTTTTCTTTCTCTGTCTCTCCCTCTCACAGCCACTAGTCTCTGCTGCTGTTTGTGTGTCCTTGGCCACACATTTTCTCCTGTGGTCCCCAGGATCCAAACATGGCAGGATCCAGTAAAAGAAAGGTGACACTTGTTCTTTTGTTTTTTTCATCTCAGAAATCTCAAAGAAGGACTTATTTTTTTGGGTCCTTGCCTGGGTTAGGGTTAAATGTCTGGTTGATAGTCTAATATTGTAGTCAAGGGACCGGAGTGCCCTGATTGCCAAGGCCTGGGCCTCGTGTCACCTCTGCAGTGGACGCTGTAGTTGGCAGGTGTACCAAAACCACATAGGAATACTGGGTGGCAGGGGATTATGTTTTTCAACAGAAAGAAGACTGCTGGGTAGACAAAAAAAGGTGGCTGTCTGATAAACACCCGGGATTTTGGAACTTGTTCATGTAATATCGAGTGTTTTTTTCAACAAGGAAGTTAGGTGGTCTTTGGCTATTTCGTTGATGTTTGGGGGGAATGTTACCTGGAAAAAGGTTTCACATCGCTCATTTAGAATAAGCTCTGACTACTGGCATAAAGATGTTTCAGATGGGCTTAGTTCCTACTAACATTTTATTCTTTAGACTTCTCAATAGACAAAATATTAAGCTAGAAAAAATTATGGAAACTGCCCATTTTGAACCTGATAGCAAATATTTCCTTCCTATGTAGATGTCGACCAGACATCGGCTTTCAGCACAAATACATGCTCTCAGTGGCTCACCCAGAGCCTTGTCTTGGCTCCTGTGTCCACCCGTAGGAGTTGGCTCAACCCCAACTGGCCTTAGCGGATCACGGAGGTTTCATTTTTCTTACTTGTGAATGGCTTCTGGATGGGCCCATGATCGAGTTCTCCACAAGGAGATGGGAAGGAGTTTCTGAAAGAGGTATCTTAGCTCTTAAAAAGAGACACAAACCTCTGGACATTGGTGTCGGAGGATGTGATACTGTAACTGTTTTGTGATTATGAGAAGACGTAGCTGGCACCCTGAAGATGAGGTGGGAGGATGGAAAGACCCTGGGTCCAGGACCTTGCTGCTAAACCACTGAATTAATAAGCTCTGGAACTGGTCTCCCTCTGGACTTTGGTTATGTAAGAAAATAAGTGCCCTGAGAGTTTAGGGCATCTCTGTTTGGGTGTTTGGTGACTCACAGATAAAGGCATCCAATGGAAGCAAAGAGTTATTTTATCTGGAAGCTCTTTTTCACTTGGATTTGACTATTTAACAGGAGATGAACTTAGATACTACCAAACTTGCACTCACCCTTCACTCTAAAGTAGATTCATATAAAGCTACATTCCTTTTACCACGACAGGTGTAGAGCTATGTTAAGAATGCGTGTAACATAGGAGTCTTAGGTACAATAATAATTCTGACTACTTACTTGTTCTACTACTTATTTTGCCAAAACTATCTTGTCCTACCTTTTGCTCTTTTTTTTTTTTTTATGATTTCACATGTCTGTTTTATAACCCTAATTTGAGCACAGTTACATGAGGGGAAAATATTTAACTTATTCAGAGACTCTCTCTCTTTTTTTCTCTCTCTCTCCTAAGAGAAAAAGCACTGAAGGAGGAATTGTTCCCCCCTTCCTCCCCCATCCCTCATCAATCTAAAGTTGAGGGAGGAAAGGGTTAGTGCTGGTAGGATGAAGTAATCTAACTCAAAAAAGTGAGAGAGTCAGTGGATTTCAGTCTTTTTTACTGTGGTGCTTTAGCTCTCTTCGAGGACCCAGCTTTCAGCTCCTTGGCATCTTGACGAGGCAGGAAATTCTTTCAGGAGACTGAGCTTCCAGAATCACATTCTCCCTTCCCTGCTGTTAATGGGCCCTGGCTGCTGGCATCCTCTCAAGAGGGACGTTCAGTTTAGCCCTGCCCTACGACCCCTCTTAGAATGTAACAGGGTTGGCTCTGTCACATTTCTCCCTGGGATAAGCAAAGCTGTTGGATTTTTAGTCTTGGCTTATTACTTGTCTCAGCTACACCTTTCAGCTTTAAAAACTAATTAAAAATTTTTTTCTTCTTCTCCTCATCTGTTTCAATATTGATGAAAACCCGATAAAGAGGGAACCCTGGTGAAGTGCTGTGTTTGACTTACTCGTTGTTTTCAAAGGACACATGGTTTGTATTTAAAATCAAGAAAGTGAATTTCCTTTAACTCAAAAATAAGGCAGTTACGTTCTTTGTACGCCTTTGGCAATAAAGAATTTAAAAAATTTTTTTCTTATTAAGACAATTTTTAGAGCAGTTTTAGGTACACGGCAAAATTGAGGGGAAGATACAGAGATTTCCCATACACTCCCCCCCCACCAAATATGCATAACCTCTCCCATTATCAAAATCACCCACCAGAGTGGTGCATTTGTTACAATTGATGATGCTGCATACCCACATCATTATTATCCCAAATCCATAGTGTACATTAGGGTTCATTCTTGGTGTTGTACATCCTGTGGGTTTGAACAAATGTATGATATGTGTTCATAATTATAATATCATACAGAGTAGTTTCACTGCCCTAAAAATCCTCTTGACTTTCATCCCTCCCCCACCCCAACCCCTGGCAACCACTGGTCTTTTTACTGTCTCCATAGTTTTGCTTTTTTCAGAATGTCGCATAGATGGAATCATATAGTAGGTAGCCTTTTCAGATTGGCTTCTTTCACTTAGTGATATGAAATTAAGGTTCCTCCATGTCTTTTCCAGGCTTGATAGCTGATCTCTCTCTTTTTTTTTTTTGATTGAAGTATAGTTGATTTACCATGTTGTGTTAGTTTCAGGTGTACAGCAAAGTGATTCATACACACACACACATATATATATATATATATATATATACACATTTTCAGATTGTTTTCCATTTTAGGTTATTTTTAATTCTATTTTTGTTTGTATTTTTTTAATATTTTATTTTATTTTATTACAAAAAATATTTTTGACTGCGCTGCGTGGCATGTAGGGTCTTCGTTCCCCGACCAGGAATCGAGCCTGTGCCCCCTGCAGTGGAAGCATGCAGCCTTAACCACTGGGCTGCCAAGGAAGTCCCTCCATTATAGTTTATTATAAGATATTGAACATAGTTCCCTGTGCTGTAGAGTAGGTCCTTGTTGTTTATTTTATATATAGTAGTTTGTATCTGTTTATCCCAAATTCCTAATTTATCCCTTTCCCCCTTCCCCTTTGGTAATCATAGGTTTGTTTTCTATGTCTGAATAGCTCATTTCTTTTTAGTGGTTAATGATATTCCATTGTCTGGATGCACCACAGTTTATCCATTCACCTATTGAAGGATATCTTGGCTCCTTCCAAATTTGGGCAATTATGAATCAATAAATTAATAAAGCTGCTATAAACATCTGTGTGTAGGTTTTCATGGACATAAGTAAATACCAAGGAGCATGAATGCTAGGTTGTACGGTAAGAGTATGTTTAGTTTTGTAAGAAAGCAAGAAGGAATTTTATGTTCCACTGATCAGTTAATTTCTAAGCAAGGAGTAGGCATTGCCCTCAAAAGGATGAAAAGAAGGTTAACAAAGGAGGTGGGAGGGAATCTTCTTCTAATATGAACAACTTTTCTTTCCTAGGCATAAGGCAGCTACTCTCCATCCACACCTCCAAGGGAAGCAGGAGGGAGTGAGGTGTTTGGAGGAGATGGCAGCTTTGGGTTTCTCTGACTCTGAAGTCATCCCCCCAGTGTACCAGGCAGGGTTGGATCCAGAGAAGCTGATCCACTAGGTCTGGTGTAGAATAATGGCTTTATTATAGGGAATTGACTTTGTCTACGTGAAGTTGTTGCCTCTGTGTCTGGTACTGGAGCCTGAAGTCAGCAGCCCGGGCAGTTGAAAAGGAATGATGGATCTGAAGCAAGGACAAGTTGGAACCAACAAAGATGGCCTGGAGACTGTAGGTTTCTCACCACCTCCAACCTTTCAGCTTTGACGATGGGGGAAACCCGCAGGAGAAGCTGCTGCCCTTTGTCTCAGAGCTCAACATGCACCTGGCCTGGGAGGAAAGGGGCTGAAGGAGGAGACCTGCTGGAGGAGCTGCAGGACTGGCTGCCGTTCACATCTGCATCCCAAACCTTGGGCAAAATAACGCTCATGGCTCCAGCTACCCGGGAAATATACAGGGAGGGAATTCTGGGAAATGTACTTCCATCGTAGTTAAGTTTAAAATGGTGCAAATGCCCCACACTATTGCACAGCTGCACAGACAGAGGAGGAAAACCTTTGCAGCATCGTAATAGTGAACAATAGGGGACATCCTCACTGCCCATCGGTGGGAAATGGGCCCATGACACAGACCATAATTATAATTATCTTTGCATATGAGATCTGGTAATGAACCGGATCCCATATGCAAAACAAACATGGACAGATCTTAGAAACACAACATTAAGAAGAAAAATAGCAAGTTGCAGAATGACGTGGATAATGTGATACCATTTGTATAAATTCAGAAAGCAGAGAAAACACCATATATTTATTGAAAAAAATAGAAGGAAGGCGCATACATCCCAAACTCAAAGGAACATCTGTGTCTGGGGAAGTGAGTGGGTTTAGAAATAGTGCGAGATTTAGACATTTTTTTTTTTTTTTTTTTTGCGGTACGCGGGCCTCTCACTGCTGTGGCCTCTCCCGTCGCGGAGCACAGGCTCCGGACGCGCAGGCTCAGCGGCCATGGCTCACGGGCCCAGCCGCTCCGCGGCATGTGGGATCTTCCCGGACCGCAAACCCGTGTCCCCTGCATCGGCAGGTGGACTCTCAACCACTGCGCGACCAGGGAAGCCCTAGAAATATTTTTAACGTTCTCTTTTTTTCCCCTTCTTTCCAAAAGGAAGACCATATAGATACATTATTTTTTCAATGTAGTGAAATATAGATTTTCAAAATTTAGTTACATTATGTTTATAATTGAAAAGCCCTCTAGATGATTCCTATGTGTCTAACACTCATTATGAGAACACAGTTATACCCTCCTCTTTGCTGACAGGTGAAGAAAGGTGACGAATACAAGGGGACAGAGACAGGCTCACATCTGGAGGTGGGGGCAGGGATGGAATATGTCCCTTCCCTCCATCTCCCCTTGCCAGGAGGGCTTCTAGCGAACACAAGGGAGCTAGGGGTTAAAGCCAAATATTGCATCATCCTCACTAATATTCAAGGATTAAATCATTATAGCCAATAGTCTTGGGTTGTTTGTTTGCGTGTTAGGTCATTTGTTTGTTTCAGGTGTGTTGCTGGATTGACTGAAAACACTTCCCTTGTGTGAATGAGTGAAAAGCACAGAGAAGGAAAAGGTGAATCGTCTCACAACACGCCGCTGAATTTACCACCCACTTTGCTAAAATTATTGTCACTAATTTGAAGACACGTCTAGGAATTCTGTTGGTGGTTATTTTTTGTGTGTTGTTGTATTTATCCAAGAAGCACTTGGATCCTGAAGGAGACAGGTCAGGATTTCTTCTCTCAGTCAACCAGCAAGCACACGGAGGGAAAAGCAAAGCACTTGGCATTAGGTGACATCTCTTTCTGAAAGCCAAAGGAGGGGGCGTTTTTTAGGTTAGGAACCTACTCATTTCCTCCTGTATGGAGCTTTCCCTGATCACCTCGGCCAGAAGTGTTTTCTCCGTTTTTTGAACTCCTAGGGGCACGTTAATATCTCTCCTGTGGCACTTACTACTTGAATTGTAGTTTTTTGTGGAGCTGTCAGCTCTGCTACAGGATTAGAACTCCCTACATCTGGAATTTACCATTTATCATCACATCCCCCAGGGGACAGGAGTATCGAGTGCTTCTGTTTAATAAATGGTTAGGAAAAGTACTTGTACAAAGAATGAAAGAATCAAGACATTGATTTTTGGTTCTTTAAAAAGAATGTTTTCAGAGGCTTTGCTGGCTACTTAGGCAAATGAAGAAAACAACTAAAAGGCAACAGATTTAGAATGATGAACACTTGGTGTGAGTGTGTTCTAGGGGCATGGATTCATTAAGATGTTATTTCATGTCACCAGTAAGTTCATTAATACAGAAACTAAGTAAATTCATACATTTTTAGAGGTGAAGTTATTTTCCAATTATTTTCTTTACAATACTGCTCTGTAAAACTGCATCATGATCTCCTTATATCAGTGTTTCTTCTAATTCAATCCTTATTTCCTCACTCTCTAGACTGTTATAATCTAGTAGCCATTAAAAAAAAAAATCACCTGGGGGTTTGTTTTCTTTCAAAAAGGATGTAGGCATCCCTTGTCTGTTCTGCACGTCACTGATGCATGCTTTCCTTCCAGGCAATAAGGATCTTCACTTTTTTTTCCCCCCATGCTTAACTTGTGGGTTTTTTTTTTTGGACAAAGGCAGTAAATGTTAACTTGTGATCAGTTACGATTTCTCCTCCTGATAGCAACAGGCTTTAAGAGGCTGCTTCTGGGAAAATATCACTGTATCCTGCAGAGGGAAGTCTGTGGCCTCTTTCTTTCTTTCTCTCTTCTACTCCTCCCCACCCCCGAGACAACACTTAGAATTCTGAGCCTCTCACTCAATGTCGGTCACCTTTCCGCCACGCCTTCTATCATTCCCAAACTGATTATGGTCCGGTTGGTTTAAGATACATTATAGGGCTTCAACTATGTGTGAAGGGTTGTGTTATGTCAAGTACAAAAATGAATAAGAGCAAATTCATGTCTTCGAGGAGAAAATAGTTATCCCTGTAAATATTCCTTGCATGGAAATTTTTTTTTTTGGCGGTACGCGGGCCTCTCACTGTTGTGGCCTCTCCCATTGCAGAGCACAGGCTCCGGACGCGCAGGCTCAGCGGCCATGGCTCACGGGCCCAGCCGCTCCTCGGCATGTGGGATCCTCCCGGACCGGGGCACGAACCCGTGTCCCCTGCATCGGCAGGCGGACTCTCAACCACTGCGCCACCAGGGAAGCCCTGCATGGAAAAGTTTATGGAGAAATCTATTCCGGGGCAAAGGTCTTCAACTATCTCTGCTCTTGTACCATCTGAAAAGAATAAAACAAAATAAAAAACTATGCAACTGCACATTTTAAAGTCGGTGTTAAAACTTTTCATCATGAGGTTAAATCGTTGCAAAGATGGAGTTTTATGTTTGTGTCCATGGCTGCGGGCTTCAGTTTTCCTTGAGGGGACTGACTGCCCCAGTCCTGTTGGAAGACTGTGCTTCTTCTTGATCAGTGCTGGAATTTTTATTTTTTCCCCCTCTGGGCTCCTCATACTTGCTTGCTCAAAATACTGCTTTGTTCTCAGAGTCAGATGTGGCTGGGAAGAGTGAAGACTGGACTCAGATTCGTTATCTTCAGATTGGGAATAATATCAATAGTGCCTGCTTGAGCACCGTGAAGATTTAGTGGAAAGGCAGACTTCGACAGAGTGCTTAGCACAATGCCTGGCACCTGGTAAGTACTGACTCTACATTGCTTCCAAGTCCTCTGTCCCTCACGCTGTCTCTCATATTCCCAATCTTCAAGGCCTCTGTTCATCATAATAGGTTCTTATCTGGTCGTCCACCGCCAGTGCCTCAGGGTGAAAACAGTCCACGTGCTCTATAAAGTCTAAAGTCTTTAATAATGGGGTTTGAGTTTTTCGTGGTCTGGCTCCAGCTCCATTTCTTATTTCATCTCGCATCTCATCTCCCCAACCCCCCCCTGGTTCCAGCTGCCTGGAATTGCCTTCACTGACTCACACAGGCAGTCATGTTCCTTCAACAAGCTGGTGCTGAATACCAATGATGCACAGGTGTGGCAGCACCTGCTGGGAATGCAAAGATGAAAAAGCACGTCCCAGGCTCTAGTACTTAGTATTCTCGCTGGGGAGAGACATCAGTGAGGAGGTAACTCTGAGCCGTAGGAGATGCTATGGAGGCACCGGAGTGGCGTCAGAGGCCCGAGGGGAGTCACCGAAGATCAGACGTGTGAGTTATGCCCTGCGTTCACCGCGTTCTTTCTGACCTTCATTTCTTTGCTCACGCTGTTCCTTTAACTTCGAATAGTCTTTCGTCTTCCTGCCCCTTAGAGAAAGCTCACTCAGTTTTAAGAGCTAGCTCAGTTCCTCATGCTGCAGTGAATCAAGCCCCGCAGTTTAAGGCGCTGCTGTAGTTCATTCTTTTCACCACTGGTACGGGACTAATACGGTTGTAAACGCCTTGAAGGCAGGAGCTACATCTTTGTAGGCACTTTACTCACAATAGTTCCTCCACGAATTTTTTTTTCTGAATGAGTAGTAGGCATTCCTTACTGCCTACCTCCTCCATATCTAATACAATTTTTCTGAGGTAGGCAGTGAGGGAAAAGTCAACCTGACTTATTTGTTAGATACCAGATATGCTGGAGAAAGAGATTGGTGTAGCCTTTGCTGACTCAGCCAGGGCGAAGGGGGGCGTGAGGAAACAGGACTCTGCTCTCCCAGGTACCTGCCTCAGGCCAAAAAGAGCTGCCTCTGGGGGTTCCAGTTGTCCTTCCATTTGTTGAAGGCCATTTCCCTTTCATATAGAATGTCACTGAAGGCTGCAAGTAAATTTATTCATAGGCAACATCTGTGTCTTTTATTTTTTATTTTTTTTTTGCGGTACGCGGGCCTCTCACTGCTGTGGCCTCTCCCGTTGCGCAGCACAGGCTCCGGACGCGCAGGCTCAGCGGCCATGGCTCCCGGGCCCGGCCGCTCCGCGGCATGTGGGATCTTCCCGGACCGGGGCACACCCCCCTGTCCCCTGCATCGGCAGGTGGACTCTCAACTACTGCGCCACCAGGGAAGCCCAACATCTGTGTCTTTAAGGATACCATCAGAAGGTAACTTAAAAATATCTATGTATTTATATATCTCCTATTTCCTATACAACATACATGAATAAGCAAATGTAAATATTAATATAAGTTAACTGTTGCATTTACACAGTGTGATACAGACTAAAACGGGAAAATCACTTTCAATGATTTCTCTTTAATTTTGAGCTTATTTATGCTCCTAGGTAAACAAAGATGTTCAACTTACTCTTCCATTTCCCTCGTATTACATTGTGTTTTATCCACCTGTCCTAAAATAAATCACTGTATTTATATCTACATCTGAGGTTTTCTGTTACTTGAGGATTGAAAGGGGTTAAGAAGAGGAGATGATCGTTTATTCACAGTTGATGAGTGACATATTTTCCGAGATGAACTCAGTTTAGGTGGGTTCAGATTGCAGAGGTGACACTGGGATGGACTATTTGCCATCAGGACACATGGCACTCTCCTCATGGCTCCTGGCCAGGGCAGTGTCTCTTGCTTATGCTGTGCTATACTTCTCCTCTCCATGGATGTCCTGTCTCTGTTCTTGGCTGGGTCATCTCCCCGTGGAGTCAGCTTAGGTTACCTTTCCTGTCCCTCCATTTACTCTGCCAGCAATCAGGTTTTTTAAAAATTATTATTTTTTAAGTACAATTGATTTACAATGTTGTGTTAATTTCTGCTGTACAGTAAAGTGATTCCGTTTTACATATATATACATTCTTTTTCATATTCTTTTCCATTATGGTTTATCACAGGATATAGTATATTGTTCCCTGTGCTAGACAGTAGGGCCTTGTTGTTTATCCATTCTATATATAATAGTTTGCATCTGCTAATCCCAAACTCCCAATCCATCCTTCCCTCACCAACAACAACTCCCCACAACCCCCCGACCCCGGCCCCCTTGTCAACCACAAGTCTGTTCCCCATGTCTGTGAGTCTGTTTCTGTTTCGGATCAATTTCTTTTAATCATCGTTATCTTCCCTCTTTTTCTTTCTGTCCCTATTGCCACAGCCTTTGTTTGGGTCCTAACCATTTTTGGGTGGACTTCTGCAGTAGCTTCAGAGCGTTGTCCCTCTCTCTCTTCAATTTTCCCTTTCCGCATTTATCATCCTTTTCTAATGCCGGAGTGGTTTGCTTAAAAAAAAAAAAAAAAAAAAAATATATATATATATATATATATATAGTAATGTCTCTCTGTCACTTGCAGTCGTCTGATAGCTCTTGATTCTCACCAGGATAAAGACCTGTATCATCTGGTTCACGTCTGTTTCTCTAGGGCCAGACGTACTAGGTGACTTTTAGTTCCCAGCTGTGTTCTCTCGTACCTCTATGCCTTTGCGCACATTTGTGGTTCCCTTCTTGGACGGTCCCTTCTCTATTGCCTGTGTCTGGCTAAGACTGATTCTTTAAGAGCAACTCTAAGGGTCACTTAGATTTGCTCTGAAATGAATGACTTCATGAATGAAATGTTTGGATAAATTAAAGGAAAATATCTTAGAACTTGGGGAAAAAAATCCTTCTGGAGCCCTCCCTGAATAGTCTGTTTCCTTTAACACAACCAAATGAGACAGCTGGCCCCTCACTCCCAGGTTAAATTAGGTGCCCCTCAAGTTTCACATCTGTCTCGTTCATCGGCCTATGAGAGTGAGGTCTGTAGTATCTTAATATCTGTATCCTAGTACCCAGCAAAATGCTAGGGAATTTAACGTTCTACAAAAGAAGATGGAATGAGTGAGTGAGCACTGAGGTTAAAGAGACAGTTAATACATGACTGGAGTACTCATGCTCAGGTCCTGTATTCACTTTTCTCCCTTTCTCCTACGTATATAGTGAAATATCAAGCGAGTCTCTCTTCATTTTGAATTTCCCCTTCCTCCGTCTCAGCATGAGATAAAAGGGGGTGTATTAGTTTTCAGGTGCAAATAACGAAAACTCCTAATTCAAATTATTTAGTAATTTAAAAGATTAGTAATTTACTATTTTAGGTGACAGAAAAACTTCAGAAGTAGCGCAGTTTCAGAGTTGGTTAATCCAGTGGCACCACAGGGGCACCAGAGATCCAGGTGCCATGTTTCTGTTCCGCCATTTTCATCAAGGTGGCACAGCTTCTCTTGCAGTAGCAAGATGGCCACTGTAGTTTCACAGTCCCTTTTTTTTTTTAAACAACTTTATTGGGATACAATTGCTTTACAATGGTGTGTTAGTTTCTGCTTTATAACAAAGTGAATCAGTTGTACATATACATATGTTCCCATACCTCTTCCCTCTTGCATCTCCCTCCCTCCCACCCACAGTCCCTTTGAGGGACAAGAAGTAGAGACAGAAATGGGATCTTTTTTTTTTTTTTTTTAAACATCTTTATTGGGGTATAATTGCTTTACAATGGTGTGTTAGTTTCTGCTTTATAACAAAGTGAATCAGCTATACATATACATATGTTCCCATATGTCTTCCCTCTTGCGTCTCCCTCCCTCCCACTCTCCCCATCCCACCCTTCCAGGCTGTCACAAAGCACCGAGCTAATATCCCTGTGCCTTGCGGCTGCTTCCCCCCAGCTATCTACCTTACTACGTTTGTTAGTGTGTATATGTCCATGACTCTCTCTCGCCCTGTCAAAACTCACCCCTCCCCCTCCCCATACCCTCAAGTCCGTTCTCCAGTAGGTCTGCGTCTTTATTCCTATCTTACCCCTAGGTTCTTCATGACATTTTTTTCCCTTAAATTCCATATATATGTGTTAGCATACGGTATTTGTCTTTTTCTTTCTGACTTACTTCACTCTGTATGACAGACTCTAGGTCTATCCATCTCATTACAAATAGCTCAATTTCATTTCTTTTTAAGGCTGAGTAATATTCCATTGTGTATATGTGCCACATCTTCTTTATCCATTCATCCGATGATGGGCGCTTAGGTTGTTTCCATGTCCTGGCTATTGTAAATAGAGCTGCAATGAACATTTTGGTACATGACTCTTTTTGAATTTTGGTTTTCTCAGGGTATATGCCAAGTAGTGGGATTGCTGGGTCATATGGTAATTCTATCTGTAGTTTTTTAAGGAACCTCCATACTGTTCTCCACAGTGGCTGAACCAATTCACATTCCCACCAGCAGTGCAAGAGTGTCCCCTTTTCTCCACACCCTCTCCAGCATTTATTGTTTCTAGATTTTTTGATGATGGCCATTCTGACTGGTGTGAGATGATATCTCATTGTAGTTTTGATTTGCATTTCTCTAATGATTAATGATGTTGAGCATTCTTTCATGTGTTTGTTGGCATTCTGTATATCTTCTTTGGAGAAATGTCTATTTAGGTCTTCTGCCCATTTTTGGATTGGGCTGTTTGTTTTTTTGTTATTGAGCTGCATGAGCTGCTTGTAAATTTTGGAGATTAATCCTTTGTCAGTTGCTTCATTTGCAAATGTTTTCTCCCATTCTGAGGGTTGTCTTTTGGTCTTGGTTATGGTTTCCTTTGCTGTGCAAAAGCTTTGAAGTTTCATTAGGTCCCATTTGTTTATTTTTGTTTTTATTTCCATTACTCTAGGAGGTGGGTCAGAAAGGATCTTGCTGTGATTTATGTCATAGAGTGTTCTTCCTATGTTTTCTTCTAACAGTTTGATAGTTTCTGGCCTTACATTTAGGTCTTTAATCCATTTTGAGCTTATTTTTGTGTATGGTGTTAGGGAGTGATCTAATCTCATACTTTTACATGTACCTGTCCAGTTTTCCCAGCACCATTTATTGAAGAGGCTGTCCTTTCTCCACTGTACATTCCTGCCTCCTTTATCAAAGATAAGGTGTCCATATGTGCGTGGGTTTATCTCTGGGCTTTCTATCCTGTTCCACTGATCTATCTTTCTGTTTTTGTGCCAGTACCATACTGTCTTGATTACTGTTGCTTTGTAATATAGTCTGAAGTCAGGGAGCCTTATTCCTCCAGCTCCTTTTTTCGTTCTCAAGATTGCTTTGGCTATTCGGGGTCTTTTGTGTTTCCATACAAATTGCGAAATTTTTTGTTCTAGTTCTGTGAAAAATGCCAGTGGTAGTTTGATAGGGATTGCATTGAATCTGTAGATTGCTTTGGGTAGTAGAGTCATTTTCACAATGTTGATTCTTCCCATCCAAGAACATGGTATATCTCTCCATCTATTTGTATCATCTTTAATTTCTTTCATCAGTGTCTTATAATTTTCTGCATACAGGTCTTTCGTATCCTTAGGTAGGTTTATTCCTAGATATTTTATTCTTTTTGTTGCAATGGTAAATGGGAGTGTTTTCTTGATTTCACTTTCAGATTTTTCATCATTAGTATATAGGAATGCCAGAGATTTCTGTGCATTAATTTTGTATCCTGCTACTTTACCAAATTCATTGATTAGCTCTAGTAGTTTTCTGGTAGCATCTTTAGGATTCTCTATGTATAGTATCATGTCATCTGCAAACAGTGACAGCTTTACTTCTTCTTTTCCGATTTGGATTCCTTTTATTTCCTTTTCTTCTCTGATTGCTGTGGCTAAAACTTCCAAAACTATGTTGAATAAGAGTGGTGAGAGTGGGCAACCTTGTCTTGTTCCTGATCTTAGTGGAAATGCTTTCAGTTTTTCACCATTGAGGATGATGTTTGCTGTGGGCTTGTCATATATGGCTTTTATTATGTTTAGGAAAGTTCCCTCTATGCCTACTTTCTGGAGGGTTTTTATCATAAATGGGTGTTGAATTTTGTCGAAAGCTTTCTCTGCATCTATTGAGATGATCATATGGTTTTTCTCCTTCAATTTGTTAATATGGTTTATCACATTGATAGATTTGCGTATATTGAAGAATCCTTGCATTCCTGGAATAAACCCCACTTGATCATGGTGTATGATCCTTTTAATGTGCTGTTGGATTCTGTTTGCTAGTATTTTGTTGAGGATTTTTGCATCTATGTTCATCAGTGATATTGGCCTGTAGTTTTCTTTCTTTGTGACATCCTTGTCTGGTTTTGGTATCAAGGTGATGGTGGCTTCGTAGAAGGAATTTGGGAGTGTTCCTCCCTCTGCTATATTTTGGAAGAGTTTGAGAAGGATAGGTGTTAGCTCTTCTCTAAACGTTTGATAGAATTCACCTGTGAAGCCATCTGGTCCTGGGCTTTTGTTTGTTGGAAGGTTTTTAATCACAGTTTCAATTTCAGTGCTTGTGATTGGTCTGTTCATATTTTCTATTTCTTCCTGATTCAGTCTTGGCAGGTTGTGCATTTCTAAGAATTTGTCCATTTCTTCCAGATTGTCCATTTTATTGGCATAGAGTTGCTTGTAGTAATCTCTCATGATTTTTTTTATTTCTGCAGTGTCAGTTGTTACTTCTCCTTTTTCATTTCTAATTCTATTGATTTGAGTCTTCTCCCTTTTTTTCTTGATGAGTCTGGCTAGTGGTTTATCTATTTTGTTTATCTTCTCAAAGAACCAGCTTTTAGTTTTATTGATCTTTGCTATTGTTTCCTTCATTTCTTTTTCATTTATTTCTGATCTGATTTTTATGATTTCTTTCCTTCTGCTAGCATTGGGGTTTTTTTGTTCTTCTTTCTCTAATTGCTTGAGGTGCAAGGTTAGGTTGTTTATTCGAGATGTTTCCTGCTTCTTAAGGTGGGCTTGTATTGCTATAAACTTCCCCCTTAGAACTGCTTTTGCTGCATCCCATAGGTTTTGGGTCGTTGTGTCTCCATTGTCATTTGTTTCTAGGTATTTTTTTATTTCCTCTTTGATTTCTTCAGTGATCACTTCATTATTAAGTAGTGTATTGTTTAGCCTCCATGTGTTTGTATTTTTTAAAGATCTTTTCCTGTAATTGATATCTAGTCTCATGGCGTTGTGGTCGGAAAAGATACTTGATACAATTTCAGTTTTCTTAAATTTACCAAGGCTTGATTTGTGACCCAAGATATGATCTATCCTGGAGAATGTTCCATGAGCACTTGAGAAAAATGTGTATTCTGTTGTTTTTGGATGGAGTGTCCTATAAATATCAATTAAGTCCATCTTGTTTAATGTATCATTTAAAGCTTGTGTTTCCTTATTTATTTTCATTTTGGATGATCTGTCCATGGGTGAAAGTGGGGTGTTAAAGTCCCCTACTATGAATGTGTTACTGTTGATCTCCCCTTTTATGGTTGTTAGTATTTGCCTTATGTATTGAGGCGCTCCTATGTTGGGTGCATAAATATTTACAATTGTTATATCTTCTTCTTGGATCGATCCCTTGATCATTATGTAGTGTCCTTCTTTGTCCCTTTTAATAGTCCTTATTTTAAAGTCTATTTTGTCTGATATGAGAATTGCTACTCCAGCTTTCTTTTGGTTTCCATTTGCATGGAATATCTTTTTCCATCCCCTTACTTTCAGTCTGTATGTGTCTCTAGTTCTGAAGTGGGTCTCTTGTAGACAGCATATATAAGGGTCTTGTTTTTGTATCCATTCAGCCAATCTGTGTCTTTTGGTGGGAGCATTTAGTCCATTTACATTTAAGGTAATTATCGATATGTATGTTCCTATTTCCATTTTATATATTGTTTTGGGTTCGCTACTATAGGTCATTTCCTTCTCTTGTGTTTCGTGTCTAGAGAAGTTCCTTTAGCATTTGTTGTAAAGCTGGTTTGGTGGTGCTGAACTCTCTCAGCTTTTGCTTGTCTGTAAAGGTTTTAATTTCTCCATCAAATGTGAATGAGATCCTTGCTGGGTAGAGTAGTCTTGGTTGCAGGCTATTCTCCTTCATCACTTTCAGTATGTCCTGCCACTCCCTTCTGGCTTGTAGGGTTTCTGCTGAGAGATCAGCTGTTAACCTTATGGGGATTCCCTTGTGTGTTATTTGTTGTTTTTCCCTTGCTGCTTTTAATATGCTTTCTTTGTATTTAATTTTTGACAGTTTGATTAATATGTGTCTTGGCGTGTTTCTCCTTGTATTTATCCTGTATGGGACCCTCTGTGCTTCCTGGACTTGATTAACTATTTCCTTTCCCATATTAGGGAAGTTTTCAACTATAATCTCTTCAAATATTTTCTCAGTCCCTTTCTTTCTTTCTTCTTCTTCTGGAACCCCTATAATTCGAATGTTGGTGCGTTTCATGTTGTCCCAGAGGTCTCTGAGACTGTCCTCAGTTCTTTTCATTCTTTTTTCTTTATTCTGCTCTGCAGTAGTTATTTCCACTACTTTATCTTCCAGGTCACTTATCCGTTCTTCTGCCTCAGTTATTCTGCTATTGATCCTATCTAGAGTGATTTTAATTTCATTTATTGCATTGTTCATCGTTGCTTGTTTCATCTTTAGTTCTTGTAGGTCCTTGTTAACTGTTTCTTGCATTTTGTCCATTCTACTTCCAAGATTTCGGATCATCCTTACTATCATTATTCTGAATTCTTTTTCAGGTAGATTGCCTATTTCCTCTTCATTTGTTAGGTCTGGTGGGTTTTTATCTTGCTCCTTCATCTGCTGTGTGTTTTTCTGTCTTCTCATTTTGCTTATCTTACTGTGTTTGGGGTCTCCTTTTTGCAGGCTGCACTTTCGTAGTTCCCGTTGTTTTTGATGTCTGTCTCCAGTGGCTAAGGCTGTTTCAGTGGGTTGTGTAGGCTTCCTGGTGGAGGGGACTAGTGCCTGTGTTGTGCTGGATGAGGCTGGATCTTGTCTCTCTAGTGGGCAGGTTCACGTCTGGTGGTGTGTTTTGGGGTGTCTGTGTCCTTATTATGATTTTAGGCAGCCTCTCTGCTAATGGGTGGGGTTGTGTTCCTGTTTTGCTAGTTGTTTGGCATAGGTTGTCCAGCACTGTGGCTTGCTGGTCGTTGAGTGAAGCTGGGTGCTGGTGTTAAGATGGAGGTCTCTGGGATATTTCCACCGTTTAATATTATGTGGAGCTGGGAGGTCTCTTGTTGACCAGTGTCCTGAAGTTGGCTCTCCTACCTCAGAGGCAGAGCCCTGACTCCTGGCTGGAGCACCAAGAGCCTTTCATCCACACAGCTCAGAATAAAAGGGAGAAAAAGTAGGGAGAATTAGTAGAAGTATGAGTAAAAAAGAAGGAAAGGAGGAAAGGAAGGAAGGAAGAAAGAAGCAAAGAAGGAAAGAAAGGAGGGAGGGAGGGAGGGAGGGAGGAAGGAAGGAAGGAGGGAAAGAAGGAAAAAAGACAGAAAGAAAGATGATACAGTAAAAATAAAATAAAGTATAATATAGTTATTGAATTAAAAAATATTTAGGAAAAAAAAAAAAAAAGGGACGGATAGAACCTTAGGACAAATGTTGGAAGCAAAGCTATACAGAGAAAATCTTACACAGAAGCATACACATACACCTTCACAAGAAGAGGTAAAGGGGGAAAAATCATAAATCCTGCTCCCTGAGACCACCTCCTCAATTTGGGGTGATTCGTTGTCTAAAGGAGGGAAGGAAGGAAGGAAAGAAAGAAAGAACGAAGGTAAAGTATAATAAAGTTATTACAATTAAACTTAATTATTAAGAAAAAGAATTTTTTAAAAAAAGTCATGGACGGATAGAGCCCTAGGACAAATGGTGGAAGCAAGAGTATACAGACAGGATCTCACACAGAAGCATACACGTACACATTCACAAAAAGAGGAAACGGGAAAAAAATCATAGATCTCGCTCCTAAATTCCACCTCTTCAATTTGGGATCATTCCTTGTCTATTCAGGTATTCCACAGATGCAGGGTATATCAAGTTGATTGTGGAGCTTTAATCCGCTGCTTCTGTGGCTGCTGGGAGAGATTTCCCTTTCTCTTCTTTGTTCTCACAGCTCACAGGAGCTCAGCTTTGGATTTGGCCCTGCCTCTGCGTGTAGGTCGCTGGAGGGCGTCTGTTTTTTCGCTCAGACAGGACGGGGTTAAAGGAGCCGCTGATTCGGGGCCTCCGGCTCACTCAGGCCGGGGGTTGGGGGATGGGGGTAGGAGGGGCACTACGTGCGGGGCGGGCCTGCGGCTGCAGAGGCAGCGTGACGTTGCGGCAGAGGCCGGCGTGATGTTGCACCAGCCTGAGACCCGCCGTGCGTACTCCCGGGGAAGTTGTCCCTGGATCCCGGGAACCTGGCAGTGGCGGGCTGCACAGGCTCCGCGGGAGAGGGGTGTGGAGAGTGACCTGTGCTCGCACACAGGCCCCTTGGTGGCGGCAGCAGCAGCCTTAGCGTCTCCCGCCCGTCTCTGGGGTCCGCGGTTTTAGCCGCGGCTCGCGCCCGTCTCTGGGGTTTGCGCTTTTAGCCGCGGCTCGCGCCCGTCTCTGGGGTTCGCGCTTTTAGCCGCGGCTCGCGCCCGTCTCTGGAGTTCCTTTAAGCAGCGCTCTTAAACCCCTCTCCTCGCGCACCAGGAAACAAAGAGGGAAGAAAAAGTCTCTTGCCTCTTCGGCCGGTGCAGGCTTTTCCTCGAACTCCCTCCCGGCTAGTCGTGGTGCACTAACCCCTTCAGGCTATGTTCAAGCCGCCAACCCCAGTTCTCTCCCTGAGCTCCGTCCAAAACCAAAACCCGAGCCTCAGCTCGCAGCCCCGCCCGCCCCGGCGGGTGAGCAGACAAGCCACTCGGGCTGGTGAGTGCCGGTCAGCACCGATCGTCTGTGCAGGAATCTCCCCGCTTTGCCCTCCGCACCCGTCGCTGTGCACCACTCCGCGGTCCCGAAACTCCCCCCTCTGCCTCCCGCAGTCTCCGCCCGCGGAGGGGCTTCCTAGTGTGTGGAAACTTTTCCTCCTTCACAGCTCCCTCCCACTGGTGCAGGTGCCGTCCTTATTCTTTTGTCTCTGTTTTTTCTTTTGCCCTACCCAGTTACGTGGGGAGTTTCTTGCCTTTTGGGAGGTCTGAGGTCTTCTGCCAGCCTTCAGTAGGAGTTCTGTAGGAGTTGTTCCACGTGTGGATGTATTTCTGGTGTATCCGTGGGGAGGAAGGCGATCTCCGCGTCTTACTCTTCCGCCATCTTCAAGGTCCTTCCTGGATTTTCTGGGTCATCCTGGAGAAGATGGACTGAAGCCAGGAGAAAGTTAGAGGATGGGAGACGTGTCAGAAGGCTTGTTTGATGAAATCAAGCAAAGGATGGTGACACTCTGTACCCAGGCTCTACTCGCGAAGGGGAAAGGAGCGCCTCGGGAAGCCGAGCGCGCGCTTCCACTGACGCGGCGCACGCCCAGAAATGGGATCTTATTGAGCAGACCTAGGTCACATGCCCCTTCCTAATCTCATCATTCATTACTATGAAGGCCATAGACCTTACCACAGCTCACCCCATGGACCTGGACCACTCTTTCTCATGTCCTTAGGAGTGTGGACAGCTGAGCAAAATCACCGTCTCATCAGCAAGGAGGAAAGGGAGGTCTTTCCAATATTGTTTTATTGTTTCCCAAATTCTCTGTGCATTGAGAGACTGGGTAAAAAGTTGCCTTCATTACATATATGTCATTTTCAGTTTATACCTCTTAGCAGTGAAAAAATACCAAGAGGAAACTGAAGCCAATGGTGAATGTCCAGGAAAAAAGAACAAATGCTTCTCCGTGGAAGGAACGTTTTTGATCTTACAAACTGAGTTGCTTTTATTCTTTAGCTTCCAAAGTCCATAAAAATGCTTCTAAGCAAAATTAACTTCTAAGTCCATAAAAATGGGATTTATTGTTTACAACATGACATTTATAGTATCCTTTTTTGGTTCTGGCAAGGGGAAATTGAGAGAAAGGTGTGAAGACCTCCTAGTCTTTGAAGATGACTAATGATGTAGTATATTGTTACTTATGGTCCTGAAATCAGAGTATGCAGTCATGTTCACTCAAGTCTAACCAGCAAAGGAGCTTAATACAATTTAACTTATAACTTAAACATTTATATATGCTGTCTTCTGTAATTAAATGACACATTATCAAATAGGAACTAAAGCTTGAACTTTGCTGTAAAATTGATTCTCAATAGTGCCTAGGCTGTCTCATAGTACGTGTCAGTGTATATGTGTGTGTAAGTGCTTATAAGTATGTGGATGTGAGTTTTGCATTTCTGTATACCATCTTAAATACTTTTTTGGAATGAGGTGATTATAATAAATATAAATATAAATAAATATATATATATATATATACACTACACTATTTCCAAATCATTTGCATACACGTCCAAATACTGTGAAAAAATTTTTGTAAGATCTCATGCAGTTACAGAATCTATGTACACAGTGGAGAGAATTTTAATTTAAAACAAAGCTAATGTTTCCAATGTTTATTAGAAAGCCTGTTGCTTTGTCTCCAATATATACAGATTAAGATGCCTCTTCTTCACTTTGTGTCCTGCAAAAAAGGAAGAGGTCGGATTTTAAAAGAAAATGAATAAATAACCTGCAGCATGATTTATTACGCTTTGGGATGATATAATACATACAATAAGTTGGAACCCTGTGCTGATATGGAGAAATTGGTTACCCTGGCTGTATTTTTTTTTTTTCTTTTAAACATCTTTATTGGAGTATAATTGCTTTACAATGGTGTGTTAGTTTCTGCTGTATAACAAAGTGAATCAGCTATACATATACATATATCCCCATATCTCTTCCCTCTTGCGTCTCCCTCCCTCCCACCCTCCCTATCCCACCTCTCTAGGTGGTCACAAAGCACCGAGCTGATCTCCCTGTGCTATGCGGCTGCTTCCCACTAGCTATCGGTTTTACCTTTGGCGGTGTATATATGTCCATCCTGGCTTTATGTTTTACAAAGCTCTGTGCTATCTTGGCTACTATTTTTTTGTTTAAGATTCAATTTTTAAATTTATTTTTGGCTGCGTTGTGTCTTCGTTGCTGTGCGCGGGCTCTCTCTAGTTGTGAAGAGCGGGGGCTACTCTTCCTGTGCAGTCTTCTCCTTGCGGTGGCTTCTCTTGTTGTGGAACACAGGCTCTAGGCACGCAGGCTTCAGTAGTTGTGGCACGTGGGTTCTAGTTGTGGCTTGCAGGCTCTAGAGCACAGGCTCAGTAGTTGTGACACATGAGCTTAGTTGCTCCATGGCATGTGAGATCTTCCCGGACAGGGGCTCGAACCCATCTCCCCTGCATTGGCAGGGGGATTCTTATCCACTGTGCCACCAGGGAAGTCCCTATCTTGGCTACTTTTAAACAAAATACTTTGGTGGAGGGCTGAGTAACTCTAGTGACTATGTGTGGATTCGTGTTAGAAGCATGCAGTCCGGTGAGTTTGCAAGTTTTATTGTGGGAGGAAAACGAGGCTGGAGAGAATGATTGGCTTTTGCTTTAATTAGCTAGGTGATTGCCTGAACTCTCAATTTTACCTTACCTGTATGGATACAGACTTTATCTACTGTGAAAGAGTAAAAGCCAATCAATGGATCAATCAGTGAAGAAGTGTTTAAGATGCTGTATGAGGCGCACAGAGTTGTGTAAGGGGAGAAAGTGGGATAGTTGAGCAGATTATCAACAAATACAAATAAGCTTTGAAGGCTTGTAGGAGTGTTCAGAAAAGCACTTTGAAAAAGCCATTTTGTACTCAGCCTTTCGCAGGGAACACTCTGGAACATAGGGTTTCAGGCAGAAGGAAGACTTTAAAAAATCCCTCTATTGTACCCACAATACAGAGCAATAGAGGGAAAGTAAAAGAAAATGTTGATGCCCTTTTTTAAGATGGAAAGTTGTTAAGATATGACTCGAAAAAGGCAATATCATAGCATGTAGATACATTCCTTAGGAAAAGTGATCTCTTTTGCTCTTAAAAGGCAATTCAGTAGGAAGAGGAACCAAAATGAAGAAGGGAACTTGCCTTATGAAAAATTAAACAAATCGACCTTGATTATTCATATTTTAGGGCTGTAGAAAGAGTAACATTTCGTAGTGCACTGATTAAGATTGCAGTGCGGCTGATTATCTTTAGGAAATTGTGTATGATAGAAAATATATCTAAAATTTAGAAAAAGTATGACCCTTAAAAGTGTGCTATTAGGTGTGCACACTCCTATAGTGTGCTATAAGAGTGACCGTGAATTTAATCTGCTAGCAATTTGAAGAAGCCCTAGGTAGTGACAGCCTGGTGTTAAATGTGATCAGACTATCTTATCTCTTACTGTGGTAGGATAATGGGATTGGTAGGGCAAAAGGAAATGGCAGATTTTTATCTATATTGATTTTAACAAGAATTTTGGTTTTGTTTTTTCACAATGAAATTGACAAGTGCAATTGACTCTCCAACTTTTTGCATCTCCTGTGGGCTAATTGTTTAGGACAAAAGATGCAAGGAAATGCCTTTTTATAGTCATCAACAACTGCTTACAAAAATCTGAATATATGCCCACTTTCAAGCTGCAAAGAGAGATAAAACCCAGTCCCTGCCCTTCAGGGGGTTTATAATCTAGGGGGTGAGGGATCAACTTTAGCAAGTCACAATGCAAGGTAGCATATATTGAACGTCATTTGTATGATAAATAGTAGATGGCACCTTGAAGAAATAACTTTTTTCAAAGATTACAATAAAGACCATCATCTCTGGATGGCTCTAAAATGATGTTGTAGTTTTACTGATTTTTTACAGATAAATTACTAATTTATGCTAGAAGCATAGTTATGAGAAAAAATCAGTAGCAGAAGAGATCAAAACACCAGGCCCTTTGAGGGTATTGGGGATGATGGTGTTACTCTCATTTTCTACTTCTCTAGAACAATACTTCTCAGACTTCCAGTGCAATGAATTACCTGGGATCTTGTTAAAAGGCAAATTCTGATCCAGTGGTTGAGGTGGGGCCAAAGAATCTGCATTTCTAACAAACTTCCAAGGGGCTAGACCATACTGAATTTGGAAACAGCAAACGTACAAATCATCAATCCTGTTATAGAAGCCCATGCTGGGTTAGCCTGTTGAATCCTCAGGTCAAAGGAAGTAGGAAACTGAGCCAGAGACACAGTGAGAAGAAATTAAACTTGCAAGAAAGGATGAAAGAAATTATGCTCAGTATTACAAAGATGGAAGCTGTAGGGCGATGTAAAAATGCATACCAGATATATAGACTGTTAGAGAGTTTGATAGCTTTAAGTCTGCACATAATGGACATATATTTTGGCAGGATTAAGTTAGATACAGAATAGAATCATTGCTCAAAAGGGAGACAGGCGGGCTTCCCTGGTGGCGCAGTGGTTGAGAATCTGCCTGCCAATGCAGGGGACACGGGTTTGAGTCCTGCTCTGGGAAGACCCCACATGCCGCGGGGCAGCTAAGCCCGTGGGCCACAACTACTGAGCCTGCGCTCTAGAGCCCGTGCTCCGCAACAAGAGAGGCCGCGACAGTGAGAGGCCCGCGCACCACGATGAAGAGTGGCTCCCGCTCACCGCAACTAGAAAAAGCCCTCGCACAGAAACTAAGACCCAACACAGCCAAGAATAAATAAATAAAAATTAAAAAAAAAAAAAAAAGGAGACAGGCTTCTAAATGGGGCATTTGAATGTCCCTTTTTTCTCCAGAAGACTTTAAAATAAGGTGGTCACCCACTGGGTTTGTCTTAAATAAGACCTTCTCTAAATGTTGAGAGATATTCTCAGCATTCCTTCTAAGGCTCTAAAAGTGGCATTGAACCTGGTTCCCACTTATGGTTTCTGAGGAGCAACTGTTCACAGCAGAAGCACAGCACGTGTAACTACACAGATTGTGTTCACCATGAATCAATACACTAAATAATCATGCTGTTTCTCTTACTCCGGAACCCATCATATCCTACCTGTCTGCAGACCATTAGTTCTACAGATGCTTTTTTTTTTTTAAGAGAAATGATTTTAATGTCTCTTTAATACAATGTTCCAGTGGTTTCAGATAGGCAGATCTGTAACTACACAGGACCTAGGTGGTTCAGGGAAAGAGATTTTCCCCCTCCTTTTCTCCTATTTGTCCTAGTGATAAAATCCTTCACTCAGGGGCTTCCCTGGTGGTGCAGCGGTTGAGAGTCTGCCTGCCGATGCAGGGGACACGGGTTCGTGACCCGGTCCGGGAGGATCCCACATGCCGCGGAGCGGCTGGGCCCGTGAGCCATGGCCGCTGAGCCTGTGCGTCTGGAGCCTGTGCTCCACAACGGGAGAGGCCACAACAGTGAGAGGCCCGTGTACCGCAAAAAAAAAAAAAAAAAAAAAATCCTTCACTCAGATTAGGAAATCATGTATAACGAAAGCTTCATTTTCCTGCTGTTTGATTAGTATTCCATATTTACAGAGTTAAAGCTGATATTAAATAGGATTCAGCAAAGTATTATCAGCCAACCATATGCCCATTTATTTATTTATTTATTTATTTTGCGGTACGTGGGCCTCTCACTGTTGTGGCCTCTCCCGTTGTGGAGCACAGGCTCCAGACGCACAGGCTCAGCGGCCATGGCTCACGGGCCCAGCCGCTCCGCGGCACGAACCCGTGTCCCCTGCATCGGCAGGCGGACTCAACCACTCCGCCACCAGGGAAGCCCTGCCCATTTATTTTTTAAAAAATAAATTTATTTATTTATTTTTGGCTGCGTTGGGTCTTCGTTGCTGCACGTGGGCTTTCTCTAGTTGCGGCGAGCGGGCGCTACTCTTTGTTGCGGTGCGTGGGCTTCTCATTGCAGTGGCTTCTCTTGTCACGGCTCTTGTCACGGAGCACGGGCTCTAGGCGCGTGGGTTTCAGTAGTTGTAGCGCGCGGGCTCAGTAGTTGTGACTTGCAGGCTCTAGAGCACAGGTTCAGTAGTTGTGGAGCACAGACTTAGTTGCTCCGGGGCATGTGGGATCTTCCCAGAAGGGCTTGAACCCATGTCCCCTGCATTGGCAGGCGGATTCTTAACCACTGTGCCACAATGGAAGCCCCTGCCCATTTTTTTTTTTAAGTAAACTTCAAAATGGTTCACAATCTTCTAGGCTCTATGTAGCAATGTTTTTGTCCATTTCCCTCTAATTAGAATATCAGTTAAATCATATAGGAGTCATAATTTTAAGTATGGAGGATCTGCGTGTGTGTGTAGTGGTTACGATCTTAAATTGGATGCTTGGGGAAGACCTCTCTAAGAAGATGACATTGGAGCCATGAGAGAGAGTGCCGTTTAGACATCTATGGAAGTGTTCTAGGCAGAGGAAGGAGCAAGTTTGCTTTGGACACCTGTGTGCCACTACAAATCCTGTCTTCCTGCCACTTTCTCCAGCCATTTCTGCAACATCCAGTCCCCCAGTGTTCAGCCAGCTGCATGGAGGTGTACTCTGATGGCTCCTCCATTGGGACCTGCACCACATGTATTCACACACTTTTGACTTCTGACTTGGGACCTCTCTGATGCTGCGGCATGGGGTTCTGACTAATAGGAAGTTCTAATAGGTAAGTTCTAATCTCTTCCGTTTCTGTGGCAGACAGTTGAGATGAATTTCCTGAGAATGGTGCCATAGGATTGAGTACCTGTCTCCTACAGAGGTGATCAAATGAATCATGCAACTGTGTATCTGCCTGCCTTCCTTCTCTGTGACACTCCTGTTCATCTTGTTTTCTGTCCCTTTGTTTTTTCCCATATAAACTACTCCAGGCTAGCCTCGTCTCAGACTCTGCTTTCAGAGAAAGAAAGCTAAGGGAAGTTGCAAAGGTTCTGAGGAGGATGCACACGGGGCTCTTTCAGGAACAGCAAGGAAGCTTTTTTTTTTTTTGCGGTACGCGGGCCTCTCACTGTTGTGGCCTCTCCCGTTGCGGAGCACAGGCTCCGGACGCGCAGGCTCAGCGGCCACGGCTCACGGGCCCAGCCACTCCGCGGCATGTGGGATCCTCCCGGACCGGGGCACGAACCCGTGTCCCCTGCATCGGCAGGCGGACTCTCAACCACTGTGCCACCAGGGAAGCCCTCTTTTCTTTTTTTTTAACTAACCATTTTTTATTGAAATATAGCTAATTTACAATGTTGTGTTACTTTACAATGTTGTGTATAGCAAAGTGATTCAGTTATACATATATATGTATGTATGTATGTATGTATATATTCTTCTTCAGAGTCTTTTCGGCCATGGCTCACGGGGCCAGCCGCGCCGCGGCATGTGTGATCTTCCCAGACCGGGACACGAACCTGTGTCCTTGGCATTGGCAGGCGGACTCTCAACCACTGCGCCACCAGGGAAGCCCAGGTCCTTGTTCTTTATCTGGCTTGTCTTTTAGAATGATGACTCTGGGTAGTTACCTTTCTACCAGGGAGGTACCAAAACTTTTCTCTGTCCAAAGAACAAGGCTCCCTAGCTCCCAGCCCTGTTGGTCCGAATCCTTATCTGCTACCCAGGCATACTTTACTCTCTCTAATTCCTCAAACACGATCCAGCCCCCACCGTCATTCTTGCTGCAAAACCCACTCCATGTGTGCAGTCACATCTGAAAGTTTCCACCCTTCCCCCGTAGCCTGTCACCTGGACGCTTTCTTTCTCTCACATGCCTAGACCTCCAAGTCTGGAGGTAGGGTCGGGGATTGTCCTTATTTTCCATTGCTGCTTCCAGGTCACCCTGCGCCACCATCACCTAGAGCTCTTTGCTCCACTGAGGTTCCTGGTGTTCAGCCGCACGCGTCACTGCTCCTCCACTGTCATCTGTCTCCTCCCAGGTGTGCCTCCTTCATCAAAGATGTGGCTTAGCAGGCTCCTGGTCTTTCCTAGCACCCACCTTCTGCTGGCAGGCTCTGGAGTGCTTGTGGATGGTGCATTCCGTACTCTGGTTTGGACTGTGTCCTCCTCAACCTCCAATGGTCCTTTTCTTCTCCCATGTCAGTGACCCTTTGCCACACACCCTGGATCCTGTCTTCACTAAATACTGCCCTTGCTCCAAAGTTACTAATTCAGAATTCTCACTCTCCGATCACAGCTCCTATCTTTCCAGCTTGCTTATGAAACTACTTCCACTGCCATAAAACTCAAGGCATGAAGGAACAGAGAATGTGTGCTTCCTATAGGCTGGCTTGTCTCCTTCCCTCAATCTCTCCAATCCCAAGGACAAAACCCAGGTGTGTCACTCTCTAGAGTGTCTATGAAAATACTGGCACACTTACCCCTCTGCCCAATATCCTGGTTTAAGCATTTGGGCTTTACCATGAAGGTTTTGATCATTCAGGGGCTGGCCCCCAGGAAGAGGGCATTGACAGTCCCCCAAGGCATTCCTTCTCCCACCTCCACAAAGCAGCTCCCCAAACCTACTGGGGACTGCTGATAAATAATGTAAATTTCCCCCCAGAAATCGCTTAAATGGGTTACAATGGACAATTATTATTATTTTTTGTTTTTTTTTAATTTTACATTATATATTGAAGGTAGTTATCATTTTTTTTTTAACATCTTTATTGGGGTATAATTGCTTTACAATGGTGTGTTAGTTTCTACTTTATAACAAAGTGAATCAGTTATACATATACATATGTTCCCATATCTCTTCCCTCTTGCGTCTCCCTCCCTCCCACCCCCCATCCCACCCCTCCAGGCGGTCACAGAGCACCGAGCCGATATCCCTGCGCCATGCGGCTGCTTCCCACTAGCTATCTGTTTTACGTTTGTTAGTGTATATATGTCCATGCCTCTCTCTTGCCCTGTCACAGCTCACCCTTCCCCCTCCCCATATCCTCAAGTCCGTTCTCCAGTAGGTCTGTGTCTTTATTCCTGTCTTACCCCTAGGTTCTTCATGACATTTTTTTTTCTTAAATTCCATATATATGTGTTAGCATACGGTATTTGTCTTTCTCTTTCTGACTTACTTCACTCTGTATGACAGACTCTAGGTCTATCCACCTTATTACAAATAGCTCAATTTCGTTTCTTTTTATGGCTGAGTAATATTCCATTGTATATATGTGCCACATCTTCTTTATCCATTCATCTGATGATGGACACTTAGGTTGTTTCCATCTCCGGGCTATTGTAAATAGAGCTGCAATGAACATTTTGGTACATGACTCTTTTTGAATTTTGGTTTTCTCAGGGTATATGCCCAGTAGTGGGATTGCTGGGTCATATGGTAGTTCTGTTTGTAGGTTTTTAAGGAACCTCCATACTGTTCTCCATAGTGGCTGAACCAATTCACATTCCCACCAGCAGTGCAAGAGTGTTCCCTTTTCTCCACACCCTCTCCAGCATTTATTGTTTCTAGATTTTTTGATGATGGCCATTCTGACTGGTGTGAGAGGATATCTCATTGTAGTTTTCATTTGCATTTCTCTAATGACTAATGATGTTGAGCATTCTTTCATGTGTTTGTTGGCAGTCTGTATGTCTTCTTTGTAGAAATGTCTATTTAAGTCTTTTGCCCATTTTTGGATTGGGTTGTTTGTGTTTTTGTTATTGAGCTGCATGAGCTGCTTGTAAATTAATCCTTTGTCACTTGCTTCATTTGCAAATATTTTCTCCCATTCTGAGGGTTGTCTTTTGGTCTTGTTTATGGTTTCCTTTGCTGTGCAAAAGCTTTGAAGTTTCATTAGGCCCCATTTGTTTATTTTTGTTTTTATTTCCATTTCTCTAGGAGGTGGGTCAAAAAGGATATTGCTGTGATTTCTGTCATAGAGTGTTCTGCCTATGTTTTCCTCTAAGAGTTTGATAGTTTCTGGTCTTACATTTAGGTCTTTAATCCATTTTGAGCTTATTTTTGTGTAGGGTGTTGGGGAGTGCTCTAATTTCATACTTTTACATGTACCTGTAATGGACAATTATTAAAGTAACCTAAGGTAGAAATCTTACTCCTTATTCTATTTCACATCTATCCAATAGAGATGTTCTACAATAAGATTATACACCCACATAAGGATGCTCCAATAATAAAGTGCCCCCAACATAGAGATGCCTCAAATATGAATAAAAATTCCCTCCATTATCAATCTTTTTAGGAAGAAATTCAAGTCCAAAGATGAAATTCCCTAAAAAGTTAAGTTCAAAGGGGTTAAAGTATAAAGAAATTGAATCCCAAATCCATCCTCTCCAATTTCTTATTCTGCTTAGTTTTTTTTTTTAAATAAATTTATTTATATTTATTTATTTAATTTTGGCTGTGTTGGGTCTTCATTTCTGTGCGTGGGCTTCCTCTAGTTGCAGCAAGCAGGGGCCACTCTTCATCGCGGTGTGTGGGCCTCTCACTGTTGCGGCCTCTCTTGTTGTGGAGCACGGGCTCCAGACGCGCAGGCTTGGTAGTTGTGGCTCGTGGGCCCAATTGCCCAGTGGCATGTGGGATCTTCCCAGACCAGGTCTCGAATCCGTGTCCCCTTCATTGGCAGGCAGATTCTCAACCACTGTACCACCAGGGAAGCCCTCTGCTTAGTTTTAACTCAAGGGTCTTTCTTTTTCAGGAGCCAAAGTCTTCACAGCCTCAGAGGTTATGTTAATTCACCACAAAGACTCTCATGTGCCTGCGCTTTTTTAAGCGTCCAAAGAATTAAATAGGATATACAGGATTGTCACAGCAATAGCCAACACCCATGAAATTTAGAAAATAAGCAAATATTCAGCCCTAGGGCAATTATTTCAAACAAAATGATGTTCCCAGAACCCAGGACTCAGTTTTGCCAAAGGCCATGGCAGATACTCAGTGGAAAAAAATTCTAGTTTTCATTCTTGCCATGATCCCTGTCCTTTGATGCCAGCTGTTGTTTCATGACCCATAAAATAAACTTGATTGAGGGAGATCTTCTGTTAAGAGGTATACTGATTGATTTTCATATGTTCACCAAACTAGCTTCACATTCCTTCTTGGATAAATCCCATTTGCTCATGGTGCATAATCATTTTTATATGTTGCTGGACTCAGTTGCTAGTATTTTGTTGAGTATTTTTGCACCTATATTCATAAGGAGTTTAGTTTGTAGTTTTTTTGATTATCTTTGCTAGTTTTGATATCAGGTAATAGTAGCCTTATGGAATGATTTGTGAAGTGTTCCTTTTCTGTTTTTGGGAAGAATTTGTGACAAAATGATGATAATTCTTTTTTAAACACTGAGAAGAATTCACTATTGAAGCCATCTGGTGCTGGGCTTTTACTTGTGGAAAGTTTTTTGATTACCAGCTCAAGCAATGTAATACACCATATTAACAGAGAAAAAGACAAAAACCACACGATCATCTCAACAGGTACAGAAAAAGTGTTTGACAACACGCAACACCCTTTCATAATAAAAATACTCAACAAATTAGGCATAGAAGGGGACTTCCTCAACCTTCAAAAACCCACAGCCAACATCATGCATAATGATGAAAGACTGAAAGCTTTCCTCCTGAGATCAGAAACAAGAAAAAGAAGTCTGCTTTGCTGGTGCTATTCCACATTGTACTGGAGGTTTTAGCCAGGGCCATTTGGCAAGAAAAGAAACAAAAGGAATCCAGATTTGAAGGAAGGAGTAAATCTACCTCTATGTGCAGATGATATTATCCTAAGTACCCAAAGAAATCTACATGAAACCTATTACATATTGGAACTAATAAGTTAGTTCAGTAAGGTTTCAGGATACAAGCTCAACATACAAAAATCAATTGTATTTCCATACCCTAGCAACGAACAATCGGAAAACGAAATTAAGAAAGTAATTCCATTTACAATAACATCAAGAAGAATAAAATTCACAGGAATAAATTAACCAAGTGATGTATAACTTCGTAATAAATTAACGAAGTGATTCGGACAATTCTCATGGCTTTTGTGGAGCACAGAAATTCTGGAAGTCCTTAGTCCATCATTTTCACTACCATCTCTCCAACCTGCTTTTCAATTTGGTCACTCTCCTCGAACACAGGTGGGGCTAGCTCTGTATGCTGTAATACTTCTTCAGTACTTTATGGATCAGATCATTGTTTTTCTTACACATTCCTTTACCATCTAGATTATGTCTTGTGGTATCATAACAAGAGATACAAAATCAGTGAATTTGGGATTTGTCAAAAGCATCCTTGTTCAAACACATTTTGTCTACCTGGATTAGCTGATCCCACCCACCAGACCAATATCTTATCCAGGTCTGGACACAATATGTTCTTCTTGGGTTCCATTAATATATTCTGTCCGTGCTATGGCTGCCCTTACAGTCCTAATTCCACAATTTTCTTCATCTTTTCCTAGGGTGCAGACAAGACCTATGTACTCATGTATAATAGTTGTATTACCCTGAAAGTTAGCTCAATAATTTTTTTGAGTATTCTGATATTTCTGAACTTTTCCTCTCAGATATGCCCAGTCTGTACCCAGTCACTTGGAACAGATGTCATAATATTTAAAAGTTCATCATTCATGTGTTCTTATAATGGACTCTCTATCTGAGGTTTTATGAGAATATTTCCCAGTAGTTTCCTTTGAAGGCAGTTTTCTAGTCTGTCCTCCAAAATCATGCCTTCCTTCCCCTGTTAGATTATTGGGCCCTGGTAGTCTTTCAGATCTCATCTTGTTTTGAATTTCCTTTCAAAGAACCATTAGAACCGAGTGCATCTTCTTTTTTCTTTTCTATATGTCCATTCTACGCAGCTGGCCTTCTAAGACTTCAGTCTTTTCCTTAAATAATTTTTCTCTTCTTCCAGGTATTTTAGCCAGTCCTCCTTTAATCCTTTTCATTCATCCACTGTTTCCATTCTGAATAAAACCGAAGCATAGTTTTATTTTTCAGATTATCAAGGTTCATTTTATTAACTCACACCTGATCTGAACTAACGTGAGGATATGTACAGTCTTTGCTATTTTTATTTACCCACTTATTGTGAAATATTTATGGGAAGTGCTACCTCAGTGAAGAGGAAAAATTCTAAATTCCAAAACAATCTGGCTTCAAGGGTTCTGGAAGAGGAATGGGTACGTGTCCCTTTGTTTTGTAATATTGGAAATGCTGATCCTGTTTCTCCATTGTGTGCAGACTTTAGAAACTAGATTTAACATTAGTGTCTTCAACAGAAAGTTCCATAAGTGATCAGATTAGCCATTTTCTCACGTCCCTCATTACCAGGTATTATTTATTATTGCCAGGCACTGGGGTAACGAAGAGGGAAAGGTATGATCCCTGATGCTCACAAACTAGTTGAGGAGTCATGGGACATGAGTTTTTAAAAAATCCATCAAACCTATAAATTCTTCAGAATTTCCAAGGAAGGAATGTCATTCAAGCCTTTAATCTCCTGGGAGTGAAGCATAGTTTTGAATCACACCAGTTCTTTCTTAATTTCCTGGGCAAACCTCATTACCAGCACCTCATACACTCATAAGTCACCATTGCCTTTGTAGTATTGGGTCCCTACCTACAACCTCAGCTGAGCCTGCTTGCTAAGGGAACCTGGCCTTGTCAAGCTGTGTTTCTATGGGCTGGGTAGCACCCAAGGAGAGAACAGTCTGCTCACTGCAGGCTCAGCAACTTCTCTCAAACTCACTGATCAAGTAAGGCACTCCTCCTCCTTGGAAAGGAGTTAGTTGAGGGGATGGAAAGAAGCCAGGAATGTTAGCTCCTTCATATGGAAACATCTATCGAGGGAAAATCAGGTTTCCCACCACCAACAGAAGCTACAAAGAATTCATGGTCACTATCCTCACCTAGACCTTCAAAACTACCTACCCTGTTTCTATAGTCAGCTTGTTGTCCAATTTTTGCAGTTATAATAGCTTTATATTGTCTTGATATCTGATAGAGTAAGTTCTCCCACTTTATTCTTCTTCAAGATCGTCTTGGCTATTCCTGATCCTTTACATTTCTATATAAGGAAATGTGTAGAAATAATTTCCATTGGGAGAAAAACAAACAAAAAACCCCTGCTGGAGTTTGATTAGAACTGCTATTCTTCAGATCTATTTAGGTGGAGTTAACATCTTTACAATACTGTCTTCCAACATATTAACATCGTATGTCGTTTTATTCACTTAAACCTTTTAGAACTCCTCTCAGTAATCTGTGGTCTTTGACCTAGAGGTCTTACATATATTTTTTTTTTTTTTTTTTTTTTTTTATATTTTGATAGATATATTTCTAGTACTTTATTTCTTGGGTTGCTATTACAATTGCTTACTGCTTATTTAGAAATATAGTTAGGGCTTCCCTGGTGGTGCAGTGGTTGAGAGTCCGCCTACCGATGCAGGGGACAGGGGTTCGTGCCCCGGTCCGGGAGGATCCCACATGCCACGGAGCGGCTGGGCCCGTGAGCCATGGCTGCTGGGCCTGCGCGTTGGGAGCCTGTGCTCCGCAACGGGAGAGGCCACAACAGTGAGAGGCCCACGTACCGCAAAAAAAAAAAAAAAAAAAAGAAATATAGTTAATTTTATCCAATGACTTTGCAAAATTAATTTCCTAACTCTAATAGTTTATCTGTTGATTGTTTTGGACTTTTCTACATCAATCCTTATGTCTTTTATTTCATTTTGTTTTCCTTCCTTACTGAGCCGTTTAGGACCGCAAATACAAATGTTAAATAAAAGTGGTGATAGTTGGCGTCCTTTATTCATTACCTTATTTTATTATAGTCTCAGGGGAAAGCTTTCAACAAATTTCACAATTAAGTATTATGTTTGCTATAAATTTTTTGTAGATAACTTTTTTCAGATAAAGGACATTCTCCTTTATTCCTAATGTGCTTCGTTTATATTTATCTTAAAATATTGAGTAGGTGTTTAATTTTTTGAAATGCCTCTTCTCCATCTGTTTAAATTCCATTTCACTGTTGCTTTTTACATTGCTGGATTCAATTTGGTAATATTTTGTTTAAGATGTCTTGCTTTTATGTTTATGAGAGATTTTACTGTAATTTTCTTTTCTTGACATGTTATCATCCTTATTATTTATTTATTTTTTTTGGCCACACTGCACAGCTTGTGGGATCTTAGTTCCCCAACAAGGGATTGAACCCGGGCCATGGCAGTGAAAGCACTGAGTCCTAACCACTGGACGACCAGGGAATTCCCTTGTCCCATTTTTATATTAAGATTATGCTAGCCTTATACAACTGGTAAGGAAATGTTCCCTCCCTTTCTATTCTCTGGAAGATCTTACGAAAAAGTGGTTATTTCCTCCTTAGATGCTTGGAAGAATATATGAGAGCACAAGCTTTTAAATTACAGTTTCAATTTGTTTAATGCAGAAGGACTATTTGGTTTTCTCTTTCTTCTTTATTTAGTTTAATCCATTCTTTCTGGAAAATTATTTCCTTAAAAATTTCACATTAATTGACATATAAGTCTTTGTAGTATCCTCTCTCTGTGTTTTTTTTGTGTGTGTGTGTGTGTTACTCGGGCCTCTCACTGTTGTGGCCTCGCCCGTTGCGGAGCACAGGCTCCGTACATGCAGGCTCAGTGGCCATGGCTCACAGGCCCAGCTGCTCCATGGCATGTGGGATCTTCCCGGACCGGGACACGAACCCATGTCCCCTGAATCAGCAGGCGGACTCTCAACCACTGCGCCACCAGGGAAGCCCTCTATGTTTGTTTTTTGACTGTACCAATGCATCATTGTCTTTGGAGTTTCATCATTTCTGTTGAGAAGTCAGTCATCAGCCTCATGACTGTTCCTTTGAAGATATTGTGTCTTACTGGCTGCCTGCTTTCATTTGTCTTTATTTTAAAAAATATTTATTTATTTGGCTGTGCCAGGTCTTAGTTGCGGCACTAGGGATCTTCATTGCCACCTGCAGGATTTTCAGTTGTGGCATGCAAACTCTTAGCTGTGACATGTGGGTTCTAGTTCCCTGACCAGGGATTGAACCCACGTCCCATGCTTCGGGAGCGTGGAGTCTTAGCCACTGGACCACCAGGGAAGTCCCAGCTGCCTGCTTTTATGGTTTTCAGGTATTTTACTATGATGTACCTAGGTGTGGTTTTCTTTATATTTATTCTGCTTGGGGCTCCTTGAACCTATAGGTTAATATGTTTTTATCAGTTGGATCATTCTTGGCTATTCTATTTTTGAATTTTACTTCTCCCCCACTCTCTCTTTCTTTACCTTCTGGGAATCCATTTACATATATGTTAGATCTTTTATCCATGTCTCATATAACTTTCACACTCCTTCCTGTATTTTCCATCCTTTTTTTCTCTCTTAAACCTATCTATTGACTTCCCATTTTGAGTTATTTTATTATTTTAGTTCAAGAATTTCAGTTTAATATTTTCTTATGGATTTTGTTTTCTTCTGGAAGTATCCATTTTGCCATTTATTTTCTTGAATACTGCATTTATGTTAAAGTACATGGATCTCCTGTGGCTATGATTCTATTGTGTGTTTTCTTCCTTTTGGTTTGGGCTCATTTAAATTTTATCTCCTGGATGTTCTGATAATCTTTCTTGAATGCTGTTCAGAGTGTGTGAAAAACTGGTGCTAATTTAAGGCTCTGGATAATGTTATCGTCTTCCAGAGAGGATATATTTTTACCTCTGGCAGGTAGTTAAGCTAGTTAGCTTAATCTAATCAGGGATTCAAGGCTGGGTTTCAATATTTATGAGAGCTGGCCTATTTCTGGTTAGCCCTTATTTCACAGTGAAATCCTTCAGGAATTTTAACTGAAAGCATGGGATATTTATGAGGACTCTTCTCTGGAGCACCCTAATTTCCAATTTTTTTGTCCCTATGTCCATGAGGCTGAAGTATGCTCTGCTAAGCTTTTCTACTTCACAGCTGCTGCTTATAACTTGGCAAATGGCTTGAGGAGAAAAGCTGCTCTTAATGTCAGACCCACTTCTTTATACATCTCTTCTCTCCAGTATCCTGCCTTCTCAAGTTCTGGTTGTCTTAGATGCTTTCTGTTTACTTCAAACATATTTTAAAAATATTATATCCACGATTGATTGTTGAGAACATCAGGATGGATGGTCTGATACAACCTAATTCAACATATTTAGTAGCAGAAGTTCTTTCTACCACTTTTGAAGATGATGTTTCCACAAGTGAAACATGAGGTGATCTAATGGTTCTTACAACTCACAGAATATAGAAGTATGTGAATTTTCCCACTATATCTCATTCTGAATGAAACAAAATACACTACCAAGATGAAGAAAACTCTAGGGTCTCATTTATGTGTTATACAGAACTGTATCTAAGGCATAAGATTGCTGTATACTTTTTTTTTAATTTAAGTAAGTTTTAAGTTTAGAATAGTTTTAGATTTCTAGACAAGTTACAAAGATAGTACAGAGAGTTCCCATATACCCTAAACACAGTTTTTCCATGTTGTTATATTCCATATTAGTGTGGTATGTTTGTCACAATTAAGAAATAAACATTGGTAGATTACTAACTAAATTACACACGAAATTATTCAGATTTTACTAGTTTTTTCCTAATGTCTTTTTTTTTTTCTGTCCCAGGATCTCATCTATGGTACCACATTACATTTAATTGTCATGTCTCCTTAGCCTCCTCGGTCTGTGACTGTTTCTCAAATATTTCTTGTTTTTGATGGCCTTGACAGTTTTGAAGAGTATTGTTTTAGTATTTTGTAGCATATCCCTCAGTTTGGGTTTATCTTGTGTTTTTCTCATGGTTAGACGGGGGTTATGGGTTTTGGGAGGAAGACCACAGGGATGAAGGGCCATTCTCATTACATCATATCAAGAGTACATGCTATCAGATCCCTATCAAACTACTACTGGCATTTTTCACAGAACTAGAACAAAAATTTTCACAATTTGTATGGAAACACAAAAGACCCCGAATAGCCAAAGCAATCTTGAGAAAGAAAAACGGAGCTGGAGGAATCAGGCTCTCTGAGTTCAGACTCTACTACAAAGCTACAGTAATCAAGACAGTATGGTACTGGCACAAAAACAGAAATATACATCAATGGAACAGGATAGAAAGCCCAGCGATAAGCCCATGCACATATGGTCACCTTATCTTTGATAAAGGAGGCAAGAATATACAGTGGAGAAAAGACAGCCCCTTCAATAAGTGGTGCTGGGAAAACTGGACAGGTACATGTAAAAGTATGAAATTAGAACACTCCCTAACACCATACATAAAGATAAACTCAAAATGGATTAAAGACCTAAATGTAAGGCCAGACACCATCAAACTCTTAGAGGAAAACATAGGCAGAACACTCTATGACAGAAATCACAGCAAGATCCTTTTTGACCCACCTCCTAGAGAAATGGAAATAAAAACAAAAATAAACAAATGGGACCTAATGAAACTTCAAAGCTTTTGCACAGCAAAGGAAACCATAAACAAGACAAAAAGACAACCCTCAGAATGGGAGAAAATATTTGCAAATGAAGCAACTGACAAAGGATTAATCTCCAAAATTTACAAGCAGCTCATGCAGCTCAATATCAAAAAAACCAACAAGCCAATCCATAACTGGGCAGAAGACCTAAATAGACATTTCTCCAAAGAAGATATACAGATTGCCAACAGACACATGAAAGAATGCTCAACATCATTAATCATTAAAGAAATGCAAATGAAAACTACAATGAGATATCATCTCACACCAGTCAGAATGGCCATCATCAAAAAAGCTAGAAACAATAAATGCTGGAGAGGGTGTGGAGCAAAGGGAACCCTCTTGCACTGTTGGTGGGAATGTAAATTGATACAGCCACTATGGAGAACAGTATGGAGGTTCCTTAAAAAACTACAAATAGGGGGCTTCCCTGGTGGTGCAGTGGTTGAGAGTCTGCCTGCTGATGCAGGGGACGCGGGTTCGTGCCCCGGTCCAGGAGGATCCCACATGCCGCGGAGCGACTGGGTCCATGAGCCATGGCCGCTGAGCCTGCGCGTCCAGAGCCTGTGCTCCGCAACGGGAGAGGCCACAACAGTGAGAGGCCTGCGTACCGCAAAAAAAAAAACAAAACTACAAATAGAACTACCATACGACCCAGCAATCCCACTACTGGGCATATACCCTGAGAAAACCATAATTCAGAAAGAGTCATGTACTGAAATGTTTATTGCAGCTCTATTTACAATAGCCAGGACATGGAAGCAACCTAAGTGGCCATCAACAGATGAATGGATAAAGAAGATGTGGCACATATATACAATGGAATATTACTCAGCCATAAAAAGAAATGAAGTTGAGTTATTTGTAGTGAGGTGGATGGACCTAGAGTCTGTCATACAGAGTGAAGTAAGTCAGAAAGAAAAAGACAAATACCGTATGCTAACACATATATATGGAATTTAAGAAAAAAAAAATGGTCATGAAGAACCTAGGGGCAAGACAGGAATAGGGACACAGACCTACTAGAGCATGGACTTGAGGATATGGGGAGGGCGAAGGGTAAGCTGAGACAAAGTGAGAGAGTGGCATGGACATATATACACTACGAAACGTAAAATAGCTGGTGGGAAGCAGCTGCATAGCACAGGGAGATCAGCTCAGTGCTTTGTGACTACCTAAAGGGGGCGGATAGGGAGGGTGGGAGGGAGACGCAAGAGGGAAGAGATATGGGGATATATGTATATGTATAACTGGTTCACTTTGTTATAAAGCAGAAACTAACGCACCATTGTAAGGCAATTATACTCCAATAAAGATGTTAAAGAAAAAAAGGTACATGCTATCAGCATGATGTTAACCTTGATGACAGGGCTGAGGTGGTGTTTTCCAGTTTTCACCCCTATAAAATTGCTTCCCCCCTCTACTCTTTGGAAGCAAGTCTGTAGGCCCAACCCACACTCAAATGGTGGAGAGTTAAGCTCCATGCCCTCAGGAGCTCTGTAATTTTTAATGTTTTACTGCCTGCCTGGTTAATCCAGTGTTCAGTAACCCTTCCTTTCAGATTCTTCCTTGAGTCTAAAGCCACTTCAGCATACTGCAGCTAAATTTATTTCTCCATATTTATTTGCTCTGTGACAAAGCTGAAGACAGATCTGGAGAGCTGTGCGGAAGTGATAGTGTTGAAGACATAGTAAGATTTAAAAATATGGAAAATAGTGTTGAGCATTTCTTTCAATAGAAAAATCTAGCTTAAATTCCACTTTATAAATATAGATTTCTTGACCACCCTTATAATCATACAATAAAGACAGGTGTAGAAGATCTAGGTTCTAGTTTCAATTTACCTCTAATTAGGTGTGCAATATTGAGAAAAATCCCCTCCATCGTTTGGTCCTCATAGAGAGAGGACAGTCGAGCTGGACTATAATGTCTCTAAGTTTGAAAAAGGCTCATCTGATTAAGAAAATATTCAAAGGACCTATAAAGCAGATCTTTTACCACACGATTGATACAATTTTCGGTGATATCTCTGTGTACCTAAACCCTGTTACAAAAACAGTTGAAGAGGTGGAAACTTTATTCTCATTAGGTACATTGCTCTTGTTTGGTACCAATCTAGATAACTAGCCAGCAGCTCCCAGCTGAGGGGAAATGATATAAAGGAATAAGCCCCAAATATTCCGTTAACACTTTTCGGAAGTAAATAGAGGGAGGGGGAAATATAAGAATACAGTCAGTGCTTGGTATCTGCGGGTTCCACATCCGCGGATTCAGCCAGCCATGGATGGAACCCTGTGTTGATGTCGGCAGATGTGGAACCTTCAGTATTGAGGGCCCACTGTACTGTACACCATTTTATACACGGGGCTTGAGCATCCGCGGATTTTGGTATCTGTGGTTGTCCTGGAACCAAGCCCCGGCAGATACTGCGAGAGGGTTGTGCATAATCAATGATTATAATGTGGCTTTCATCCTTGCTCTCTTGTTCCTCACTAAGACTGTGCGTAATTTGATAATCTGTGTTGGAAATGAGAACATACCTCTCTTAGTCGAGCTTATAGCACAAGTTCCTGTGGTATAAAGATGACATCAGCCATTTTTGTGGTTTGGTGAAAAACAAATGAAATTTCTCACCTCAAATTTCAGAAAGCAAAAGGAATTATTCCCGAGAAGAACAGTTGGTTCAGCTTTTGAATGTGATTCAAATTTTGTATGTATTCCTGAGTGCGGAGGCAGGGAGAAGAAAAAACAAACTGAGAACAGCACTTGGAATAAAAGATGGACTGTGTCCATACACTACACATGGCTATTGCTGGGGTGGGAGGTGGAGAAGGGATTTAAACACCCTATTCATTTGAGGCCATATGTGTCAGCGCTATTCAGGTGCGAAGAAATTGAGTGCTTTATTTTAGTGATTAGAGTAGTTTGGGACGAAAACGTGAAGAAAATCTGCTGGGAAGAAGCCTACTTGGAGTGCCTAGGAAGGGTGGTGACATTCTCTTGCCCATCCCTGCAGTTAAGCAGCCTCACATTCAAGCTCTAGGGCAGCTCAGGGCACAGGGCAGCAAGCTGAAGGCGCCATTAGTGTGAATGATGGCTTCCTTTTACGCACCAGTTTTCAGGCAAGGTCTTTCTTGCTGTCGGGAGATTAAAAAAAAAGATCTTTCTGAAAATGTCCCAGAAGTGACTTCATGGAAGCAGTAGATCCCAGATTAGTCAAAGCAGCTGTTTGTTTATATTGTTCAGGTATTTTGAAAACTGTTACCTTATTGTTTCCTAGATGACAAATAAGTGGATCCTAAGGTCACTTAGAATTAAGCGTTTGTGTTCCTACTGGCAACACGAGGGCCATTTGGGAAAGAAAAAGAATTCCTCCCTTCCTGACGCCCAACCCCTGATTTTGTTACTCTACAAATCGTACTTGAAAAAGAAGCCTGTCACTTTTCGGCCAGTGGTTTCCTTCTTAACGCCTGGTTCAGATGGGCCAGGAGAAATCCTTCATGCTCCCTCTTTCTGACCAGGATTGTTCCTTCTTTTGGAGACAAATGTAATACTTTTATCGCCGGCACATAAGCAAATCGAGCTTAATCTGGTTTAAACTGATTTAAATCTTTCGAACTCTATTTTTTCACTTAAGTTAAAATGCTTAATTTTTAAAAAATCTCATTTATTTATTTTGTCATCCTTTAACTTCAACAGTTTTCTAGGCATAGTGGAGGGTAGTGCTGGAAAGACCGAAAAAAATTTTTTTAACAGTTAAAACTTAGTTATTTGGTGTCTAGACTGTTCATTGAATCAGGGCCTTGGAAATTGAGATTCTGAGCAAGGGTGGCTCAGGACGAGCTTCCACGAGCAGTGCTAGAGCCACCCTCTCCTCCGACACCCACAGACCTAGTAGTGAGACTGAGGCCCTGGGCTAGACACCCCCTCTCAGGGTGAGTTCCCCTATGGCATCCAGTTGAGACTCTAACAGCTCATTCAAGAAGTACTAATAATTTTGAAACTTGAAAGAGAAAAGACTGGGGTCTGGATCCCCACCACTGCCCCCAACCCGCCAAAAAGAGATTCCTTGCTTTTTATGCATGTGTAGGTCCCATCATCATCCGAGTTACAACAAGATTACACATGGTGGGCTGAAGACGCCCTGCCTGGCTCTGCTTCGTCCCCCTTTTATCTTGCAGAGGTGTTACCCTCAGATAACACTTGCTCTCCTAACTCTGGCTCAGCATCTGCTTTCTGGGAGACCTACTTGCCACGTGGACCGGTTAACTTACTAGTTCATTTTAACCTTCTGGTAATGTTGGGATGCTTATCGAGTAGGTCTCAGGAAGCCGAAGCACAGAGGAGGGATCATTTGGATTCCCAGTCTAATGACTCCAGTCCACATCTTCCCCACTACGTTAGTCAGGGGGCTTCCCAGGAATGACTCTGACTTCCTTAAACAGAAAAGTATTTAATAGGCAGTTCACAAAGTCAAGGAACATTGGTGAACAGGGCTTGGAAAAGAAGGACACTAGGGTATTCCTGGGGTTCTTGGAAGTAGGAATTAACCCATGGTTTTTTGAAGGTGTCACTACTGGAATAAATGAACGCTTCAATTCACTGCCACTGCTCCCCCCACCCCGCCCCCCCCAACTCTCTGAGTCACTTTGGTAAGATTCAAGCTTCTGGAGAAAGTCTGATTGGCTCTGTTTGGGTCACATGACCATTCGTTTTCTCAGAGAAGAGGACAGAAGGGGACTTTGAATGAGATTGCCACCAAATTTATATATAATGGGGGAGAGATAATCCCCTCAAAAAAGGTAGATGTACTATTACAAAAAGAAGCAGCTGGCCAACAAACAAAAGATCCCATGTCCCTAAAACCACTCTTCTCTGAGTCCTTAACAATGTCCAGGGTCCTGCCTGAAGGGAAGGAGTGGAATCCATGTATATGTCCTTTCAAGGTGCTTTCTGGCCTTCAGTGTTCTGTTTGGTTGCCTTTCTATTACATCCTTTAAGGGTAGAAACAAATCCAGTTCTTCCTAGATGGTGGCTGACCCACTGCAGGCATTCAACAGATATTTGGTGAATGGATTTTCTTAAAGGAACCTGAGAATGCAGCCGTGGGGATGTCCTGCGCTCTCCTGTGAGTCTTGTCTGGTGGTAAGTGAAGGAGTGCGTGCCTCCTCCCTCCTCTCCCTGCAGTGCTGGACACTAACTCCTCAAAGTGCCTGTCCTAGTCTGCTGGAGGCTTCTTATTTATAAAGACAAAAGAACAAGGGGGCAGACACACTCTGGTTTTTTTTTTTTTTTTCACACTCTGTTTTGTTCCCACTTTTGCTGAGTGAGCCGAGAAATCTCTGCAGCCTCTCCACTCACTCACTTATATTCCTTAAATGTTTACTGAGGGCTCACCGTAGACCAGGCACTGGGAGGATATGAGGATGAATAAGGCAGTTCAAGTCCCTGCCCTCATATAACTCATATCCTTTATATCTTGCTGGCATGAGAGGCCAACAATTGATAAAGAAATGAGACTTTTCAGACTGTTGTAAGCACCAAAAAGAAACTACAGCAGGGTAATGGGATGGGGAGTGGCTGGGTGACCAGGAAAGGCCTCTCTGAGGTGGATACATTTGACATGTGAAGATCTGGGGTAGGGGATTCTAGGCCAAGGGACCCCTGAGGGCTCAGGCACTGGGATGGGAATATGCTGAGAGTGTTGGAGGACTAGAAGGAGAGCCAGGTGGGCTGGAATAGAGTGAATAAGTGAATGAGAGCAGAGCAGGATAGGGGTGTGTGTGTGCAGAGGTCACTGGAGAGGTGACCGGGGCCCAATGGTGGACACCTGCATCAGTGAGCAGGACCAACTTGTCCATTCGACACAGGAGGCCGGGTGTCTAGAGCCCACAATACTTTTAGGATTTTAATTTCTTTTAAAAGAAACAAATGCTATAATAATGATGAATATATAATAATACTGCCCAGATTATATCTGTCTTTCTACCAATGTAGTCATAAAATGTGATTTTTATTTATTTATTTTGGCCGTGCCACACGGCTTGTGGGATCTTAGTTCCCTGACCAGGGATTGAACCCAGGCCCATGGCAGTGAAAATACCAAGTCCTAAGCACTGGAGCACCAGGGAATTCCCAAAATGTGATTCTAATGTTGGCTTTTTTTGTTTGTCTTATGGAGGAAGGGGCCCACAAAGTCACAGTGTGGCTCTAGTGGTGAGGATGTACTTCCGAACACAACCAAGTCCAGGCTGAACCATGAGCGTTTTCATCCAAGTGTAGAGTGCTCTAAGGTTTTCACGTGCTGATTTTTCGTAAGTTTCCTCAGCAGCTGGCTAGCTTGAAGGACATCTTCTGATAATACAACCCCAGTAGCCGTAACAGTATCTATGCTTCTAACAAAGACTTTTCAAGGATCAGGACAGTGCAAAGAAGTGGGGCAGCAGGAAGCCAACAAGTTCTATAAGCTTCTGCTCCTGGTAAGCCAGAGGACACTGTTTACTTGCTTCTGCACTGAAAAGGAAAGTGGAACGCTGCCTGTGATTTTACCTGCCTTTTTTTTTTTTTTAAAAAAAGTGTTGTTAGTAATGTTATCTTCAAATACAAATAGTTTACTCTATATAGAAAACAATTCTTATGGTACTCTTGTGAGGGTACTCAGTGTTGGTATTATTACAATCATATGCATTTTACAAGTGAGGAAATTGAAGTGAGAAATTCACAGAACTACTCGTTGGTTGAACTGGGGCTCCTGTTGAGACCTCCTGACTCCAAAATACATGCCCTTAACATTATAGGAATTATTACTATTATTATTTTTTAATTTTTAATTGAAGTATAGTTGATTTACAATATTGTGTTAGTTTCAGGTGTACAGCAAAGTGGTTTAGTTCTATATATATGTATATGTACATATACACGTGTATATATACATATACATATGTATATATACATATATATATATATTTTTTTTTTTGTGTGTGTGTGTGTGTGTGTGTGTGTGCGGTATGCGGGCCTCTCACTGTTGTGGCCTCTCCCGTTGCGGAGCACAGGCTCCGGACGTGCAGGCTCAGCAGCTACGGCTCACGGGCCCAGCCGCTCTGCGGCACGTGGGATCTTCCCGGACCGGGGCACGAACCCGTGTCCCCTGCATCGGCAGGCGAACTCTCAACCACTGCGCCACCAGGGAAGCCCATATATATAGTTTTAAACATTATTTTCCATTACAGATTATTATAAGATAATGAATATAGTTCCCTGTGCTACACAGTAAATCCTTGTTGTTTTTCTATTTTATATATAATAGTGTGTATATTTTGATCCCATACTCCTAATTTATCCCTCTCCCACTCCCTTTCCCCTTTGGTAACCATAAGTTTATTTTCTATATCCGTGAGTCTGTTTCTGTCTTGTAAATAAATTCACTTGTATTAATTTTTAGATTCTACATATATGTGATATCATATAATATTTATCTTTCTCTGTTTGACTTACTTAGTGTGATGTTCTCTAGGCCCATCCATGCTGCTGCAAATGGCAATATTTCATTCTTTTTTATGGCTGAGTAATACTCCATTGTACATATGTACAGCATCTTCTTTATCCATTCCTCTGTTGATGGACGTTTGGGTGGCTTCCATGTCTTGGCTATTGTGAATATTGCTGCTATGAGCATTGTGGTGCCTGTATCATTTTGAATTAGGGTTTTCATCTTTTCCAGATATATACCCAGGAGTGGGATTGCTGGGTCATTTGGTAACTCTATTTGTAGTATTTTAAGAAACCTTCATACTATTTTCCATAGTGGCTTCACCAATTTCATTCCCACCAACAGTGTAGGGGGGTTAGGAATTATTATTATTAATGGACCTAAAGGTAGTACCTTTAGTAGTAGTGAGAGGAAAAGCATTCACTAAAACACTGACCCGACCTGCCTTAGACTTTCTGTATTGGGCAGCTGCATCTGTCTAGTTTTCATATGTAAAAGACTAGGTCAGGGGAAATTTATGTGGAAGACAGGTCTCTGGGATATTTGTAAATCCTTAAGATTTGTAGGATACTCCTCTCCATTTATTGCTCCTTAAATTACCATCATCTCCCTTCTATGTGCTTGTTCATCTAAGTCTTGAACCCAGCCGTTTGTGATTTTTCTCTTATCCTGGAGCCAGGGGTTTCTTTCATCATTGATAGTGAATAGGCAGGCATCTGTGAAGAAACAGACTTGTTACTATAGATACTAGAGAAAGGGCAGGTTTAGGGTGGACCACAACTGTGTGCAAAGAAAGAATAGAGCTGAACCGATACTAAATTTGGCAAATTAATCTTAATTTTCACTATTTTAGATGGACCAGAAATAATGACATCCTAGACAAGGCCTTCTGAGATGAGGCCATCTTGGCCCAGTTTCTCAGCTTGGAAGTTGAGAAATTGTTTAGTTTCTGGAGGTTTTCTGGGGCCAACGTAGGTTAATGAAACATGCAAGAGGCTGATGTATAAGCTTGAATGTTAACTTATTAATTTCTGTTGGTGGATATTCCTTTTCTGGTGCCAAGGGTACTCTGCTCACTAATCAGGGTCCCAGGGAGGCAGAATTTCCATTCAGATAATTTCCAAGAAAGAATGGCATCAAAGCAAAGGAAGGTGGATGACCTCCTGGACATGTCATGTTGGCTGTGACGAATCCCATGGACTGTTCCTAGCCAACAGCAGATTGTACCTCTTGAATGAGCAGAAAATATGTGTTCAATCCTCCAGTGTTTTTGTCCCCTGTACAGTGCTGGAATATAAGAAGATCTCCTCACCTCTCCTGATATATGCCTCATCTGTAAATGGGAAGAATACTCACAGTCCTGACCTCTTAGGGTACTGTAAGGATTAGTGAGTTAACATATGCTGAACACTTAGAATGATGCCTGAGTACTACACTCAGGAAACGGTTACCTCTTGTTCTTCTCATTGTCATTACTTTTGCAGACTCTTTGCTGATAACTTTCCTCCAGCTGTAATAATCTTTCTGGACACTTCCTCAATACAAGTATTTCGTTTTCAACTTTCTTAACTGTAATCTCATCCTGGACATGCTTCCCTGAGGTCACACATCCTAACCATCTTGCTTTTGGACGCCTCACAATTCCTCAGTCTCATGTTTCCTGCTCACTACCCACTTCTACACGTGGCTAATATCATTGGTTTCGCATTCATTTTTCTTAGTTGCTCTCTTGGGGAGTAACTAGATAGGTGAAAATTCTCAGGTAGGTGGTTTCGTCTTTATAAACTGGGAAGTCCTAAGTCTAATTTCCTTTAGCTCCATATCTAGCAGACAGAGCAAGAACAAAATATCCTGAGAAAAGTTACATCATATTCTTGCCTTAGTAGTGAGACTGGTTGAGTAATGTGTTGTAGATCGGAATGAACCAAACAACTCACTGTCCAAAGGCGGCTCCACAGCTCAGCTCTCTGGATGCTAAGCTTTCTATCTGTTCTCTTGACCCTCAGCCAGATCTTGGCTCCTTGTATCCCCCCAGATCTGTGTGCCAGATGCCCCTGGCTGTGCTCCTGCCATCTGGACCTCCACAGTCCCTTCCCCGGTACCTCCACAGTCCCTTCCCCGGTCATGCCTCCTACCCTTGGTACACCCACCCAGCCTGCCTGCTCCTGCCTCCGGCTAGCCTTTCCCTCTCAAGTGGCACCTGAACACGCATTGCATGTGTTGTATAGTGTCCCCCCCACCCCTTTCAGAGCAAATGGACACACATTTGTGTAAATAGAATATCTTTCCCCTCTGGATGGACTCATGGTTGCCTGTAACTAGGAAAAGGGTAGGGGAAAAGAGTCTGGGAAGGGTGAGTGGAGCATTGAGCACGTATTAGCATACCGATACTTCGGTTTTGTGGTGCTTTCAAAGTCCCAAATGCTTGGATGTGGCAATGATCAGGAGTCAGAACAGTTAGGAGGTGGGAAAAAACCCCATCAGGGATGGTTAATAAATTTCATACATTAATTGTGTACAGATGAATACTCAGTCTGGCATTGTGTTACGGAATTTCCTGTTTCAGAAAGAGTCTGACTATTATTTCAACAGAACCCACAAAACCATGGATTTATTATCAAATTATATCTATCATAAATGATTAAGTGTGTTCATCACTTCTAAGGTAGCACTGTTAGCGGCGAATTTAGCATGGCTGTTTTGTGTGGAAAGCGTTTCCCTATGTTAGTCTCTTAAGTTATAAGTCAATCTGGGGGAAGGGGGAGTGGGGTGTTATTGTTTAATGGGTAGAGTTTCAGCTTTTCTCTATTCACCTGGAGATGGATGGTGGCGATGATTGTACAACAGAGTGAGCGTACTTCATGTCACTGAGCTGCACACTTAAAAATGTTTAAAATGGTAAATTCTATGTTTTACGTATATGTTACCGCAATAAAAAATGAAAAAAGTCATTCTTATTGTGATAAAAAATTAAACAGCATAGAAGGATAAAACAGTAAGGTTTGTCTTTCAGCCTTTTACCATCAATTCATCCCTCCTCTGAGGCAGCCACAGCTGATATCTTTTTAGAAATCTTGTTATATACAAGTATATGTATATTTATATAGGCCTATGTCACTGTTCTTTAAAACGTATACTGTTTGGCCCCTTGCCTTTATCCCTTAACAATATACCTTAAATCTGTATATATATGTGTGTATACACACATATATATTTCAGATCAGCACTTACAGAGTCTCTTTATTTTTACAAAAGCTGCATGGTGTTTCTCCTACTGATGGACATTTAACTGTATTTACAATGTAACAACTCTATTTCAGTTGAAGTGGATATCCATGGCTTTTTCTGACCTCTGGCTTCATTATCCAGCTCTTGTTTCTTATATTTATTCATTCATTCTGAAACGATTTAATGAGGTTCCAGTGTGGCTTCTGTTACACCCTGGGCAATGCTAAGCAGATACTTGTCCTCCAGTGCCGTAAAAAGGTATCATTCATCTTGAGGACTACATTTCACCATTGCCTTCATGTCAGTTTTTGAATACTCTAAGTGTACAAGTGTTCTGTTAAGTTAGGAAAAAAGAAATGTATATACACACATCTATGCATATATATACATGGCTGGCTTACTTGTTTACAGACTTGGCTGTGAGCCTGATTTGGAATACTACGTACACTGGCAGCTCCATATATCAGCACCTACTGCCCCCAATCTTCATCAGCTCCTCTGGACAAGTGGTTCTAAGACCTCTTCCCCACAGCCCATCCCTCCTGATTCCTTTATTCCAGTTTTCTCCTTTTTATCCCCTTGAGGCTGCCAAGTCCCTATTCTCTTCTACTTCTAAGACGCCCCTTTCTGTAGGACTAGAGACCCCCTTCTTCTGCCCTTCTTAGAGTTTCTTATTGAGTTGAACGTGTAGGAGGTGCAGAGGCACTCCATCTACAGATAACATATATCCCAGAGGTGCCCTTTGTCCCTGTGACACAGAGGAACTCCTGATAACCCCTCGCCAGAACCTGGATTTACTTTCCCATGATTATCAAAAGTGCACTGATTGTATTCTAGGACGACATTAGCTCTGCACTTCACCTGCTTATGGGATGCTCAGGCTCCCTTGGGGGTGCCTGCAAACCCAACCCCCTTTGTCATATTGTTTTTCTTGGGAAAATGTGTTCCAAGTTCCCGGTAATAATTTAGTTGTCAATGTCTATTTTGGAATAGAGCCCATCTGTAAGCGGAAAATAGCTTATTCTTTAAAAAAAAATTTTATTGGAGTATAGTTGATCTACCATGTTGTGTTAGTTTCAGGTGTACAGCAAAGTGATTCAGTTATACATAGACATATATTCATTCTTTTTTTCAGATTCTTTTCTCATATAGATTATCACAGAATATTGAGTAGAGCTCCCTGTGCTGTACAGTAGGTCCTTGTTAGTTATCTAGCCTATATACAGTAGTGTGTGAATGTTAATCCCAAGCTCCTGATTTAACCCCCAACCCCTGCCACAGCGTTTCCCCTTTGGTAACCATAAGTTTTGTTTTGATATCTGTGAGTCTGTTTCTGTTTTGTAAATAAGTTCATTTGTATCATTTTTTAAAAATTAAGATTCCATGTTTGAGTGATCTCATATGCTATTTGTCTTTCTCCGTCTGACTTACTTCACTTGGTACGATAATCTCCAGGCCCATCCATGTTGGCACAAATGGCGTTATTTGGTTCTTTTTTATGGCTGAGTAACAATCCATTGTATATATGTACCACATCTTCTTTATCCATTCCTCTGGCAGTGGACATTTCTCTTTCTAAAACATATATTATCTTTCTTTCTTCACCTGAAATCTATAAAATAAGTATCTTGGGTGATATAACTCAACTTTTATTGATAAGAAATATGAGGTGTAGATATGGAATGACTTCTTAAGGGTTATATAAACGACTTAGTGTTTGAATCACTACGTTCTGCTATTGAATCATTAGCCACCCAGTTCTGTAAAATAAAATACATAGATAAAGACACTCATTCAGCTCATGCACATATATTGAGCTCCCACTTGGCCACCTTTTTAAAAAATTTATTTATTTTAATTTAATTTTATTTTTTTTGCGGTACGCGGGCCTCTCACTGTTGTGGCCTCCCCCGTTGCGGAGCACAGGCTCCGGACGCGCAGGCCCAGTGGCCGTGGCTCACGGGCCCAGCCGCTGCGCGGCATGTGGGATCTTCCCGGGCCGGGGCACGCACCCGCGTCCCCTGCATCGGCAGGCGGACTCTCAACCACTGCGCCACCAGGGGAGCCCTGGCCACCTTTTTGAATGTGTATTTTGTAGTGGTTGGAATTGGAGGGCATGACAAAGTGGATAGGCCAGTAAGAAATGTTTCTTGCATTAACAGCAACTTTCTCTCTTTCTCTTTTAAAGTAAGAAATGGTACTCAAGGAAAAATGTTATGAAAGGAAGCTCATTTGCTATTGATGGAGTGTGGTGATTGTACTGCCCTTATCTTGTTCTCTCCAACTAAACCTGCCCACGTGGACATTATCCAAAGCCATGGGAAAGATAAATATAGGAAGAAAAACCCAATTGGGAAAATTCTCCCTGGGGAATACATAAAAAGAAAACCACAACAATGAATGTTCTAAAGAGTGAAAAACAGTAATTAAAAAAAAAAGCAGAGGCCGACTGGCAGGCCAGCACCCGGAATCATAAGTGATAGAATGAGGGTATTCAGGTGGGAATTTCTAAGAATTAGGACCTGAGGCTCTGTTAGGTGGACTTGTTTTAAAATCTAAGCTTTCTCAATAAGCTGTCTTCACCCCCCCTTTCTTCTTTTCTTTTTGAAAACAAAACAAAACAAGTTTTAAAAGTCTTCAGTCAGGGTGGGGTGGGGTAGCTGCTGCTTTTGAAATGTAAGGGGTTTTATTTGTCAAAAACAGACGTGTTATTAGGATTTTTTTTTTTACGTTAAGTAACAGTAGGTTGATATGAAAAGGACAGTCCATTGATTGTAGGTCACACACTGATTGTTATAGGCTGAATTATGTCTCCCCCAAAATTCAAAAATATGTTGAAGTCCGAACACCAAGTAGTACAGAATATCATTGTAACTGGAGACAGGGTCTTTACAGAGGCCATTCAGTTAAAATGAGGACATTAGAGTAGACTGTAACCAATACAACTAGTGTTCTTATAAGAAAAGGAAATTTTGAGACAGACATGTCCAGAGGGAAAACAGTTTGAAGATACAGGGAGAAAGGCAGCCATCCATACGCCAAAGAGACAGGCCTGGAACTGGTCCTTCTCTCACCTCAAGGCCTCAAGAGGAGCCAACCCTGCAACACCTTGATCTTGGAATTTTAGTATCCAGAACTGTGAGAAAATAATTTTCCTGTTGTTTAAGCCACCCAGTCTGTGACAGCCCTAGCAAACAAATACACTGATAATACCCCAATCCTTAGAGTTGGGCAGAAAACGAGGCAGGACATTCAGCTTTTTGGAGAGTTAAAACAGAGATGACAATCGATGTGGCAATGTTCCTAGAAACCCAAAAGGCCGGTTGCTAGTTCCAGTGAATTTCTAATCTTAAACCCAAACTGGCTACCAGAGGAAGTGGCTGATGGGCATTGTCTGAAGTTCTAGTTTGATATGCTGGTGTTCCAAGGACAAGAAAAGGACTAGGTAAATTAATTGAACTCATTTTCAGCTCAGTTTGACATTTGAGTTTTACAGAATACTCTTCTGTGAAATAGACCATTTCCTTCCACATCGTGGGAAGAAGTTTATAGTTAGAACACCCTGGGGAACTCCTTCTATTAATTGTTGCATACCTGGAATATCACAAAAGAGAGTGTAGGTAAAACATTTCATTGAAATCATTGTTTTTGCCTTTGTCAATTAAAAGGAACTACAGGAATAAATGCTTTATGGCCTTGGGCACTACAGAGCCTTTAAGGAGCCTGGACAATAGGGGCTTCTGGAAGTGTGTGAACTTTGAGAACCCTGCAGGGTGTGGGGAGAGCAGAGCTTGAAGCCAAGAAGACATTCTGTCCAGAGCACAAAAATGATATACAGAACACTCCTCTCACCCCCCATCCCCACCCCAACTCCCAGATCTGAGTGGGTAACCTTGAAGATTTCAAAGGGAAAAAAAGAGAATATTTTGCAGGAAAATTGAAGGTTTTTCCGTCTTCTTTAAAACTGTCCCCTCAAACATAAGATTTTCCAATCACCAGCAGTTTCTCGGCCCCAGCCTGAATTCTGGTGCAGTGAGTGGGTAGGAGCCTGGATTCTAGAAGCAGACTGCCTGCCTTCAAATCGCATCTCGTTACCAGCTGTGTGAGCCTGGACCAGGACCATAACCTGTAAGCTTCAGTTTCACCATCTATAAAATGGGAGTACTAATGCAGTACATTTGTTTCGAAGAGCTATTTAGAGTGTGGAATGAGACAGTGCAGGTAGAGCGCTCAACACAAGGTCTGTCCTATAGGAAGTAATAAAAAAAAATGTTAGCTCTTATCATTCAGGCTTCAAGGATGGTTCTGTGTGAGAATACTGAGGTGGGTACAGTTTAGACTTAAGTGTTTGACATTTTGGAGGTCAATGTGCTCTCTGCTACCAGTCCTGTTCTGGCCTTATGCTGATGCTATAAAGGAGGCGGAGCTTTGCGTATTTTCTTTTTGGTAACTATCCCATACCTAAATATAGGACTTTGATATGGGGAATAAAATAATATCAAAGTTAATGTAGTCATGTACACCTGTACAGCTCTATGGGAGAAATTAGATCAGGCTCCAGATTAGATCAGACTTCCATGTTCAATTTGGAAGAGTGAAAAATTGACCACTTTTTAAAAGAAAAATTATTTTATTGAAGTATAGTTGATTTACAACATGTTAATTTCTGCTGTACAGCAAAGTGATTCAGTTATACATATATGTACATTATTTTTCATATTCTTTTCCATTATGGTGTATCATGGGATATGGAATATAGTTCCCTGTGCTATACAGTAGGAACTTGTTGTTTATCCAGTCTATATAAAATAGTTTGCCTCTGTTAATCCCAAACTCCCAATCCATCCCTCCCCTACACCTCATCCCCCTTGGCAAAAAAGTTGACCACTTTGATCCCCTTACAGGTAACCTGGGACACAGTGACCGGGATGGTGCTGGGTGTGGGGCAGGGGCTCCCTGAGCTCTTGTGAATTGTTTGCATGATGTTTAGATGAGTCTGAAAGCACGAGAGTTTTGTGCAGCACAGAGTCGTGTGGAGGACATCAGAGGCATTAGGGAAGGCAATAATCTGGTGATGTTTAGTGGTTTTTCTAGATTTTCCAAAACTGTTGTATCAGTCAGGGTCCCAGCAGGAAATAGACGGTTTGCTCAAATCGAGTAATAGGAAGAGAATGTAATAAATGGACAACTAAAAGCTCTTGGTGAGGTGTCAGGCAGCCCACTAGCGATGGTGCAGTATGCTGGAACTGTCTCGGCGGGGCATTGCATTCACCCAAGGCTTAAAGGGGCAATGGAAGGATGGGGTTTTGGAACTGGAATTGGGGACCTTCAAGGAGGGGCTTCCCAACAAGAGCTGTGATCCTTGGTGGAGGGATGCAGCCACCTTTTGGTGGAGGAAAAGAACTGGGGCAAAAGGCTCTGATCTCCCTCTCCTCCCCACTTTCCTTTCCTGGAGCCAGATGACAAGGGAGCCTTAACTGATGCAGTCTATGGTCAATTCCTGGGGCACAGAGCAGGGTGAAGAGAGGTGGAGAGAAGATCGGGAGGGGAAATGAATTTACCAAGTACAGTCATCTTTACTGTTAGTGCCAGCTTAGAGAAACGGAATGGAAAGGAGTCAGGCCATCTGTTTCAAACTATAGTCTGGAATGGGGTCTTTAGGAATGTACATCCCAGCTGATGCAACCGGTGCCCCTGGGTTGTTAGTTGTCATCTCTTCCTCTATTTTCATCCCATGCTGCTTACTTCTCTTTCATTCTCTTTCATATATAACTGCTATTGTCTGGGCAATTCATTTCAATAAACATTGATGGAAAGTAAAGTAATTCTAGGTACTGTGTGGGACAGTCACATCTTATACTTTTCTGTCTCTCTGCTGCTAAGGACTGAAAATTTGAATCCAGTGACATTTTATTGACTTTGACAATGGGATCAGCACAGTCAATAACTCAGACATTTAGATTAAGTAATTCATAGTTATAGCCTAATGTGTTTTCACAAGGGAGTTGATATCTACTGGAAACTTGGGAATTGAAGAAGATAATCTTCCCAGGATCACCGCACTGGGGAGCTGTGGCACAAGCACTGCTCACTGGCTTTTCTGTAGGGACGTATTGATTTGCGATCAATCAGTGGAATGCCTATAAATGTTCAACAGCTGGCTTTTTGGATAAAAAGCCCTGACTTGTAGGGTTTACCAACTTTTGTGGTATAAATATTCCCACATGGCCCATTTCAAGCTACCAGTACAGCATCCCTGAATGCGGAGTTGGGAAGAGGTACACACACACGGTTGGCTCTTGAGAGACTGTAGACTCCAGCACACCACTGAATGTAATCCCCACTTCCGCCATCAGATTCCCAGACACTAACACCGTGGGCATGGGGAATTTCTCCCTGGCTGTCTCGAAGTAGGGCCAGGACCTGAAGTCTCTGGATCCTTGTCATATGTTGTAGGCCTTGGGAATGGATTTAGAGTTGTTTATTACACCCTGGTGCCTTTGTTAGGATATTTACTAGAGAAATCCACAATATTTACTAGAGGTAGATATTACCACAATATTTACTAGAGAAATCCAATGAAATCAGTGCCCACTTATGGAAACAGTCACAGTTGTCAGCCCATTCTTTTTTTTTTTTTCGCGGTACGTGGGCCTCTCACTGTTGCGGCCTCTCCCCTTGCGGAGCACAGGCTCCGGATGCGCAGGCTCGGCGGCCATGGCTCACGGGCTCAGCCATTCTGCGGCATGTGGGATCTTCCCGGACCGGGGCACGAACCCGTGTCCCCTGCATCGGCAGGCAGACTCTCAACCACTGCGCCACCAGGGAAGCCCTGTCAGCCCATTCTTGCTCATAGTGAGCAGGTAGTATTCTTTCCTTCTATTTCACCGTTTGCCACTTTGAGGAATTACTTAGAAGCAACTAGGAGATGAATTTTTATTCAAATTTCTTCAAGCTTTAACTCTTTCCCCCTTCCATTATAAAGAATACAACATTTCATTTCCTAGTGTTAGAAATGATTGAAGTTGATTTGTATACAAGTAGAAAATTAAATCGTTTTCTATAAAAGTTCAGAGCAGAATAGGCATTTCTTTCTTAAGACCATTTGACATGTTGATACTTACACCACCCTACATAATTCCCATTTATATACAATTCATATTTCATTATGTGATACATTATACATTTCCATGTGTATAATAAGTTTCAAACACGAGTATAATATTAAGTTAGAATAAGGGTACAATAAAGTTAATACTAAAACAAGCAACAAACATCCCACTTGCTTTTAATCTTATTTAACTTAACGTTGTTCTACATTATACACTAAAATGTGCAGAAAAGTTACAGCCATGTTAAAAATGTATCTGAACAACTCTTTTAGCTATCCACCAAACAAGTTATTTCTATTTTTTTTTACCCAGATAAAGACATTCATATGCTCTTTATTTCCAGTATAATATCCAATTTATTTACAACAGATCCTCAACAAAATTAAATATATGCTTAAGATGATATAAGTTTATTATATTTTTATGAAAAGGGAGAAATAATATCTCTTATGTGTCAAAATACACACCTGAGCTATCTGTAATTGGGAAGAATTTAGCTAGTATTCTAACTGGTTTTCTTGTTTATGTATTTATTTTTGATAAACATGGGTTTTAAATCAGGTTTTAATTAAAGTAAGATAACCTTAAAAATAATTAGCTTAAGGAAGTTTTAATTGAGTCTGTGTTCCTTCTTTTTGAAAATATGTTACATTCAAGCATATCTATTATACACATTTATCATTAAATAGTAGTGACAGGCAGAAGAAAATTAAAGATAAATAAATCATTTAATTAAAAAATACACGAAGGGGCTTCCCTGGTGGTGCAGTGGTTAAGAATCCGCCTGTCAATGCAGGGAACACGGGTCCGAGCCCTGGTCTGGGAAGATCCCACATGCTGTGGAGCAACTAAGCCCGTGCGCCACAACTACTGAGCCTGCGCTCAGAGCCCATGAACCACAACTACTGAAGCCTGTGTGCCTGGAGCCCGTGCTCCGCAACAAGAGAAGCCACCGCAATGAGAAGCCTGCACACCACAACGAAGAGTAGTCCCTGCTCGCCACAACTGGAGAAAGCCTGCATGCAGTAACGAAGACCCAACGCAGCCAAAAGACAAAAACAAAACAAAAAAACAAGAAAAAAACTAAAAACTTAACAAATAACTTTGTTAATTATTCAACATAATATCACCCTTAATACATTTGCTAATTGTTTCCTATATTAGAGTGAATATTTGGCTACCACATGGTGTGCTATATGATCCTTTGTAAACTACCAATATTTCCAAGTTTAAGAAGAAATGAGTTCAGTACCTTCTTGTCCCATTAAAATCTAAGCATTCGAAGTGCATAAAGGGAAATAACATATGCTGGCTTCTCTATTTGAACTAGTTTCATCCATTCATCTATCCATCCATCCAGACGTCTTTTCATCAAATAGATACTTATGTGTTCTCTATGCTTTTCTTCCTCCAGATGTTACATTAACATTGGGGGTACTAAAATAAACAACAACAATAATAGTAACAACATGATTCTTGCTCTAAATTGCTTTCAGGGGATAATTAATTCAGTGGAACCGAGAGCACTGAGGCAAACAGCCCAGGAACTTTCCTACCCAATTGGGTAAGGGCCCAAATTGGAGTTTGTTGACCACTGCAGTGAGCATAGCCATGTGCCAGACCTTGTGCATGCATCAGTGTTTCCTCCCTAACTCTAGAGAGGACAAGTGTGTCTGGTGTATCTGGTGTGGTTGCAGTTTCTTACCCTCGATGACCTTTAATGGGTTCTTTTTGAGCTTTTACTCTGCCTAATAACAATAGCGCTCTTCCTGGTATAAAGTCGTATCATTATTTTTACTCTTTGTGAAAGGCCATTTTGTTGTTGTAGCGTTAGTGTAACCTTTTTGGGAACCTTTTAATCTACACTAAATAACCCCTAGAATACCCCTTCAACGGATATTTCACAGCTACTGTTTTCTAAATTGCCAATCCTCCTCCTAATCCACATGGACTTTGAAGACTGTGGTGGTTTTAAAGTTTGTCCACAAGTAATTTATACTCCTCCCTTCAAGAGGTGGAGCCTAATTCCCCTTCCCTTGAGAGTGAGCTGGACTTAGTAACTCTTTTCTTTTTAAAAAAAAAAATTATTTATTTATTTGTTTTTTGGCTGCATTGGGTCTTAGCTGTTGCACACAGGATCCTTCGTTGTGGTGAGTAGGCTTCTCTCTAGTTGTGGTGTGTGGACTTCTCTCTAGTTGTGGCTTGTGGGCTCAGCAGTTATGGTGCACAGGCTCCAGAGCATGTGGGCTTCTGTAGCTGTGGCGCATGGGCTCCAGAGCCCATGGGCTCTGTAGTTGCAGCACACAGGCTCTCTCGTTGTGGCGTGTGGGCTTAGTTGCCCTGCGGCATATGGGATCCTAGTTCCCCGACCAGGGATCAAACCCGTGTCCCCTGCAGTACAAGGTGGATTCTTAACCACTGGACCACCAGAGAAGTCCCAGTAACTCTTTTCTAATGAATAGAATATGTTAGAAGTGACTGTGTCACTTCAGAGACAAGGTCATAAAAGACACTGCAACATCCATGTTGGTTACTCTCTTGTATCACATACTCTGGGGGGAAGTCAGGTGACATGGCATGAGAAAAGGTACACGTGACAAGGAACTGAGGCCTCCAGCCAACAACCATGTGAGTTAGCCATCTCAGAAGTGGATTTTCCAGCCCAGTCAAATCTTCAGATAATTGCAGCCCAGGCAAACATCATGACTACATGTCTCATGAGAGAACCTGAGCCATAACAACCAAGCCGAGATGTTTCTGGATTCCTGCCTCTTATCAACTATAATTTTTGTTGTTTTAAACCACAGGTTTTGGGCTAATTTGTAATACTGCAAAAGATAACTAGTACAAAGATTTGCCTCCTTTTTCGACTGTGCTGTAAAGAGACTCAGCTCTAGGTATAAATAGTCTCTATTCCAAAAATTTTGCCCTCATAGTACTTATATGGCATCATTCTCCTTAGCACCCCAGGAACAAAAACGTTCTTTCATTTTTATCTATTTATACTTTGGATCCCATTCTTCCTCATCTTTTCTATTACCTTGTCTCAAATTTTCGCCTTTAATCTCTCTTCTCCTTGGCTTCAACAAACTGTAGTCTCTCCTATCATCAAAACAAATCTCCCTTTGACCTTGCTGCTTTTTTTTAGTGGTACACGGGCCTTTCACTGTTGTGGCCTCTCCCGTTGCGGAGCACAGGCTCCGGACGCGCAGGCCCAGCGGCCATGGCTCACGGGCCCAGCCGCTCGGCGGCATGCGAGATCTTCCTGGACCGGGGCACGAACCCGTGTCCCCTGCATCGCCAGGCGGACTCTCAACCACTGCGCCACAAGGGAAGCCCAACCTCGCTGCTTTTTTGGGCATGTGTATTTGTTTGCAGAGTCTTGAAGTCCTATCTGTTCTTTTCTTCTCAGTCCTTGCCTGTTGGTTTCTGCCCTTAATGGAGACACTTTTGCTTTGAGATTAATTACCACTCTCTTTTCCTCATTTCAACCGTCCTGATCTTTGACACCTTTAGTCCTCAGAATTCCAGGGAACCTGAGAACTGGCATAGCCCCCAGAGACCACTTGCAGATTATGACATGGAGGCCGCGCAGGTTTGGACATTTGCCCCAGGTCACAAAGTAAGCTTCTGGCAGAGCCAGGGCTCGGGTTCAGCGTCCCACACCCTCAGGTCTGAGTCCTCATTATGCCACAAACCATTCCTTGAAACTTTCTCCACCAAAATCGTGAAATGACATCTTCTTAGTTCTTCTTTTTTTTTTTTTCTGGCTTTTTCTTCTCAGTCCCCTTTGTTAGTTCCCTTTCCAAATGTACCTAAAGCTCTGCTCCTTTTCCTCGGCTTCTCTCTTATGATCTCGCTTACTTGCCAGCCATTAGATCGCACCTCTAAACTTCCATCTCCAGTCCTGATTCTGTCATGGCCTGAATTTCCATATTGCTGACTGCATGTTGGGCAGCTGCACTTGGAGTTCCCACTGTTAACACCAATCCCATGGCCAAGTGCTATGCTTCTATAACTTGTCACAGGTACTTCTCCCTTTCTTATCCTTTGAACCAAATACTTAGAGCCATCCTATAGCTACTGAGCCTGTCGCTTTTCTTCTTCTTCTCATTCTTCATTCCATTCATTCATCATAAATGTGTTGTGCATGGTGGTGCCAGAAACATGCAGCAACAAGGGCACACAGTCTGGTGAGCCTTTAATCTGGTCCCTTCTTGACTTTTCTATGACCACAGCTCTAGCCAAGGTCTCCATCACCTAAGTTTGGATTACTCTGACACTGTATTTAATTTGTCTCTTTGCTTCCTTTTTTTCTCTTATGCATCTATATACCGCTTTCTTCATGTTTTATCTGGGTAGTATTATTCTCTGTTATCACCACATCAAGACTCAAATTCTATATAACCCATTTTAGCTCTGCTAGTCCATTTGTTTTTCTCAGGGACCCTGGGTTCCATGCCAGCTTCCTCTACTCTGTGTCCCTTTCAGATGTGCTTTCTCACTTCCATTGAGCCTTGCTCTTCTTTTGCTCCTTTGGGTCATATCTTGACTTTTCTCTAGTTGTGACAGAGTGGCTCCAGGGCGATTACTCTCAATGGCTACTGAGGAGTGATGTTAAGACAGGGAACAAATGTGTGCTGAGGGACTCAAAAGGCTTGAATAAAAATGACTACTGAAATACACTGTCATTTTGACGTGTTCTAATTTTTTTTTTACACTGAACTATTACGACTCTATTAAATAAGACCCCCTTAGGTTGAGGTAGGAAGAGAAACAGGTGACATCAATGAGGAAAACTGAGCAGAATATTTGCTTTCGCTATTACACTTGATCATACTAAGTATCAGTGACTATTGGTGAGGGCTTTAGGGCCTTATGATTTGAACTAAATAAGATTTCCCCACATTTCACAATCATTTCTTGATTCAGGGTGCTTGGAAGGCAGTGGTCGATGGGGTCATTTAACAGAAACCAACAAGGTGATCTTTCCAAGAGGAAGGTTCCCTCATGGGTATGACATATCTTGAGGATTACTAAATCTCTTTGTGAAACCAAACAGGTTTAGAAGTAAGGAAGTGAGTCATTCCCTCCATGTGCTGCCTTTCTATATCTCTTATCTATGACTGTATCTTATATTAGAGTTATAGATTACTGTGGTGTGGTTACTGTGAGATACGGATTCATAATAGATTTTCTAGGCTGTCAGAGATTTCTGGATGTACATAAATTGGATATAGAGACGTCAACATTTTCTGGATGAATGGCTCTTCCTTTTGTGTCAAATAACAGAGACAATAAAGTTACTGCTTTTATTTATTTATTTAATTGAAGTATAGTTGAAGTATAGTATAGCTTTTATTTATTTATTTAATTGAAGTATAGTTTAATTGAAGTATAGTTGAAATTAATTTATTTAATTGAAGTATACAGTGTTGTGTTAATTTCTGCTGTACAGCACAGTGATTCAGTTATACATATATATATATATATATACATTCTTTTTTATATTTGTTTCCATTATGGAAATTGGATATACAATATTGAATATAGTTCCCTGGGCTATACAGTAGGACCTTGTTGTTTATCAGAGTCACTGCTTCTTTGTCATTTTCTGGCTTATTCATAAACGAATTTAGCTATTTAACCAATTTTTAAAATTGAGTGCCTACTGTATTCCTCGTAGAGTGCCAAGTGCTGTGTCTACAATGGTGAACAAGATAGACAAGGTTTTGACTATTTTCTCATAACTCACAGAGCCACCAGGCCATAAACAAAGTGAAAATGAGGTATTCTCAATTCTTCTCATCTACAGTCATTGGTTCTCTGGTTCCCATCCACTCTCTTTATCTGTTTTCCTTCCCACAAAATGCCCTTCTCAAGTGGCCTTAATATCAGTAGTGGTTGCATGTCTTTCATGGTGAAGGTCATGGAAAGTAGTCACTCAAGCTGGACATCTGGTCTGGTTCATGACCATGAGGCTTCATCCAATTCTTTCATGTCAACACTTTTAATATTCTGATGGTTCGTTTGTTGCCTTTTGGTTTAGTGCCTCATGGTCCTAGTCTGTGTCAAGAATTAAAATATTTTTTCCTCTTAATTAATAAAAGCAAATTAAATTGGATTTATTTTATAGTGAAGGTAGAATATAAATGACAGGGTCTGGCACACAGTGGTGTTTAATAAATATTTGGAAAAGATGGAAGGGAGGAAGAGGTAGTTTACAATGAATCAATTTCACAACTGATTAAGATATAAGTACTTGCTCCTCTTTTGAAAAAAATTTTACCAGAAGAAATGAAACAAGGAGGAAATGAAGAATGAAAAAGTAAGCAAGAAACAAAGAAATCATCCAGATTTGATGTGAGATACTTCGTACTTGTAACCTCTAAATGCTTCTTTTACAATATTCCCAACCTATATGTTAGACAGATTTTTCTCTTCCTCCCTCCCTTCGTCCCTCCTTCCTTTTTCCCTCCTCCTCCCTCCCTCTCTCACTGACTGTTCTGTGGGACACTTGAATTTCAAGTGTCACAGCAATACCAGATGACGGTTAAGAAACCAGACTCTGACATCAGACAGACTTGGGTCCCAGTGTTGGCTCCACCACTTACTGACAGGTGACCTTGGGTAAACATTTCTAAGCCTCTGTTTCTTCATCTATAAAATGGGAAGAATAACCATCCTTGTCTTAAAAGATTTTGTGAGGATCAGGGGTGATAATCCATGTAAAGTGCTTACTTTTCTGCCTTATATTGACAATGTCTATAATGTCTTAACTTCTCCAGCCTTTGTTTCTCTCCCAGAAGACCATGCTATAAAATGCCATGTACTGTGGGTGATTTTCTACCAAAATTAAATGTATCTGTAAATTGTATTCTTTTTCATCCCTGAATAATTTAAACACAGCTGAGGATGTTTTCTCCAGGCTTTGTAAGAGCATTCTTTCTGAGATGAGATCAAATTTGGGAAATGTTGATTTGGAAGCAGAAATTTTCAGTAAGTCATAGGCAAGTGACTCTATGGGATTACAATGTGAATCTGTGTTCTTCAGTTTGCTCAGTGTCTACTCTCATATCCCTCAATAAATATAATAAATGAATACCGTTGGATGAGTTCTGAGCTAAATTCCCTGGAATTAAATTTGTACCGTTTTCTGAAGGCATTTTAGTCCCAATGAATAGATTCTTTTAGTAGACATGATAGCCCAAATCAGTGTTTTGGCATTGTTTTCAGCAACCCCGATTCACATTCTTACTATTCTTACTGCATCTTGGGGAATAGGAAAAGACGTTTTCTTCTATATTGACAGTTTGCAGGCAATGCTTCTGCAAACTTTAGAATTCTTGCCAGGAATTGTTCAGCAGTCATTTCCAATCTTGCTTTGCTTAGAATACAGACCAATGGGAAAAGATCCAACACCACAGTTGTTACTCTCTCAACAGAAATGCTTCAAGTTGATCGGAAGACCAAGCTGAAATTCTGTCTCCTTAGTCATGTCCCTGTGATGATGGGGAAAGAGAAGGGACAGTTAACAGGGGAAGAAAAGGATGTTGCCCAGTGCTGAGCTCAGCTGAGTTGAAATTCTAACATTCTTAGCCTCATTTTATGAGTGAAAGTTACTTTTAAATTAAAGAGCAAGAGGCCTCTCTCTTGTACCCAGTGGGATCTGCAGAGAGTCAAACAGTACATCTATATCAGGAAATTCTGTTCTAGCTTTTACTGTGCTGATGGAGAAAACATGTTTCCAGATGGATTTCTGTTTATACAGCCTTTAAAATTTTTACTTGCACCCAGTTTGTCCCATTGGCAGTACTTCCAGTTCTATTTTTTAAGACTTTAAGGCCACAATAGTGTTTATAGAACAGGAAGAGAAGGGGCCTTGTTCGTGAGAGAAAAGAAGCTACAAAACTCCTCCTTACCAGGGATATCTTTTAAAAGCATAATAAATGGTACTGATGGCTTGTCAGTAGGATTTTCAGCATTTTATTATGAATTGTTGAAGGAATTACATACTGAATGCGCATATACCCACCATCTATATTCTACATTAGTATTTTGCTACATTTACTTTATCGTGTATCTATCTACCTCTCTCCATTCCTCTATCCATTTATCATTACATCTTATTATTTTGTGGGGGACATCAGAAGCGATGAACTTATTTTGAATCATGTGTGCTACCAGCTGGCTACTTGGCCAATGGTATATTGTATCAGGTAGAACTAGGTTTAGCTAAAGTTTGATAAAAACCCAGTAGAGTAGCTTAATGTGTTTGAAAAGAATTTGTTTTCTCTGGTAAAAGAAGGTTGAATGTAGGAGTTCACTGTTGGTATGGTGGTTCTAACATCATCAGTTGCTTAAGCTCTTTCTGTCTTTCTGGTCCACCATCCAAGCATGTGGCATTCATCTGCAAGACCTCTCATGGCCTGAGATGCTGCTTGCTGCAGCTTCAGCCTTCTCACTTTTAACAGTAGGAAGGAGGAAAGGGATAAGAGCTTCTTTTAATGACCTGTCCCAGAAGAACCAATAATTTTATAATTAATTTGTCTAGCTCTAGGGGAAAAAAAATGAAGGAATTTTATGGGGATCATATTGTATTTATAAATAAACTTAGGAAAAAATGGAAATATTTATAATGTTTATATTTTGTTAGCCAGAACATAGCCACGTTTGAGAGCTGAGAAATATAGTATTATGTGTTCTTTTGATTAGGTAGGTGGTTTATTTATTTTGGCCATTTCATTTTGCTGGGAAAAATCCAATGAGCTGAGGTTTCCTTCCCTAGCACATCTGTGTGGGTCCTGGGTTACTATTAGAGACATTTGTGAGGGCAGAGAAGGTGAGTTTGAAAGAAGTGTTCATGTAACTTGAGTTCAACAAAATCATTTATTCAGTAAATTATTTGATCCTTTTATTGAAATAATATCAAAGTGATACTTTTTTATAGGGTGATCACATCACTGTGATCAAAATGCGATGTCATCAAAACAAGGTTGTTCAAGGCCAAAGGACCAGATGGCCAGCCTATGCTATCCTTAGGGATGCAATCCCTGAGAGCTTCAAGGGTTGAGAATTTGTCCTAATGATGACAAAAGTCCCGAGGGGTATGTTTAATAGCACTTAAAGTTTTATCTTTGAAGAAGAATTATTCCTGAAGAATATTTTCTGGAATTAAAACTGATTCACACCTGGGGAGGTCTTGGGCAGAGGAGCAGAGGATTGAAGGTTGATGGTATGGGGTGCCCAGCAGCATTAGGGGTCTTTGAGGAGATCTGTGAGGTGCTCCATGTGCCAGCTATGACAAAGAAGGAAGGTTATTTTTCCACTGATGTCCAAGACATTAACATTGATACCACAGGTGGAAAAATCAATCCATACCTGCATCCTTTTCCATTTTGGATTAAAGAGTATCTGAAATGGGAATTTCTCCCTATCCTCAACCCTTCATGTTCCAAGAATTTGTTTTTAAAATAAGTATTGAAGTGTTTTAACCTATAGATTATTTTGAAAATCTTAGCTGCATTTACTTTATTTTCTGTTCCTTAATAAAAGCATTCTCCTTGAATTTTGCCTGCAGTCTAAATGATCTTTGAGAGTTTTAAAGCCTGAAACAGAAAACAGAATAAAGCAGCAACCACCAGTTCAGAGAAGCCAAAGTCCCTTAGTGGGAGGATGGGGGTGGTGTGAGGGAGGGGCAGGCTAGGCTAGGAAATTAAATATGAGTGAAGACATTTTTACCCTTGGTTTTTAGAAAACGATGATTTAGCACTGTAGCTGCAGAAGGGGAGTCTTCATTTGCTCATTCTCTTTGCTGAAACTAAGACTGTCGTTTTTGTGTCTTCTTTCTGCTTACATTTCTCCTCATCATCTAGGTTGAGCCTGTTTCACAACTTGTTTGATACTGCTGTTTCAGGTCACTAGAGTATTGTTTAATGAATTCTTAGAGTTCTGGCCTGTGGTTATATTTAGCTTTTTTTAAAAAAGGAGACAGGGGTGGTGGGGAGAACATCACCCTGCGGTGCAGATCTGGCTGGAAGAAAGGAGGAGACGGCACGGGAAGGCTCACACTGTACGTTGTACGTTGGAAATGCAAGGTTAGGAATCTAAGGAAATAGATGAGGATTATTCAGTATATCTTTGCTAGAGGAATGTAATGAAATTATTACACTATTGTAAATCATAGAAAATAGAGAATAGTACCATTTGCTTGTCTTGAAAGATCTACAAGCCCTATATTGACCACAAATGTATTATTACTTGTAAGTCACGTGAAAATGAAACATTCCTGTCTTAGCCTGGACTCCTCAGAAAGGAGAGGCTGAACCATAGGTTCAAGTGCAAATATTCACGTGGGGAGTGTGATCCAGGAATCACCAGGAATGGACAGGGTTGCAAAGCAAAGAAGGTGGGAGACACGAAACAAGCCTGCTGTACAGAGTCAACCACAACTGTGGGCGACTGGTTACTTGATCCCCCAGGTCTTCCTGATGAGCTGAATGAAATGGGTTTCAGAGCCTTCCATTTGGTGGTGGTGGTGGGAAGCGGATGGAAATATTCACTAATCAGTTCCTATCCCCACTGGTCAAAGCTTCACCCCGTGCATATTAATTGCCCCTCTCCCCAGTCTCAACAGAGGAGCCCTGGGGTGGGAGGCAAGAGGCTTGCTTGAGTAGAGGCCCTTTGGGTTACACCTGGGTGAGCCTTGTTGGAGTCTGTGCAAAACCAGTCACTGTAGTGACTGTTGGAATAAATGAAAGGTGAGGCAGAGCGTATCTGATACAGGACCCAAAGGGTGTCAGACATCCCCCAGCCTCACCATCTCATGGGTACCATGAAACTACATTAACATGGCTACCAGAATCTTGCTGCATCCAGGCTCCAGGTGGCTCACTTGGGAACTCCAGGACCTCGCATAGACTTCTACAGGTGTTGAGGAAGTCCCCAAAAGATGCCTAATAAAAGCTCTTGTGGTGCTCCTGACTGCAAAACTCCTGGCCTCTGCTGTGCTGTCAGTGCCTCATTATAGAACTTGGAACATTATAGAACTCAGTGAGCCTGCTTTTTTTTTTTTTAATTAATTAATTAATTTATTTTTGCTGTGTTGGGTCTTCGTTTCTGTGCGAGGGCTTTCTCTGGTTGTGGCAAGCAGGGGCCACTCTTCATCGCCGTGTGCGGGCTTCTCACTATCGCGGGCTCTCCCGTTGTGGAGCACAGGCTCCAGACGCGCAGGCTCAGTAGTTGTGGCTCACGGGCCCAGTTGCTCCGCGGCATGTGGCATCTTCCCAGACCAGGGCTCGAACCCGTGTCCCCTGCATTGGCAGGCGGATTCTCAACCACTGCGCCACCAGGGAAGCCCAGTGAGCCTGCTTTTAAAAACTTTTTACTTATTTTTTTGGCTGCTCAGATCTTAGTTCCCCGACCAGGTATCGAATCTCTTGGACCCATGGAACATTATAGAACTTGGAACATTATAGAACTTACTGAGCTTTTATAAAGTTTTTAATTTTAGTTATTATTATTGGCTGCATGGCGTGTGTGGATAGAAGCCGTGCCCCCTGCAGTGGAAGCACAGAGTCTTAACCACTGGACCGCCGGGGAAGTTCCCTAGTGAGCCTGCCTTTTCCATGTACAAGCCTAGTGAACCCAGGCACTGTGTATCCCTAAGTGCACGTGTGCCTCTAGGAGAGCTGCGGGGAAATCGCTCATACGCCATGCCGCACCCAGAACCTTACTCCGCTCAGCTGTTTAGGCTCCAAAGGGCATTCTAAAGGGCCATACCCAGTTGGTCAGATGACTTTCCATTAGTAATGGTCAATTTTACTTTGGTGTGTGTGTGCAAGTGGGGAAGGGGGAGACTTGAAATCTGGCTTCTGTTCCCCTCTCATTCTTCATTTCCATTCCCCATGTACCCCACCAAGCCTCCCAGATAGGTCTCTGATATCCGATGCCCAGTCATAGATAGGCTTGAGATTTCCCCCAGGATTCTCCTTGGTCCCCACATAAGTTAGGGCTGCAAAGAGGTACTTGGGTGGGGTTTGGGTATTACCTAATTCCACACACCTGTGGTACACAAATCTTGGCTTCGGCCAATGGGTTCTAATCCCCATTACAAGTTATATATCTTGTCTCTACAATTCTAGGGACTCTATTGATCAATATACAAATCAAGCTGAAGAAAATCTTTACGAATATATACTTGATTTAGAACGGAATCATCTTTTCTTCTAAATGGCAGATGATCCAAATTCAAAGAAGAAGAAAAGAGCATGTATTTTGACTTAAACACTAATAGGCTTCAGGTGAGTGAACCACTTTAAGTGTGTATCAGCCAAGTCTTGGCAATCTCTTTGTGACCTTAGCGATAGGGGGGAAATAACAAGATTTCAACATCCTTACTTTGCTGCTGGAGAATTTGAGGCACAGGCAGCTTCAGACATAGCTCCATGCTTCTCAAGCTTGACCTTGCATTGGAAGAACTTGGAGGACTTGTTAAAACACTGGGTCCCACTCATATATTCTGATTCAATAGGTCTGGGACAGGGCTCAGGAATTTTTTACTTCTAACAGTCTCCCTGGCACAGCTGGTACTGTTGGTACAAGGACCAGACTTTGAGAACCAATGATCTGGTAGAAAAAAGTAACTTCAGGTTGAAGTCTGATGACGATTTTGCCTCCTTCCTCCAGGCCAGAGCTTGTTTTAGAGTCATTTCCCTTATTAGCATTGGTGTTTAATATAGCTGATCATTTTCAACTAGATTTTAATTGTGTGCCTTTTGTAGTAAGTAGATAAAAGATTAGAAAGCAGGTGGAGTATCCACATCCAAACCAGAAGAGGGTATTTTGGGGAAGTAGTCCTAGTGCTCCATATCAGGGGTTGGCAAATGATGGTCCGTGGGCCAAATCTGGCCCACTGTCTGTTTTTGTAAATAAAGTTTTATTGGAATGCAGCCACACGGTGATTTCTGTGTTGTTAATGGCTGCTTTTGGGCTGTAACAGCAGAGTAGTAGGTGCAGCAGAGACCTCATGACCCACAGAAGCAAAAATATTTACTATCTGGCCCTTTACAGAAAATATTTGCCTACCTCAAGTCTATGTGTTCCTCTGAACAACTGTTGCCTCATTTAGGGAAGCTTTTCTCTTGAAACCCAGCAGTAAGCAACATCAGTTTACTTTAGCAGATATGAAACTTGAATCCTAATGCTTTCTTCCGCCCTTTCTCAACCCTTCTCCCCTAACATGGAAAGTGGCCCAATAAGTGAAATGAAACTTGGCCCAATCAGCGATATTTAGAAAGTGGAAGGTGAAAGTGTTGACATCTGCTTGTATTTTGTGGTCCAATCTTCTCTGGCAGCACGTGATAGGGCGAGAGCGTTCTGGTCAGCTGTGCATCTCACATTTTGTGAAAGATTGTCTCGTGTTATCTGACCTTAGATAGATTTATGCCTACTCAGAAATGCGGTTTGATGAAAGATCTGCCTTTTTTCCTAACAGTGCCTTCCTAGGTGAACTCTTCCTTCCTTCAGTTTTGGTAATTTCAGTAAGTTTGAGTGTCTATTGTAGTTCAATATCTGTATGTATACATTAATGAACACGTAGGTATATTTTCAGGCATATGTGTATTTTAATGCCCCCGCATGTCCATCTTACCTCTTTGCCTCTTACCTCCTTTCTGATCTTATCTCCTCCTCTGCAGTTGGTTCATATCCCCAGAGAAGTGGCCACCAAGACAGGATTAGCAGTGTAGGAGATATTTTAGGGGAAATGCTCGGGAAGGATTAACGTGAGGAGGCAGGGATGGTGGGGAGAATGTCACCCTGCAGTGCAGATCTGGCTGGAAGAAAGGAGGAGACGGCATGGGAAGGCTCACACTGCAGTGAGTTGTTTTCAAAGAATTGCGCCCAAGTAGTGGGAGTCCTTGAGCCAAAGTCGAAGGAGTCCCGTGTCTCACAGGAAAGGGTCAGTGCTACATCCCCCAGTGATTGGCTGGGGGCAGCCGGGAAATAGTGCCCTCAGCATGAACACAGTGGTGGGTCCACAGGGGCAGCAGCTGGGGGCCGCTGACTGTGCTGGAATATGCAGGAGGTCCGAGAGGCACATGTTCATAGCCTCTGCGCCCTTATATCGCTTACATCTTGCCACCAAAATTGTCATTTAAAAGCAAAAACACAAAAACCAGCCATAGACCTGTGATGGTTCTCCTTTCCTTGCAGAAAAGTCTGCTCTGCCGTCTGACCGCACCCGCCTTTCCCGCCTTTGCTCCACGACACACATAACACAGCCTGCGTGTGCCTTCCTTTTCTGTCGCGGGCACTTTGCCCATATGCTTCCTTTTTTCTCACCTGCCCTCCCTCTCTCAGCCACCCACTGGAATCCTACTTCTTTTAGAAATATTTTGCCCTGGAACCTTGAAAGTCTAGTTTACTTAGGAAACATTATTTGAATTTATATGCTAAATGCTGTGAAGAGTCCAAAGATGAATCAGATATGGACTCTGCTCTGAAGGATTAACTTTAATAGTAAAAGTGATACTCCATAAACAGTATATTAAAAGAAACAAGTAAGAAAAGACATAAGCTGAGTGCAGAGAAAATATGGTGGGAATTTAAAAGGGAAAGATTACCTTCACAACAGAGAAATCCACTCTGAGAGGTGGGCCTTGAAGAATCAGTGCGACTTGGGTGTGAGGAGATGGGAGGGAAGGGAATTCCAGATTAAAAGAGGAACAAGGCCATAAGTGTAGATTTCTTTAGAACAGCCTTAGTGACTAGGGTTTTCAAACTGCACATAAGACCCATTAGCAGAGGATGAAATAAATTTGGGGGTCCTCTTACCAGAAAAAAAGGAGGAAAATAAATAAAACAAATAGAATAGGATGGAGAATGTTTGGAGTCCATGGCATGTAGTAAAGGTATTATTTTGTGTAGTGTGTGTATGTATATATATATATATATATATATATATACATACACACACACACACACACACATATACGTATATATGTGTGTGTATATATTTCCATATATATATGTTAAAATATTTACTTATTTATTTTGGGCTGTGTTGGGTCTTCATTGCTGCGCACAGGCTTTCTCTAGCTGCGACGAGCGGGAGCTACTCTTCGTTGTGGTGCGCAGGGTTCTCATTGCGGTGGCTTCTCTTGTTGTGGAGCACGGGCTCTAGGCATGCGGGCTTCAGTAGTTGTGGCATGTGGGCTCAGCAGTTGTGGCTCGCAGGCTCTAGAGCGCAGGCTCAGTAGTTGTTGCTCACGGGCTTAGTTGCTCCGTGGCATGCAGGATCTACCCGGACCAGGGCTTGAACCCGTATCCCCTGCACTGGCAGGCAGATTCTTTTTTTTTTTTTAAGCGTTACGCGGGCATCTCACTGTTGTGGTCTCTCCTGTTGCAGAGCACAGGTTCCAGACGCGCAGGCCCAGCAGCCATGGCTCACGGGCCCAGCCGCTCTGCGGCATGTGGGATCCTCCCAGACTGGGGCACAAACCCATGTCCCCTGCATTGGCAGGCGGACTCTCAACCACTGTGCCACCAGGGAAGCCCTGGCAGGCAGATTCTTAACTACTGTGCCACCAGGGAAGTCCCTATTTCCGTATATTTAATAAATGTATTTCTTATTGTGGGCAGGCTTTTGTCTTATTTGAGTTTATTCAACAATATATATTTATGGAGCATCTCTTATGTGACAGCCACTGGGCAAAGGCCTGGGTATATAGTGATGAAGAAAACTGTCATAGGCTCTTTCTTCATGGAGATTATGACCCAGTACAGTGGTTCTCAAACTTTAGCAGCATCAGAAATACCTGGAAGACTTAATAAAATACAGATTGCTTCAGAGTTTCTTATTCATTGTGTCTGGGATGGGGCCTGGGAATTTGCATTTCTATCCAGTTCTCAATTAATGCTAAAGATCCTGGTAGGGGACCACATTAGACACTGGTCTATGGGCTACTTAAATAAATACAAATAAATATCTGACGGCAGTTTGTGATTAAATGTTAGGAAAGAGAACTAAGAGAGAGAGAGAGAGAGACTGGGAAGCCTATTATATATTGGATAGTCAGAGATGATGTCTGAGGAAATAGCTTTCAGGCAGCAGGAATATCACATCAATAAACTAGAGGAACTAAAAACATGAGCAAGAGAAGGATTTGAATAGAGACTAGAAAGTAGGTAGGGACTAGATCATGTGGGGTCTTTAGTCGAGTGACATTCAAACTGGGATGTGCACATTCCTGGATAACATCAAGACTTTCTAAGGGGTATGTGGGCACATGTACTGTTAAGAGAATCATCTTCCTTTGTGCTCTCCTAAAATGGATCAACCCAATGGCCAGTATTTTGGTAGTACTTATTTACATGTTCTACCTCTTTATGGATAAAGGCTAACTTATCTCCTAGTGAATCTTGCTAGGGTATCTTGTCCTAGGGTGTAAAAGTCACTTGGGGGATAAAACAACGAATAACTCAAAATATAACTGAAAAAGATAACATAACTCAATTAAAAAACTCAAAAAAATAAAAGACCTCAAAAAACCTTGGTGTTGAAAAAGTAAAAGACTGTTATCGTGGAATAAAAACAAAATCTGTTCTCAAGGCAATTGGTCTCTGGTTCTCGGCTTTCAGCAAAATTGAAGGAGACCCTAAGTAAGCTGTCAGCGGCAGGGCATTAAAAATTATTTTTGATGATGGATCACTTTGTTATTTTGACGTATAACTGGAAAGGAGACTAGCATTTAGTGTCATTGCTATAACAAAACCTTCCTTTCCTCTATTTATTTAGGTGGATAGAACAAGCACTTTCTCTTACCTCTCTAAAAATGAAAAATTAGAAAAAGAATCGACTCTGAAAACTGTCATAATTTAGCATTTAGTACTATCAAGTCATAGATACATGAGTTAATTGAGATACAAAACATGGTCATTGAATTCATTAAGAGATTCATTTCTGATACATTGTATACATTTAATAATTATCTACACAATTTATAATTACGTTGACCAGTTTTATACTTGTGATAAACGTAATACCTACACCAACCAGAATTATATTTTTGGGGGAAATGTATCAGTTATTTAATTAGGTTCTTTGTAAAAAATTTAGAACACCAATTTGTGAGAGAAAACAGAACAGAGGTAGCCGTAGATCTGAGGAACAGCTTTGATTTCTTCGCAGAGTTTGTGAGTCCAGGGCTCTCAGGTCAACCTTGCTCTGCTCTGTAAGCTTGGATTTCCCTTTCTCTGCGTCGAAGGTCTTACCTTCCTGGTGTCTGGGCTTTACAGAGCTTCTTCTTTCTGAAATAAGCTTCAGGGAGATGTTTTGGGATTTCCACACCACTCACCAATTTTGGTGGAGATGACAAATTTCTGGTGTGTTCTAGCAGAGGAACTCGATTGAGGATGAGAGGTCCAGTCACAAGCAGCGTGCTACCGCCCAGCTGCTTCAGGAAAACCACCGCCATGCCTCTGCGGCACCCAGTGAGGTTGCTCACAACGGTGCTGGGAGTGATGCTAGCTCGCAGCTTCCTTACATCTGACGGAAAGGTTTTCTTTGGTGGCTCGAGAGCTTTCAAGGCACATCTTCAGTAGAACAGTATCCAGGCGCTCTGTGACGCTTATCCACTCAGGTCCCACCATTTCTGTCACCCCCAAGCGAGAAATGTCTCTTTCTTTTCAACCCTAAATGTAGCTGCTGATTACTTCCTCTTCGCCATGGCCTTGCTGGAACACATAGCAGATGGGGAAAAGCTGCCAATTCCGCTGACTAGGATGGGGTTTTGGTTGTGGTGGGGTTTCCCCTTCTGAGGTGTTTTTGGCCTTGAGGTTACGCTTCTTAACCTTGCCCTGGCATCAGACTTCTTGGCTTCAGGTTTCTTCTCCTTATATCCAGCTTCTCTGTTTTTTCATCCACCATCTTGCAAGATGGGAAAGAGCCAGAATAGTACGTTTTGACACTTGGAACATTTAGGGCCACAGAAAAACTTTAAAATATTTATCTCAATCTCTCTTTATATCTCTATTTATATATCTATATCTAACTTTCTATATGTAGCAGGAATCTATCTGTCTATCTATATAAAACAGAACATAAAAGGATCAACAGAAAGACTTTGAAGCAGAAAAAATATAAGGATAACTCTGCTGTAAGTATATTGGAAACATGAGTTTAATATGAATGAATTAATGAGTTTAATATGAGTCAATTAAATATTAACTCATATTTAATGAGTTAAATATGAGTGAATTGTCCTCAGATACAGAAGGAAGATTCCATGACTGTCTGGGCCTGTGGGGAGGAGGTTTCTGGAAAAAGGGGGATTAGCCTCTAGAAAAGCAGAGACAGGAAAAGCCAGGGCTGTGGGCCTGCAGCCCAGGGCGTGAGGGCTCCCGTTCTGGTCTCGACTCTCACTCCGCTTCTTGAATTTTGGGTGGGTAACTGCTCCCTTCTGCTGATTGCCCTACGTCTCTCTTGCTTCTTCTCCCCTCCCTTCCTCCAATATCCCCTGCATTCCCCTCCTGCCCCCTTTACCACACAAAAGGTCAGGTGAGTATGGGATGGCGATCAGTATCAGGGAGCGTGAGACAGAGAAAACATGGTTATGTGACCCTGAATGTGGTTAAGTTTGTGAGGTTCTTATTTAGGTGGGGGAGTGAGAAGGGTGATTGCACAGGTGAAGCCATATCATCTCTGTTTTTTTTTCTACTTTAAGCCCCAGAGTGGGTTCCTGGCTGGAGAGGTTTGGGAGGACAGCTGGTCTACCCCTTGGACTGGGCAAGTGGTGTAGCCGTGCTGACCCCTGCCTCCTAGAAGAGTTGGAAGACTTTCTCTTTAGTGAGGGGAGCTGAAGTAGCAGAAAGCCATCTGGACTGACTGAGAGTCAGGGGGTTGGATTCGGGCCATGCTCTGCCACTTTTTTCTGTGATCTTAGGGAAAGCGTCTCGACTCTTAATGCCCAGTTTGTAAAGGAAAACATGGAATAAAGTGATCTGTGCATCTTCTCCCTATTCCAAAATTAATGGAGAATTGGAAAGAGCTTACAAAAGCCCAGGAACTGTTATTTTTCTTCAGCATCCTTGATGAGAAAAATTACAGTGAACTTTCCGGTTCATTGTTTAAAAAAAAAAAAAAGAGGAAAAAGGGCGTCTTTTCTCTTTGAGAAACATCAAGACTTACTCTGCCCTCTAATAGTTGCCTGGGTAGAATTTTCCATCTTAGCACAAAGCAGCTCCACCTGGTTTTGTATCATCTCTTCTCTGTATACCCCTAATTTAACAAGAGGAACTGGAAGAGTCAGACAGTGTGTGGGAAGACTGGAGAAAATAAGGAAGGTATAAAAACCACTAGAGATGGAGATAAGTTAAACATTCTGGCAAATTATCACGGTGTATTGCTCATGTTGAATGCTTAGGCAGTGGGGAAGGTAGTTAAGAGAATGGCTCTAAATGCTTCATCTAATTGCAAGCAGCTGTCGATTAGTGGAGCTTGACCAACTGTTTTTAATTCCACTCAGTGGTGATGAAGAGAATGAGACTTTTAAGTGAAACTGGCAGGGGCTGTGTGTGTGCCCGAAGTTGCTTGCGCTTTTTTTTAGAGGTCATAGAGTGCAGTAAATACTAAGAGATGCTCTTTGAAACCATGGCAGCCTTTCATGATAATGATTTTCCTAAATTTTGCCAGCATTTGTTGAGCTTTTGGCTGGAGGCAAACTTCTCTGTTATCCAAATTCTGGAATGATTTTTCACGGGGAGTGATTCATCCCCCAATGGTGAGTGACTGAATGGCTTGTGCCAATACAGAAGCAATTGTTGTTCGATGTTGGCAGTAAATCTCAAGTGAGAGGTAATAATGCCAGTTAAGAGTCTTCTCCTTAGGAATGTTTCATTTCACTCTTGCGATTAGAAACTAGGAAAAATAAGAAAGTGGAAAATTTTAGCTAGTTCCCTTCTGTTGTAAAACCTGCTACAAATCATCTACATTTGAGAGTTTTCTGGAAGACAAAGTTTTGAGTAGCCCAGTCTAATCAGTCTGATAACCTCTTTTGATGGAATTACTTTTCTCTATTTTCTTTTTCCTAATAATGTTAGTAATCTTTTCTAATATTTATTTGCCTTCATTTCTTGTCATACATTTAAGAAACAGTTATTTCGATGTTTCTGCGCTGCAAACTGGAGAGATCACTAACCTGACTGAAAACAAGGCTTCTATGAGACCAGGAAGGCCTACAGGTTCTAAAAGTAGCTAACTTGTCTGAAAATATGCAAAAGAAACAATCGGCAGAAACTCCCAGGGAGAAAGGGGCTACGCTCCTTCAGTGCCAATTACCATCCCTTTTACATCCTGAATTGCAGTGCCCTGAAAGAGAAAGTAAGTTTTCTAAGTATGAATGTGTGCAGAGATTTATCAACAAGGATGTTCTTCACAGCACTGTTTACAATAGCGTGGAATTAGAAGTACCCTAAATGTCTACAATTGGCATTAGCTCAGTAATTTATGGCGTTCATACGCAGGCATAAATACGTGTGAAAGAATATATCAGTGACTTGGGGAAATGGTCATAACGGACTAGATGAGAAATCAGGATCAAATGGAGTCATTTTAATAATGATTATATATACTTAAATATATATTTTAAATTACGTGATGTATGCATGTGTATAAAAAACCAAAGTCCAAAAAGAACAAAACAGAGTAGCGATGTGATTACAGGTGATTTTTATTTTCTGATTTGTGGTTTTTCTGTGTTTCCTAAATGTTCTCCAAAGAACATGTACTACTTTTTTTTTTTTTTTTTGCGGTATGCGGTCCTCTCACTGTTGTGGCCTCTCCCGTTGCGGAGCACAGGCTCCGGACGCACAGGCTCAGCGGCCATGGCTCACGGGCCCAGCCGCTCCGCGGCATGTGGGATCTTCCTGGACCGGGGCACGAACCCGTGTCTCCTGCATCGGCAGGCGGACTCTCAACCACTGCGCCACCAGGGAAGCCCCATGTACTACTTTTATAATTAGAAAAAAGTTACTTTAAAATAAATTTCCAAAAATGTCAATTCTGATATCATAAACGATTTTATTCCTTGTCAGAATGAAGCTAAAGTGGAGACTCACTTCTGGCAAGGGAGGGAAAAAAATCAAGAAGGACAGCACTCAATAAACACCTAATTTTGTTTCTGATCTCCTGCCTGTTTGAAGCGCTCACACTTGTTTTGACTCAGCTAGATAAGTCTGCTCCTCTGAAACAGTCACAATTTCCACCAGCTGTTTTGGATGTTTGAGGTTATGTTTTTATTTGAGTGAATTTCACTGCCTATCCCTGAGCTAGCTTATGAACAATTGTAAAGGAAGTCTTTGAGGCCGACTCAGAGGAAAGCTGCTAATCTCATGACATTCACAAGCATTTGAAAAGGCAGCTCCATCTGTGCCGTTTCTGTTTTTCTTCCACGTCAGAAAGATGGGTCACTTCTCGGGTCCAGTTGTTGCATGGAGCGTCCGTGACCACAGCTGTGCCCAGGGATTCTGATAGACTCCCTTAGGAGGCAAAAGGCACATTTCATATGAGATGCGAGTGACAAACCCTGTGCCGGGTACGCTTTCAACTCTTTCCTGGGTTCTGTAGTAATTCTTTTCCACGAGTTCAGGGTTGGTGAGCGCTCTGGCAGGAAGCTGTTGATCATTGAAAGCCACCAAAGGAGGGCTGCTGTTGTCTGTGCCCGAGACGTCTGAGACTTTCCTTTGAGTTGGAAGCCAGGGGGTTCTCGGTGAATGATGTGGCAGAGTTTCTGGAAACTGATTTGGGGAAGAGGAAGCTGACTTGTGTGGGAGTCACCGTCTCAATTGTCATTCTCTGGCACCCCCTCCTCCATAATAGTTTTTTCAAACAAAAGAAAAATGCTGAAGCTGTTAGTAGGAGTTGGGATTGAGTTAGAAATATTCTGGAGTCGAGTGAAGGTTTACCTGACTTTAGGAGCTCACCTTTGTGAGTTATTACCAGTTTTAGTTTAGTATTTCTTCCAGCGTGCTTTGTCCTCTTCTCCTTTTCTTTCATTCGTCAAACTAATCTGACCCAAATCTGTTATTTTTTCATTTAAATGCTGTTTGCAGATTGAGTACCTGTAAGCCAGCTGCTTTGCCTGGGAATCAAGAAAAATGTTATAAAGAGTATATATTCAGGGAGCTCACAGAGGAGAGAATGAAGGCAAGTAAGCAGTGATGAGGCTAAGTGCTAAGCTAAAGCAGTGATTTGTTAGGAAAAATTTTATCAGTAGAATCCCAGAGGGGCTGGCAAAGCTGTAGGCCTGGAAGTTCTGTCTATCTCCAGAGAAACTGCTAGAACAGATGGTTACTTAAGCATCCTAGACCAGAGCAGCGTGTTGATTTGCTAGTAGAATTCCATTGGTCAAGACTCTTTCAGCTGCAAGTGACAGAAATTCAGCTCAAGTTCAAGGATATTGAACTTCAGGCCCTGCTAGATTCAGGCAATGTTATCAGGAGTCTATCCCTGTCCTTTCTTGCCTGAGGTTTCTTCAGTGTTGGTGTCATTCTCTGCCACACTCTTCCCTCCGGGGCAGTGGCCACCAGAAGCCCCAGACTTATTGCCTATCAGTTTGGCAACCCCAGAGGAAAAAAAGAGGGTCTCTGGCCCAACAGTTTTAACAGTTGTTTGGTGCTGACTCTCTTTAGGCAGCTCTGAGCCAATCTTTGTGGGTTGGGTGTGTGTGCACGCTGACTGGACAGACCTATGTTTGGAGCTCTTCCCTGTGCCCAGTGAATGACTGCTGGGTAGGCACTTCCACCACAAGGCCCCTTGATGTCCTTTTCTTGAACAATTATTATAACTTGAACTGTCTTAAGTTATCAGAGTGGCTCTAGTAGCCTTCAACCTCAATGCAGAAGGGATTGGAATTTTCATTTTTCTGATTTCTTGTTTCCCACGGGCTCTTGAACCCTTAGGCAAGTTTCCCCACTCCCTTCCCGGCAGTGAGATCTTGCTCTGTAGGGGTTTAGGAAGAGTGCCTCTCCTCCCCCAGCCCAGGGGGAGGCTACTTCTCTTCTGTTTGTGTGATTAAGAGGTGACTCAAATGTTTAGTGCAGTGGTTCTCAAGGTTGTGGTCCCCAGATCAGCAGCATCAGTATCACCTGGAAACTTGTTAGAAATGCAAATTCTCTGGTCCGATCCCAGACCTACTGAATCAGAAACTCTGGGGGTCAGGCTCAGACATCTGTGCTTTGACAAGCTGTCCAGGTGATTCTGATTCAAGTTTTGAAACCACTGATTTAGGGGACAGTCCAATACAGTCTTCTCTAGGAAGACTCTGAGTCCGTCTAGAATTTTCTGCTTTATGTTCTGCCTTCCCAGGCTCCTGACACCAAAGGAAAGATTCTTTTTTTTTCTTGATGTCCCTTGTTGGAATTGAAGAGACTATTCTGTGCTTGGAGTAGGAGCTTTGCAGTGAAGCTGCTGCCGAGAATCCTTCAGTAGACTTCTGTTGGCCACACATCAGGGAATGAATGTTCCTGGATGAATGTTCCAGCTGCTAGGCTCATCTTAGACGAAGGAACTTTGAAAATCTTTCTAATTCTCTGAGGGGACGTTGTTTGACATAGACCTAGCAGTGTTTCACGGCTGATCAGAGGGCCTACAGATCCCATATTTCATGGAATCATTTACATATCCAATATATAATAATGCTGGGCTGGGTGCTGGACATACAATTACTCACAAAACAGGCATGCTACCTGCCCTCATTGAGCTCAAGGTCTAGTGGAAGATGAAGGCATATAAGTGGGCATTAACAGTAGAGTGTGATTTGTTGGGGAAAAGTAGTGTTTGGGAGTTCACTGCAGGCCACCTAACACAGACTGGACTGGACAGGGAAGGCTTGTCAGGGGAAGTTTTGTCTAAACTGGGACCTGAAGGAGGAATAGTCATTGTTTGGCAAAGAAAGGGAGAAGAGAATGCCAGGCAGCATATACAAAAGTCTGTAGTTGAAGGAGAACTTGGTGTGTTCAAGGAACTAGAAAAAACTCAGCATGGCTGGACTTGGAGGCAATAATGAGGGGTAAGAAGATGGGATGGGCCAAATTATGCAGATCGTATTAACAGCTTTGGACCTCATCCTAAAAACAGTAGTAACCCACTGAAGAGTTTCAGGCTGAAGAAGTGAGGTGATGGGATTTGTTTCAGAGTGAGTGCTTGAGGATGGAATGGAGATGAAATAGGGCAGAGTCAAGATCACAGACAGGAAGACAACTCAGAAGGCTGTTGTGCTAATGAAATGAAAGGTAGCGGTTCCTGAGTCTAGGCTAAGGAAAAGGGGGTGGGAGAGTGGTGGGTTAATGTGGGCCACTGCTGTGTGGGTGAAGTGTGGGCCAAGGGAAAGAACATTCAAATAAGGATTCCCAGGTGGCCAACTTGGGTAACCTGACAGTGGAGGGGCTATTTACCACTAGGAAGCAGTAGAGAAGGTATAAGTCTCCAGGAGTCATGGGTTCAATTTTAGACAAGTTGAGTTTGTAAAATGCCCACGAGGAGATATGCAGTATGCAGTTGCTGTCCAGGTCTGAGCTCAGACAAAAGGTCTGGGTGAGAGTAAATATTTGACAGTCATCAATACATGAATGGCTCTAAGGCCAACAGAGCAGATGTGATGCCCTAAGGGGAGTGTCTGAGTGGGGAGAGAGGAGGGCTTAGAGCCCAGAGGAGCTCTGGGGATAAGAAACAACAGAGGAAGAAAAACCTGGAAAAGTGAGTGGTCAGAGGACCAGCCACACATGAAATATGGTAGATGTCATGGAGGCCGAGGAAAGCAGGTTTCAGTGCTTTCTAGAATGGCTTGGTTGTAATGTCTCAGTTCTGTACCTGACTGAGCTTGGGCCAGGTCATCTGCAGAAGTTATGCAGTGCTACCCTCCATCTGCCAGAAACCTCTGTCGCTATTCCAAACGTGCTTTTTCAGGAAGAGACACTTTTCAGGAAACATTGCTTTCCTGTAATTATTTTCTTAGACAGATAAAATGGCACTTGCTGAGTCATAATTTATTTAAGAAGACCCCGTCCACACGTTCTTTCAACTGGCTGTCTTTTTCTAGGTGAAATCAGTTAGATGCCTTACATATTTTCCTCTCCTTATCTTATCTCACTCCACTTTCAGGTCTATATTTCACTGTGCCTCTGACCCCCAGCATGCTTTCAGACAGATGGTCACAGACAGATGTTCACTCTGTAATTGTAAGTTACCCAAATGTGGCAGCAGCGTGTCTTCTGGTACCCAACTGTTAAGAGTGTTCTGTGGCCAACTCAAATCAACAGTAATCTGAATTACTGTCTTTCTTCTCTTTTTCTTTCTCTCTCTACAGCTGGACACCCTGGGGAGTTATTTTGGCTAGAACTCGACATGCACAGCTGATACCTCCAGCTGCACATTCTTTGGTCCTTTTTGGCTCTACACAAGCTCTTGGTGTTCTTACAGTTTACTCAAGTGGAGAGCCGAAGGGATAGTAGCCCACCCAGATATTCTTTAAAGGCATTAAAAATGGTTCCTAATTTCTGAGGCCAGTCCTGTCAGTAGAAGTGAGTAGGAGGAATAGTTCAAAATATTGGGTTGGCCAAGAGGTTCATTTGGGTTTTTCCATAACATTGTAGGGAAAAACCCGAACGGACTTTTTGGCCAACCCAATGTATTGGGAGTCAAATTCGTATTTTGGTACTCTTGGCAATTTATATCTTTGTTTCCTACTGGTTAAAAGGTCAATAAAATGGCTGTGCTGTGGTTGACCTAATAATGCAGCCCACTCACTACATGACAAAGATGCAGTATATTTTCAAAATATTTCATTCTGAGCTATACTATGCCATAAAGACCAATGATTTAACAGAGTCTAACATGGCGCATTATGGGAATTCATTCGTGGCTTTAGGGATCACCCGCAGGCTGATGAGTCCCAGCTCCACTTCTCTAGGCCTGTCTCTTTCCCTAAACCTGAATCCAAGGTCTCCTATTATCCATTGGCTCTTTTTACCTAAATGTCTTGCTAGCACCATCTCAAAGGCCATGGGTTCCTACTGAGCTCTTTTTTCTCTTCTCAAAGCATACTTTCTCCTCCATTTTTTCCGTTTCCATCAGCTCTACTGACCTCCCACTCCAGGCCTCTGAATCTTCTTTGACTCTTCCTTCACCTGTACTCTTGATACCCCATCAGCTGCCCAGGTCTTCCTGGTGGTGCCACTGAATCACCGCTGCCCCTCTTTTCCTCATGCCATGGTCGTGCTAGCTCAGACCTATATATTTTTATTGTTGTGGGTCTGCAGATGTCTCCTAAGTGCTAAGTGGCCTTGCTTCCTTCTCTGTTCTCCTTTTACTTCATCACACAAAGAGATGTTGAATTAATCCTCTAAAACACTGTGTTTTACTACAGCGCTCCCCTATTCTAAGGTATTCCATAGCTTCCTGTCATCTTCAGGGTGAGTCCCACACTTCCCCCAAAGACTCTGGAGTCCTTGCACAGTCTCCTCAGCTGCCCTCTAGGATAAGGTTACTCCAGCCACTTATATTTATCTTGCTTCATTACTCCAGCTTGTCAAAATAATTTTGATTCTTTCTGTCATTCAAGGTGTTTGTTATCCAGCTCAGTTTTGCATCAGAAAGTGTGTCATATACGAGTATACATCCTCAGCATGTGATTTGCTTGTTGATAAATGCCATTAAACATTACAGGAAGAGGACACAAGGATAAGCCCTAGAAATTTCTGGAGGACTGAATGTTTTGAACTGGGGACTAAGATTGCCATTGATCTTGGAAAATGATCCTTTGCCCTCTGCGATATCCTCACCTAAACATTTCATGGTTCTTTGAGCCATTCCTTTCTTCATTTATCAAACATTGACTGAGCACTTCCCTTCTCAAAGACAATTCTTTTCTCTCTCTTTGAGTAAGTATCTCTCTGCTTGAAGTCTCCTCCTTTCATGAAAGGCCGAAACCAGCTTTTATTTGTTTGTTTGGCTTGTTTACATTTCAGAGATTTGTCAGAGGTAAAAGCTGTTGATGGGTTTTGACTCCCGTGGAGGAAAGTTAGACACCTGTTTTGACATCTAAGAAATAACTCCCATTTTTCTATATTGTTCGGGTTACCGTTGCTACATAACAAACACCCCTTCAACCACAGTACTGTAACGCAATACCAGTGTTTGTATGCTTTGGGGGCAGGAATTCAGAAAGGGAACAGTGGGGATGACTTGTTTGTGCCCTCCCCTCCCCCATGTCTGAGGTCTCAGCTGAGAAGATTCAAAGTCTGGGGTTGACTCAACAGCTGGGGACCAGAGTCATCTGAGAACACGCTCACCCACATATTTGGCACCTGGGAGAAGAGGACTTGAAGACCATTACTGCCAACTGGAGCACCTTCACACATCCTCTGTGGCTTGACTTCCTCGTAGCACGGCAGCCTTAGGAAAGTCACACTTCTTACCTGTGGGCTCAGGGCGCCACTGATGACTGTCCCTTGTGAATACGGTAGAACTGTATAGTTATCCATAAGCAAGCCCTGGAGTCACTCGGCAGCACTTCAGCACATATTACTGGATACAAGTGAATCACAAACTTCCCAGATTCAAAAGCAGGGGGTGGGGCTTCCCTGGTGGCGCGGTGGTTGAGGGTCCGCCTGCCGATGCAGGGGACACGGGTTCCTGCCCCGGTTCGGGAAGATCCCACATGCCGCAGAGCGGCTGGGCCCGTGAGCCACGGCCGCTGAGCCTGCGCGTCCGGAGCCTGTGCTCCGCAACGGGAGAGGCCACAACAGCGAGAGGCCCACGTACCGCGCAAAAAAAAAAAAAAAAGCAGGGGATATAGACCCCATGTGTCACTAGGAAAAATGTCAATAAATTTGAAGATATGCTTTAAAATTGTCACGTATATGAGTTGAGGCATCAGCTGTAGTTACTGCCTTTAGAAACATGACCCAGTGGCCTGATGTTTTGGGAAATTTGCCAGCTCGTCCAGTACAGGTAACTCAGGGTAAAAATAACCTAAAGAAGAAATGTAATGATCACTTGCGCATATCATTTGCTTTCCTTTGCCTTTCCCCTCACCCTTGCTGCCTTCGGAATGTACCTCCTAATAAAATCTTAGCACTTAAACTTGGGGAAAATGTTTTTTTTAGGTTTGAACCTTTTTTATTAAAAGAAGTCTGGTAAGAACATATCTTCATTTTCTTTTCTTCTTCTTTAATAGGCTAGAGTTTATTTCTTTTAAGACTTAAAAAAGGTGCTTCTGAGAGTTTCAACATTTGGCAGTTGGTAATAAGTGGGAAATGTGATTGTACAAAGCCTAGTTTGGGTGAAGAGGCAGGTGGCATTTTTGGAGAAATCAGTGTCAACTTGAGGCTGCAGCCGCACTGACTACCTCCAGCCCATCTGCGGAGACATTTCTGTCTCCAGCAAGTAAAGCCCCCTCCTTCTGCCTGCTTTGACTGCCTTTCCAAGTTCCCCCTTTTTTTTTTTTGACCTTGAGTTTCAGCTTGATGCGTTGTCAAGAGGACTGTGTCACCGGATTCTACCTGTGAGAACTTCAGAGGCTGTGGCTATGGAGAGGGGCAGTTTTCTGCTCTTCTAACACCTGTGTTGACATTCGTTAAACAAATGCTCATTGAGAACCTTTCATGCCCCAAGCACTGTACTAGGGAATATAATTACAAAAAAAAGAGCAAAACCAGACATCATTCCTGCTTTCGTGGAGCTCACGTGTAAGGAGGCCTGAAGTAGCAATTTGTCCAGCTACTCAGGAGAGCTGTGATGTGCTCTGAAGGCTTACTAAGTGGGTCTGATGATGCAAAGCTTCCCTGAGGAAGCAGCATTTGAGCTGAGGTCTGAGGCGTGAGTAGGTGTCAATCAGGAAAAGAAGGGAGAGTGACCCAGACAGAGAGAGCGGCCTGTGGAAGGAGGGGACAGGAAGAGTTGAAAGGACTCAGGATGAGTGAAAGGGGTGGGGGTGGGGGGGAAAGTGTTGGGGGGAAGGCGTGGGGTGGAAGGCATGGCTGATGAGAGTAAGAGCCAGACTACATGAAGCCCCGGAGACCATGACCATGGTGTGTCAGTTAGGGTTCTCCAGAGAAACAGAACCAAGAGAAGATATATGTGTCTTCAACATACCTATATATCTATATCTCTCTATATATAAAATACAGAATAAGAGATGTATAATGCATATCCTATTTTATATATAATATATATCCTACATATATATAATTCTCTATATAATATCCTATGTATAATATAACCCCATGTATGAAATTATATCTACATAAAGAGAGCTGGCAAGTCTGAAGTCTGTAGGTCAGGCAGGCAGGTGGCTACCAACTCAGGCGGGAGATGATGCTGCAATCTTGAGGCAGCATTTCTTCTTCTTCTTTTTTATGGCCGTGCCCGCCTCATGGTGGCATGCATGCGGGATCTTAGTTCCCTGACCGGGGGTTGAACCTGCGCCCCCTGCCGTGGAAGTGTGGCGTCTTAACTACTGGATCGCCAGGGAAGTCCCAAGAGTTTCTTCTTTTCTGAGAAACTGGTTTTTTTCTCTTAAGGCCTTTGACTGAATGGATGAGGCCCACTACTTTATCAAGGAATTTCCTTTACTTAAATTTGACTGTGGCCGTTAAGCACATCTAAAAATGTCTTCACAAAAACACCTCAATTAGGACTTCCCTGGTGGTCCAGTGGTTAAGACCCTCCGATCCCTGGTCAGGGAGCTAAGATCCCACATGCCGCACGGCATGGCCAAAAACTAAAAATTAAAAAGAAATTTAAAAATATTAAAAAACCCACCTCGGCTAGTGGGTAATTACTGGGTATTATAACCTAGCCAAGTTAGCATATCAAATTACCCATCCCACACAGTGAGGAGCTTGGAGTAATGGAAAGCCTTTGAAGGGTTTTAGGAAGAGGTGGCATAGTTAAATTTGTGTTTCCCAAATGCACTTTATGCTGAGAGGAGGTTGGCGTATATCACCGTCACCAGGGGTCCTTGTGATGGTCATAAGACACTTAGATTATTCATGGACTCTTCCAGGAGACCGTCTCTGTCCTCCATGGTGCCTTGGCACTGAAAGGATCAGATGCTCCTCCTGGGTGTGCCCCTACCATCTTAAAATTACCTCTTCTTAGTCAGGACTTAACATGCTGTGTTTTATTTTGTGTTGACTTATATCTCTCTCTTCAACGAAGCTAGATGTTCTTTGGACAAAGGAAGCATGTCTTGTCCACCAGTGCATCTCTAGTGCCTGGGACAGTGCCTGGCGCTTATGTACCCAGTAAGCGTTTGTGAATGCAATGAGCTTGGATGGGTTTAGGGTTCCCCCCAGAATACAATACCTTATGAAGAATTAAGGAATAACAGTCCTATCGGTAGTGCTAGGTAGCAGAAAGCTGACATTAACGTGAAAATTGTTACGCTCTTATTTCTAGCTTCCTTTCACTGGCATGATACATGATTGCTCTTTTATTTATTTTGCATAGATTGCCTATTTTCGAATAAAATAATTTCTTAAACTCTTTATTTTGGAAAAATTTTATATTTACAGAGAAGTTGTAGAGATAGCACAGAGAGTTCCTGTATGCCCGTCGCCAGTTCTCCTAATGTTAATATCTTACATTACCGTGGTATATTTGTCAAAACGAAGAAACCTAACTTTAGACTTTATTTGCCTTTCACCAGTTTTTTCCATGAATGCCCTCTTTCTGTTCCAGAATTCAATCCAGGGAACCACATGGCATTTAGACATGTCTCCCTGGTCTCCTCTGGTCTGTGACAACTTCTCAGTCTTTCCTTGTTTTTCAGGACTTTGACAGTCCTGAGGAGCACTGGCTAGACACCCTGTAGTGTCCCCCAGTCTGGGTTTGTTTGATGTTTTCTCATGATTAAAAACGAGTGTTATGGTTTTTTAGAAAGAATACCACAGAAGTGGAGTGTCCTTCTTGTCACATCATGTGACAGGGTACATGATACCCACATAATATCACAGAGGATCTTAACCTTCATCACTTGGTTAAGGTAGCATTTGCGGGCAGATCTCTCCACTGTAAAGGTATTATTTTTCCACTTCTCCACTGTATTCTTTGGAAGTGAGTCACTAAGGTTAGCCCATCCCCAAACAGGGAGGGGATAAGCTGTACCTCCTGGAATGAAGAGTATCTGCATACATTATTTAGAATTCTTCTTTAAGGAAGATTTGTCTCTTTTCACCCATCTACTTATTTAATCATTTGCTTATATCAGTGTGGACTCGTGTATTTATTTTCTACTTTGGGTTATAATCCTATAGGATGCTATTTATTTTGTTGCTTAAATTATTCCACCTTTGGCCATGGGAGCTCTTTCAGGTTGGTTCCTGTGTCCCTTTGATATGCCTCCATCCTTTTATTTTTTTGAACACATCTCTCTTTTCTGATACCACAAGAACCTGCAGGTATATCTTGTGTTTTCCCTGCCCCACTCCCAGAAATAGCCATTTCTTCGAAGAGCCCTGGTTCCTTTAATTGGAAAACGGTATTTAGAAACCAAGATCTTGGTGCTGGGTGTGCTCATTTCTTCTTGGGCCCCATTGCTTCTGGGCTCTGTCAGCAAACAGAGCTGGGAATAATATGTGTGTATTAGTTGTGTAAACACATATCTATAATTATTTCTGTATCTAAACATCTGTATATATACATTAAGCTAAACATGAGTTTATACTGGTGTCTCTGACTATAATACAGCACTGTAGGGTTCATTCTAGTCATTCTTGCTTATCTGTAACCCCTTCTCCAGTAGTAGGAAACCTGGCTCCCACTGTCCGCTGTCCGTTTAATATTTGTTCAACCACAGCATAACTGTAAAGCAGTTTCAGAATTGTTAACCTGTATCCCCATGAGAAACAAATTTAGCAACTAGGGTACAGTGTTTATGTACAGTTCCTTTGTTTTTAACATAACCATTTTTATAGAGAAGAGGTATAACCAAGTAGTTGAGAATACAGTCTATAAAGCCAGATTGACTTGGTTCAAATCCTGGCTCCATCACTTATTAGCTGAATAAGCTTGGATGTGTTACTATCCTCTCAGTTTCCTCATCTGTAAAATGGGGATGATAACGGTATTTACTTCATGGGGTTGTTCTGAGGATTAAATGAGTCAATGTATGTAAAGTACTTAGGATATTATGTGGCATGGAGTAGACACTATTTCAGTGCTCTATTATTGTTAGGGCTGAGATAAAATTTGTTTTAGCTGCTACCAGTATAACGCCAGGTATGTTGGGGCGCTATCTATATACATTTGAACGATGGCATCATCTCTATTTACTCAACTATCTTCTCATAGTATTCAGCAGAGGGATTTATATAGAACTCCTTCCTATATCTTCTATTCAGCCATTCATGTTGTCTTTCTGTCTGGAGTTAAGTCATTCACTTCTCTACCAGGTTTTTTTGTCACTCAGAAAGCGTAAGATTTTAAGTCCAAGAGTTTTAGCCCTCTGACTTTGACCTTCTTGAGATCATGGATCATAACCTTATTCTAATTTTGTATCCCCGGCTTCTAATGCATTTCCAGAACAATGAATGAAGGATTGAATCATAGTGATTGAGCAGTCCATTCGTCTAAGCTGTAGGTTCAGTGGCTGGTTTCTTATTCTGTAATTAAGTCTGGTTTCTCTGTGGTTACCACTGCCTGGAAAATCATAGATTTTTGTAAACCTTGAAATAGAGGTTGGGGGCTTCACTCAGAACATTTATGATAATGTTCTGGCTGCTGTTGTTATTAATATTGTTCAGCCAAATGGCCCTGGTTTCTGCCTAGCGGTAGTCAGCACTTCTGGGCAGGATCATGTGTTACCGGCATTTTAATTAGGCTTCAATGAGCCCAGCTGCAATTGCGTCAGCAGTCTTTTAAACTATTTTTCACATTTGGGGTTTGATAAAATACAATATGTATTTTCCCCACCATTTTCCCTTTATGCTAAAAAAAAAAAAAACCCCAAAACAAAAACAGAAGACCCACATAAACCAAAACCACTGTACACAGAGGTGCTTTTGAAGGTAAAATCACTTCATACGGGGCTACTAATTTTTTTCATGACTAGTAAGTTTTGCATCATTGAAATATAAAATCAAACCCAAACTGATGCCTAGTCCTTTAAGTCACCTTAGATGTTTTAGAAAATGCCCTGCCCCTTAAAAATAGAACAAGCAACACTTTCTCTGGCAAAAATAGCGGAAAGCAGGAATTCCTAAGCCTCCGATGTCTTCTTTTTCTTTATTTTAATTATCTTAAGGCACTGTAGATTTCAGGATTAGTGTTTGGGATCACAGCCAAATCCAAGGTGAGGTGATCAAATCCATGTAGCCCAAAGTGAATGGAGGTCATTCAGCTACCTGGGAAGCCTTCAAAGGGCAGACAGCTGCTAAGATGAGGTCGGCCAGGTAGCCTGACGGTTGGGGCCACAGTGGCTGTGAAGTGACCCTATCATTCTCAGTGACCAGTGAGTTACTTTAATCCCTTTGCTGAAGTCTCCCTCCTTGCCCACTGTCAGAGACTCAGGCGTCAGGGTCTTCAGCAATAACTGTTTTTTAGGAAGTAATTTCTATCCCACTCAGGCCTGGTTTTGCAAAGGTGGATGATTTTTTTTCTATAAGATACACCACCTCCTTAGATCTCCATTTCTTTTCCAGAAGAAAGTGGTTCTGAATACTTTCCTGGGCTTTTTTTTTTTCCTCCCACATCGGATCCCTACCTATTCTTATAGTTGAGGAGGCTGTGAAGGGTGGATGTATTACTTTTGGTTGTTTTAATTTGAGTAGAACAAAGCAAGACCAAGAATCGGCAGCACACGACACCCAAGTCTCGGACTGCCTGGGAAACAGATCTAGCCGAGCGCCCGCTGGGAGCCACTTAGGTGTGAGAGGCCGCACGGCTTGTGTACAGCTGCACCGCCACAGTGGTTAACCTACCACCAGGGAATTGGTGTGCGGTGGACAGCATTAGTTACCAGGGGAAATGATTTGGCCATTTCTAGGGGAATTTGTTATAAAATAGAACTGTGTATGTAATACTTTTTACTGAGTTGCTCAATACATTTCATAGAACAAGACACCTTCCTGTCAAGGAGCAGGTGTGTCCACGTTTCACCGACAGGAAAATGAATTGGGTTTGCTTCAGGCCTCACCGTCACTCAGATGGAGGGTGGGAGGACTAGAAGAAAGTGGCTCTCACAACAGCTCCCAGACTGTGAACTTCCAGACCCGGCTTGCTGACTGCATCATTTCCCTGATGGCCGGTTACAAACAGGCCAACCTGCCCTGTCACCTCAAGAGGCTGCCAGCACCGGTAGCCCATCCAGCCGGTTGTCTGAAACCTCTTTTAGCGTCTGGCTCAGATTCCCGACTTTCCCCCGGCTTCAGTGTCTGCCCTCAGCCTCCTTAGAGGCACCTTTTCCCCTTTCTGTACTTCGCCATGGTTACCAGGTAGTGGCTTCTGCTGTCATGGGGAAGGAGAGGTAATCTTGGCCCATTTCCCCCTTAATGAAATAGTGTTCTCCCTTCCAAGACCCTAAACTAAATGTTATATGAGTATTATTTGGAGAGAATGGTCATAGTCCAGTATAAATCAGAAGTCATCCATTCGTAGAGTAGGGTGCTGGGATTACAGTCTGTCAGCTCAGAGGAAGGAAGAACAGGCTAGTCTAGTCTGTCTTGTTGGCCAGATGGTGGTTAATCAACTGCATCCTGGCCAGACCCAGACTACTGGGCAATACGGGTCATGACAGCATAGGAGAACCCAAGCCACAGCTGGAGGTGTAAACCTCTAGTCCTAACCGTTCCAGGGATCTGCGGGGGGTGCTTCTGCACTCTAGAATGTAAGAGCTGAAGAAGCAGGAGGTCAGGTGTGATGGAGCAAGACAGGCTTCAGAACCAGCAGATCTGAGTTCAGAATCAGTGCAAAATCTTCCAATTTGCAGGATTGTTGTAAAGATTAGAAATAACCTATGCATTGCCTGGCACACGATAGCTGTTAATAGCAGCCTCTCAATACTAATTATTGGAAAAGTACTGCTAGACCAATGACAACACAGTATTGTAGACCAAAGAGTTTAATTAGTCCAGTTCTGTTTCCCTAAAGCCCATTAGAAAAACCAACTTTCTGGGGCTTCCCTGGTGGCGCAGCGGTTGAGAGTCCGCCTGCCGATGCAGGGGACTCGGGTTCGCGCCCCGGTCCGGGAAGATCCCACATGCCGCGGAGCGGCTGGGCCTGCGCGTCCGGAGCCTGTGCTCCGCAACGGGAGAGGCCACAGCAGAGAGAGGCCCGCGTACCAAAAAAAAAAAAAAACCAAAAAACCAACTTTCTTTAAAATATTTTCCAAAGACGAACGCCTGTTGATTGTCAAGTTTGTAAAATTCAGAAAGTTAACTCCGTGATTTTCATGTTAGTGCATTTCCTTTTTCTATATATGTATTTATATCCAATCCACTTTATGATTCAGATGCGGTTTTATATCCTTTTTTTCCCCCTTAATATTATAATGAGAAAAAGCTCTTAAGTTTCTTATTTTCATGGAACAACAAATTCCTGAAAGTGTCCTCTTCAGTGGAACTATGCCTACTGCGTGCGCTTACCCAACACAGAAGCAAATTCCTAGGAAAGTGTGAGAATTCTTCGGTAAAGCGAATATTCAGTTTTATAACCAAAAGGAAGCCCCAGACCAAAGAGCAAGTGTCTAGTGATGGGTAAAGCCAGAGGAAATGGTGTGTTAACTTGACTGTTCACACAGCAGAGAGTTTGTTTTGTGTTATGGAAAATTTCACACATGTACAAAAATAGGATAGTACACTGAGCCTCGGGCTCAGCCATCCTCTGGCCTCAACCGTTATGAACACGTGGCCAGCCTTGTTTCTGCTCTCCTCCCACTCACCACCCACCACCCGCCAGGTGATTTTTGACATAGATCTCAGATGTCATTTGCTTTCACCCAAGGCACACTTTGGGGCCAGATCCTGTGTTGCTCTGTGGTGTCTGGTTCACGCTCACTGGTGCTGTAGGAACACGCCCAGGATGTAGAATGAGACACACAGGTGTTCAAATCTAAGCCCCATCGCTCCTTAGCTTCAACTTAGGAGAAACTGAGGCTCAAGCACCTCCGCTGTGACATGGAGATGCTTCCCAGAGTTATTGTAGGAATGAACGTGGATGACATATGTAAAGCATCTCCCAGTGCCCTTCAGTTGGTAGGTACTTGACAAATATCACATCTCTCCCCTTCCGTCCAACATCCCCCACCCCCCCACTCCTGTATCTTCTCCCTGGGACTGACCTCCTTCTTGACCCCTGCCCATCCCAGTCCCTGGAGCTCAGACCTTGCTGTCTTTATCCCTCGCAGCAGGTTCCCTGTTGCCAACTGCCGCTGCTGCTGAGGATTTAAGCTGCTCTCTTCTTGAACAACGCAGGAAATTAACAGCACCTCTGCCACTCAGTGAGTGAGACCTAGAATTACTCTTCTTGCCTCGAATCTGGTGTGTGTGGTCCAGCTGAGAACCCAGGATTCTGGTGTAGCCTACATCCTCCCCCTTCCTTTACCACATTGAACTAATCTGCGCTCTGGAATAGTTTATCTCCTTTTCCTTTGCTTTCTCCATTGGGTCTGGAGTTGGGTTTCCTGGTTGATTAGCTGTTTGACTGAGGCAGAATCACCTAACTGGGGTATGCGCTCTTGGGTGAGGGGGGGCACCTCCTGGAGTCTCCAGGGGTTGCTGGAATGAGGGCATGAATAAAATGGTGAGTGAAGCCAAGGCTGGAAGCTGCTGGTGGCGGGAAGTGGACAAAGGCTGGGGCAGGTTCACGTTCAGGTTCAGGTTAGCAGCGCTCAGACTTCCCTTCTGGGGAGGACGGGCGCTTAGCTGGCCCTCAGGCATGAGGACACCTAGTATGGGGGAAGCGGAAGGGGTTGTGCAACAGGACTGAACATGGCCAGGCCTGTGGTGTGGCCGGCACTTTGGGGCGAGCTGAGATTGGGCAGGTTGGGACTTGCCAGCCCAGGAGGCTTTGGCAGGGGCGCCTGGCTCTTTTTTCCCCACAAATCCGGTTCTCACTCTCTAGATGTGATAATGGGAGAGGTCTTGCCGGGCTACGCTGTTTCTTCAGCACTGCCCTTCCCGCAAACCGCAGCCATTGGACAGCCGGGACCCACGTGGTTCACTCTCAAAATGCTGTGTTACAAGAAGCACAGATAGGAATTCTCATCCTTTTCTAACCCTCTTGCTAACATTTGAGAGTGTTCCAGAACATAGCTCACAATTCTTTTTTTATATTCTCTGCCCTCTTCTCTGGGCCTCCCAGGGGCTCGGAGGCCCCTCGCTCTCCTGTCCCGTCCACCCCCAGCTCCTGATCACTTTCACTTAGTACCTGCTGTCTTGTTCTATGATCCCCTCTCGTGTCTGCCTCATACCTTCCAGCATGTGCCGCCCGGTTTGTCACGATGCCCACCCTCCTGACAGTTTAGTTCTCCTGTTTTTCCCTAGAGAACATATTGGTGTGGCTTTTTGTCTTTCCCTCCCCAGATGAATTAACGCTTTAAGGCTCTGATATCCCAGGAGAGAAAAGTCCTTTATTTTCTCCCATCACATGACTCTCACCTGCCCTCTGGCCCCCCCGCAGCCCCCCACCCTGCTGCACTTGCCGGGATGAGGACCTTTGCTCTGCCAGCTGCCCCTGCAGGGTGACAACCCCAGTGACTCGCCACCTGGGTCCATCCAGCCCCACTGTTTCAGCTGCTGTAGTCATACTGTGGCTTTCACCTGAGTCAGACCAACTTATGACAAAGACGCCCACGCTTTCTGAAGAAGTTGATCGGGCTCTAGGCCCTGTCCTCTGGGGGTCACTTATCTTGAGTTTTGATATCTGGGCTTCTGCCCTATTCTTTGTAAAAAGCCTACTCCACAGTCCTCTGTTCTCTCTTAAGGGACTGGAATCCTGCCATGGAATCCTAGTAGGGTCACCCAGGCTTGAATGCCTGCTTTTTTTTTTTTTTGGTTTTGTTTTGATTTTTATTTATGTGTTTTTGAAAAATAAGAATTGTATATATTTAAGGTATACAACGTGATGATGTGATATATGTAGCGCTGTAAAATGATTTCCACAATCAGATTAATTAACATATCCATCACCTCCCATAGTTCTTTTTTTTTTTTTTTTGGTGTAGTGAGACTGCTTGAGATTTGGCCTCGTAGCAGATTTCCACCGTGTAATACATTATTAACTATAGTAACCATGCTGTACATTAGGTCTTTAAAATTTATGTATTTAAGGTCTCGGGTTGAGCTTTTAAGCACTTTGTAAGACATGGCTGTAGGTAACTTTCCTATCAGATTTCCAGATAGCCATGTTGGGTTAATAGCCATTGGGTTTATTCCTTTACCTCATGTAATCCCAGTAACTGTGGTGGTATTTAGAGGTGAAATAGGCAAGTGAAATGAATACCTCTGCTGTGAATGTTTTAGGGAAAGAAATTCTAAAAATTTTGTGACTAGGGCTTCCCTGGTGGCGCAGTGGTTGAGAGTCCGCCTGCCGATGCGGGGGACACGGGTTCGTGCCCCGGTCCGGGAAGATCCCACATGCCGCGGAGAGGGGCCTGTGAGCCATGGCCGCTGGGCCTGCGCGTCCGGAGCCTGTGCTCCGCAACGGGAGAGGCCACAGCAGTGAGAGGCCCGCGTACCGCAAAAAAAAAAAAAAAAAAAAAAAAAAAAAAAAAAAAAAAAAATTTTGTGACTAAAAGCAAATTACGTACAATGGTGAGTATGGGTATTGGATTTATCTATTTACTTCCTCCCAGTTTTATTGAGATATAGTTGACACACAGCACAGTATAAATTTAGGTGTACAGCATAACGATTTGACTTACATACATCAAGAAATGATTATCACAATAAGTTTGCTTATTTATTTATTTATGTATTCGGCTATACCACGCAGCTTGTGGGATCTTAGTTCCCCGACCAGGGATTGAACCCGGGGCCCTCGGCAGTGAGAATGAGGAGTCCCAACCACTAGACTGCCAGGGAATTCCCATCACAGTAAGTTTAGTGGCCATTCGTCATCTCATATAGATACAAAATTAAAGAAATAGAGGGCTTCCCGGGTGGTGCAGTGGTTAAGAATCCACCTGCCAATGCAGGGGACGTGGGTTCGAGCCCTGGTCTGGGAAGATCCCACATGCTGTGGAGCAGCTAAGCCCGTGCGGCACAACTACTGAGCCCCCCTGCTGCAACTACTGAGGCCCAAGCGCCTAGAGCCCGTGCTCCGCAGCAAGAGAAGCCACCGTAATGAGAAGCCCACGTGCTGCAACGAAGAGTAGCCCCTGCTCGCCTCAACTAGAGAGAGCCCGCACACAGCAACGAAGACCCAACGCAGCCAAAAATAAGTAAATAAAGAAATAGATTTTGTGCTGAGGACTCTTAGGATTTACTCTCTTAACTTTCATATATAACATACAGCAGTGTTACCTGTATTAGTCATGTTGTACATGACATCCTTAGTACTTATTTATCTTATAGCTAGCTGGTGGTTTGTACCTTTCTTGACCGCCTTCATTCAGTTCCCCTTTCTCCCACTCCCACCTCTGGGAACCACAAATGTGATCTCTTTTTCTACAAGTTTGTTTGTATATTTGTTTGTTTTTGAAGTATAATTGACTTACAACACAATGTTAGCTCCCTTTACACAGCATAGTGATTTCTTTCCTATACTTGAAAATGATCATCACACGTCTAGTTACGACATGTCATCACAAAGATATTACTTTGTTATTGACTATATTCCCCACGCAGTACATTTCATAACTGTGACTCATTCATTTTTCAGCTGGAAGTTTGTACCTCTTACTCTCCCTCACCAATTTCTTTCCTCCCCCCACCCCCTGCCTCCCAGGTATTGCCTTTATTCTACACTTTGATTCTTCTTCATTAAAAAAAAAAGAAATTTATTTATTTAGTTGGATGCACCGGGTCTTAGTTACGGCACGTGGGATCTTAGTTGCGGCACGTGGGATCTTCGTTGCAGCGCACGGGCTTCGCTCTAGTTGTGGCTCAGGCTCCAGAGCATGCAGGCTTAGTTGCCCCGCAGCATGTGGGATCTTATTTCCCCGACCAGGGATCAAACCCACGTTTCCCTGCATTGGAAGGCGGATTCTTAACCACTGGACCCCCAGAGAAGTCCCTACGCTTTGATCCTTAACATTAATCAGTCAACTTCCATATATTTGAAAGTTTGTGTCTTTTGATCAATATTGGTCAATATCTCCCTTTTCCTTCCATCCCCCAGTCTCTTGCACTTCTACTCTCTGTAGCTATGAGCTCAACCTGTTTTTTTTTTAGGTTCCAGATATAAGTGAGGTCATGTGATATTTGTCTTTGTGTGTCTGGCTTATTTCACTTAGCATAATGTCCTTCAGGTTCATCCATGTTGTCACAAGTGGCAGGATCTCCTTTTTGATGGCTAAATATGTATACCTGTGTAAAATGTGTGCGTATATATCATCATATATTCTTTACCCATTCATCTGACAGATATTTAGGTTGTTTCATGTCTTGGCTATTGTGAATAATGCTGCAGCGTACCTGGGAGAGCAGATACCTCTTTGAGACAGTGATTTTATTTCCTTTGGATAGAAACCCAGAAGTGGGATTGCCAGATTACGTGGCTGCCTGCTTCTTTGAGGCTGCATGGTTGGACTGGATTTCTGAGGCTCTTGGATCCCTTGCTTCTAGGATCCTCCTTCTAGTCCCAAGAGCTTCTCCCTAGGATGTCCCAAGACATCCCTGCTCTTTCCTGTTGTGCTTCTCGCGCTGACAGCTGGGCCGGCACTTGGATGCTGTGTCTGCCTGTTGGGATGCATGGTGTCCGAGCACCTTCAGGGGCATCTGCCCCTCAGTGTGTGACCCAGTGCTGTGCTCAGTCCCTCCTGGTTTCCTTCCTGCTCCAGATGCAAGGCCGTTCTCATTTGCATTGCTCTTTTATTATTGTTGTTGATAGCTACCAAGTCTAAGGTGCCTCCTTTGTGTCTGGTAGTTCCCTCATACCATCTCACTTATTCTTCACAAAAACCCTAAGGTGTGGGTATTATAAACATTTTAGAGAGAAGGAAACTAAGGCTCCAAGAGATTTAGTAACTTCCCCAGTGTATGTCCCTAAGTAATAGCAGAACTGAGATTCTAGCTCAAAAAAAGGACAAAAAGAAATGCCTAGGAAAGTTAAAAAAAATACAGATTCTTGGATCTTACCAAAGAGATTCTAATATTTGTAGGTTTGGTATGGGGACCAGGGAATATATATTTTTAACAGTTGCATAGTTTTTTAATCAGTCGAATCAATTGGTCCAAAGACTGTCGTTTGGGAACATTCTTTACTGTTCCCAAGGACAGTATACTGTTGGTATACTGCAGTGTAGCATTCTTTACTGAGAAAAAGCTAACTGTAGCCTCGGTGGGTCTGATTTCTCTTGTTACACAGTGTAGCTCATTTAAGGATGCCTAGTTGTGTGTGACACATGTCAGACCTGTTTCGATTCTGTTTCAGAGACACCCAAGGGGCATTGTCTGCACAGACAATCTCTTGGGAAGTAGCAGGCTGTGAAGGCAGACTCTCAAAATTTGGGGCCCTGGTGAGAAAACCTGTCCCGTGAAACAAAAGCTGGAAAGGGTCAACAGAAAGTGAAGGAGATTGCCTTAAGAGATGGTTTGTTAAAATGCTGCCGCTGATCCTAGGATGTTATCGGCACAAGCCAGAAATGTAGCATGTTAAGAAAGTGTGCACGACGCAGCTGCATTTCAATGTGACTAATCGTTAGCCTGCAATAGAAGGGTGTGCTAGGTACAAGGGCCAGGAAAAAGCAAGCCAAGGAAGAAGTCCATCCAGCTGTATTTGGATAAGAATGTGTTCGATTTCAGGGCAGCCAGCCTCAGTTCCTGGTATAGAAAGCTTCCTGGGAAGAGAGGAGCAGTCTCTAAGAGTGTTTCCATCAGGAGCTATAGTCCTTGACAACGACCAGCTGCTCCTGATGGAAAGTGGAGCTCACTAAGCAGGAGTTCCCTCGTGGACCTACTGGACGATTAACCCAACCAGGAAAGGGCAACCTCCACAGATGCGTGGACTCAGGCCTCCCAGCTCATCGGTTCCTTTGTGTGCTGCTGGAACAGTTGCCCTTGTGTGGGTTTGGGTAGCACGAGCTCATTGCCTCCAGAAGGGCTCCCACTGGCTCAGCTGATTGAAGCTTAGTTTCTGAAGACTAACCTCCAAACCCGCAGTGGCTCCGTCAAGGACCGATACCTGTGAGATTCAATCTGGAACCCCCCAGCCAGACTCTCTTAGCTGAAAAAAAAGAAATTATTTGTCTAGGCTTAGGGGGCTCAGGGATGGGCAAGGGGCCTCTGGGCATCTGTTGACAGATGACTCTAGTCTTTGGACACTAAGAGGACTGGAGACTTAAGTTTTCTCCTAAGAAGTAGATATTCCCAAGAATGCTGCTTTTCACACCAACCACATAGGAAACTTGGTCCAAGAAAAGTGGCTAACTTTGTGTGTCCTAGATAGGTAGGTGATTTAAATGACACCATGGAGGGATTGAGGCAAAGGGGACATGAGCAGCTGCCGTGTGAGTCGATGGCAAAGTGGGATTCAAATACCCGTGTCTCTAACTTCTCATCCTGTGTTCAGCCCAGTGAAGTCTCAGGTATTCCAATCAGCATCATGGCTCTGTCTACATTTGGTTTCTCTAGACACTGCCTCTTTACTGCCTTGGATCTGGTTGGCTCATGAATTCCTTTGTGTCAGAGATCTTGAGATTTTATTTTGCATATGGTAGAGAAGAGTTTGCGTGACATGCTTGTTATGATCACGAAGAGGTAAAGAGTTAGAGCTGCCCCAGGTGAGATCTCTAAGTCACAGAGTGAACAGTTTTATCCCCCTCCTCTCATCAAAAAACCCCAAAAAGATGTTCATGGCTTTGCTGAGGTTGATTCTCTGCAGAATGAAAGGTACTTCGTGTCAGGAGCAATGGTCCAGCCGAGCTGTTGGTGAAGCTTATGGGGAAGATTGTGGCGAGCATGTGAAAGATGGTGAAATCGGAGCCCAGGCTGGGGGCAGAAAGGACATCTTACGAATGAAAATTGAGGACACAAATTAAGCAGACACACACACAAAACACACACAAGCCAAAAACCCGTGTAATTCCTTAAGTAAATTCTATAACAACTACATATAAAGTACTCATAATTAGTATAGCAATTATTTTACAGTATTTTTGCATCTTAAAAAGTTATGCAGAAAATCCCTTAACCTTGCTTTCTACAAGGGTGCCTGCCCTTCTCCTGTGAGGCGAACACTCCTTGGAGCACAGACTTCCCTCCAGCCCTGCTTCTTGCATCCATCACTACAGCACCTGCGCTGGGCCTGCCTGCGTGCTTGCTGATGGCTTTTCAAGGACAGGGTCAGCGAAGTCAAAGTGAGCTTTTGCTCCACTGCCTCTGAGCGGCCGCCTTGTGAGGTAATACATACCCAGTGGATGACGTTTCCAGCTTAGAATATAAATAGAAAGGCTACACCAAACACAGGCTCTTCATCTTCGAATTTATCCCCAAACCTAGAATTCTCTGGCCAAAATAGAGAATATTTACTGGAAAAGCAGTGAATTCTGGCATGTCAAGGATGGCTTTGAAGTTTCTCCTTCTAAGAGGAGAACATCCTTTTATATATCACCGTGGCTTCTGCTGGGTACTTGCAGTTTTTGAAAACAAGCCTACAGAAGGCATTCGCTGTTAAGAAATTACGTGCTCCGTGAAGCTGAAAGGTTGCCTGTCTGGCCCGAAGACATTTTTTCTGTGCAGGCTATGAGGGCAGTCAGAAGGTGAGGGAGTCAGGGAGGGAAAAACACAGGTGGTTTCAGTATTAGAAGCAAAGATAGGCATTTGACTCTTTATTGTGGTACCTGCTTCGGGGATCAGAGCCCATGGAGGAGCATCCGTAGCATGGGGGCGTGTGTGGGACCAGCATGCGGGCTGGGAAAGGCGGCTGGGGCTACGCTTCCCTTCACTGCGCTGCTGTGGTCACATCATTTTCCCCCAGCCCCTTGTATCAGCACTCTTGGTTTTCACTAATTGTGAAAGTTCCTCTTTTTGCGGAGGGATCTACGTCTTCCCTGCCTTGTAAAAATCGTCCTGAATTTAAGCTGCAACTGTAAAAACCCCCCAGCAAACAAGAAGCAGTCTTTCTGATCTAAGTGATGGGAAAGTGGACTTTTATTTTCTATTTAAAGAAATAGGAGTCTTCGTAATGTATTAGAAATTTCTAGTAAAAAAAAAAAAGTGTGATATGGGCTGGATTTCATAGAAGAAGGCAGTCCTTAAAATGCTTATCCATTTCTGCTCAGAAGCATCGCTTTCAGTTTTTAGGAAAAATAAAAACAAATTTGGAAATGAGGTCACTTGCCACTCTTAATGCAGTGATTTCCACATAAAGTTTAAGGAAAAGGGAAAAAAAATATATATCTATATTTTACCTAGAAGAGGTTCACCAAGTTTACTAGACAATGAGAATTTGGTACTTATACTCAAATACAGTAAATTTGAAATTTACCATGTCCATGAGTGACAGTCTCTTCATCTTTAGTATTCCTTTGGCACTCTCATTCCTATTACACTTTTCCACTACACTCTTCTCTAATTAAAAAATATATCCTGGGTTTCCCTGGTGGCGCAGTGGTTGAGAGTCCGCCTGCCGATGCAGGGGACGCGGGTTCGTGCCCCCGGTCCGGGAAGATCCCACATGCCACGGAGCGGCTGGGCCCGTGAGCCATGGCCGCTGAGCCTGCGCGTCCGGAGCCTGTGCTCTGCAACGGGAGAGGCCACAACAGTGAGAGGCCCGCGTACCGAAAAAAAAAAAAAAAACAACAACATCATTCTAGATGTAGTTCCTCCTCCTCATTCCTTAAATCCTGTCATGATTCAACCTCATAAACTTGGCTCCCACCCCTCTTGTTTTCTCCATTTCCATGGCCACTGCCCTAGTGTAAGCTCCCATTGCTTTCCTCTGAACCTGAGCCATAACTTTCCATTTCATTCAGTCTGGCTTTCTTCTGATCTGTGCTCTCCTCTTCAGCCAGAGCGATCTTTGGAAAACACATTGCAGATTAAGTGACTCTGTTGCCCACCTCCCAGCTTCCCGTGGCTCCCCAAGAGTATAGGGTGGAGTTGAGATCCTTTAGCCTGGGGTTCAAGGGTCCCCACGGCCTGGCTTCCTGCCTCTACCCTCAGCAGTGTTAGCCATCCTGAAGGCCCCGGTGTTGCCCGAGCGCGCCATACTATTGTACACACCTGTGCCTCTCCAGGGATCGTTCCCTCGGCTTAGAATTTTATTTTCTCATTTTTCCTTGATGGGTTTCTTTTTTATTTTTCAAGGTCTGGCTCATGTCACCAGAGCCTAGACAACCCCCCTCCCCTGACCACTCTGCTCCCATCCAGGTCAAGGTAATCATTTGCTCCTTTATTCCATCTCTTTATTCTGTATTCTCTTCACATCATGTATGATGAACTTTTATATTGTTTATTTTTGAATGTGTTTCCTTGTGTAATTTGTTGTACCAGACTCTCAGCAGCTTGAGGCTGAGGGCTTTGTCCAACTCACATTTCCAACCCCAGCACTCACCCCAGTGCCTGTTCCGTCATAGCTAGGTAGGCAGGGTGTTTACTGAGTGCCTAAAGCAATGAATGCTCTGGCTTCCCGGGTACCAACAATGAGCCTAAATCACCCCGCACCGTCGTGCTCTCCCTCACCCAAATGTGGGACGTGTGGGGCACGGACCCTGCCTTTCGTTTCTCACTCTCCCCGTGCAGTGCCCTTATGACTGACCTGCCCTTCAGTGCTTCCCGTGATATTCACTTGAATCTGTATAAAGCCCAAGGTGGGTTGGAGGGGGAGGGCGGGCAGGAGGGTGCAGACAGGTTTGTCTCTTCTCAGGACCACCTTGCCCACTTCCTGCCTTTTGAGCACTCAAGTAGCCCCCAAGTATCTTGGAGTTTTGCTGTAAGAGCCCCTAAAGTGGAAGAGTCACTTGTTCTCATCACCTCCTTCCACGATCTCAGAGAGACTGTGTTTTGTAGAGGGATCCATAAGGCATAATTTCCCCCAATACACAGCATGAACACTCTCTTTGAGGGACTGATATACAAAAATTCAAATGAATGTGATGGAGAAATTAGAAGTGAATGTTCATGCCACCAAGGATTCGCTGCCTGTCTTCTCTGTGTGTTGAACTCTCCTAGGTGTTGAAACTGTGATGCCCTTATAAAGACTGATTTGCCTGCAACTGTTCAGCAGACCATAGACAGCTACTGCTGTAACGTGGAGTTGTTTGCACTAAGTAGGATTTTTCATCTTATAGGAGTTGAGTTTTACTGGTTCAAATGGAAAAACTATTCCTTTGGGAGTTTATTTGTTCCAGCATTTATTCGTAATAGAGAATCAGGAATTTCAAGGACATATTTTTTTCGTACGATGGTGACCCACCAGAAGGCCTGCTCTCAGAAAGGCACATGCGTGGGTTTCTTCAATCTCATTACCACCTCTCCTCAGATTAGCTTGGAACCAGTGGCTGGGGACCCAGACAATTCACCTGGCACATTCAGGCCACTGATCCCTAGCTGACCAGGACCCGAGTGGCTGAGTTAGTCCCATCAGTGTGTGTGTGGCCCAGTAGGAGTTGACACTGAGTGAAGGCGGGTGACCCACATGGCAACCAGACTTCAGCCTCAAGGCCCACCACTTCCAGGCTTAACCAAGGGAACCGACCACAGGCTCTGTGTGGTTGGGGAAAAGGCTGGAAGAAAACAGGGGAGGCCAATCAGTTTCCTCTGAGAATATGAACTCGGTCCTTCTTGAAAGCTTTTTGAGAGCTATGACTGAAATTTTGGACAGCCTGCAGTGGAAGTCACATTTGACCACCTCGAGGCTGTTGTTTTTGTGAAAGTCTATTTTAACCAAAGGAAATCCTGTTTCCCCAGTAGTACTGGCAACAGCCCTGAGATGCACGGTCATCTCAGGAGTGCTGTGAGGATACAGGCTCTCTTTAATCTCAGAATAAAAAAAGTTGATATTTACCAGGTGTATTAGCATAATTGGAACGTGTTGGCCTGTCTGCTGGCCTTCCTTCCACGGGGTGGCGGTGGGGGCTGACCTTGTAATTAAAGAGCGTCGTGTTCATGGGGCGGCCTGTTTCGCCTTTCATAGCTTTTCGTGAGCAGTTACGGGCAAGACCGTTACCCTGGGCTGTTAGAGGCTCATCCCCGCCGAGACAGCTGTGGCCAGAACAAAGGGGAGGCCGCACCCCACTTGACATTCTCCTGAGCGCTGTGGGGCAGGGCGGGAAACGAACAGAGGACGGCTCCGTGTAGAAGTGATACCTGGTGTCCCAGAGAAGGTGCCGGGGTTTGCTGTGCATGTGTACCTTTCTCAAAAATATAGGCAGGAGCTTCCCTGGTGGCGCAGTGGTTGAGAGTCTGCCTGCCAATGCAGGGGACACGGGTTCAAGCCCTGGTCTGGGAAGATCCCACGTGCCACGGAGCAGCTGGGCCCGTGAGCTACAAATACTGAGCTCTGCGCGTCTGGAGCCTGTGCTCCGCAGCAAGAGAGGCCGCGACAGTGAGAGGCCCGCGCACCGCGATGAAGAGTGACCCCCGCTTGCCACAACTAGAGAAAGCCCTCGCACAGAAACGAAGACCCAACACAGCCAAAAATAAATAAATGAATAAATAAATTTATAAAAAAAAAAAAAAAAAAAAAAAAAAAATATAGGCAGGCCAAAAAGTGATTTCCCTTTTCTTCAAGTAAGAGGCTAGGAAGGCAAATAACCTCTTGATCTCTTTATGTGTATCAATTTTTAAAAAATTGAAGTGTAGTTGATTTACAATATTAGGTTAGTTTCGGGTGTACAACACAGAGATTCACTATTTTTATAGGTTGTGTTCCATTTTAAGTTATTACAAAACAAGGCCAAATTTCCCTGTGCTGTATAGTATATCTTTGTTGCTTATCTATTTTATACATAGTAGTTTGTATCTCTTAATCCCATACCCCTATCTTGCCCCCGCCCCCTTTCCTCTCCCCACGGGTAACCTCTAGTTTGTTCTCTGTATCTGTGAATCTGTTTCTGTTTTGTTATCTATATTCGTTTGTTTTATTTTTTAGATTTCACATATACGTGATAACATAGAGTATTTGTCTTTCTCTGTCTGACTTATTTCACTAAGAGTAACTTTTTTTGGGATCTGTGTGTATCTGATTTGACATTAGCTATTTAAATTGCATTCCTAATGCCTCAGGACTTTACTAGGCAGAGCCCCTGACAGTCCCATGAGCCTTAAGAACTCACATTTCCTGCACTTGATGCTACATTTATTCCCACTCTCTCCTGCAACCCCAGACCCTCCAACAGTGCCTGGGAAATAGTAGGTGCTCAGCAAATATGTTTTAGATGAAAGAATGACTCTCCCTGCAGAGTTCTCCTCCCCAAACCAGTCTGGAAGTCCCCAGCAGGGTGTCTGCCATGTGTTCAAGTCCATCTGTCAACCACAGTCCCCTTGTGGCCTCTGGCTGTTCTGAGTCCCCTGCCTGTCTCCCTGGTGACTGCAGCTGCTGCTGACCTCCCCCCAAACGTCTGCACTGCATCAGCATGCTGGCTTCCCTCCGTCTGTCACAATGTCCCCAGCCCCCGATCTCTCAACTTTCCCACCTCTGCCTCTGCTGTCCTCATGGGAGCCCAAACCATCTCGGGAGAAGGACAGAGAAATGTCTTCAAACCTTTTCTCTCCTACTCAAGATTTAAGGACCTCTGCCACAAACATCTTTCTTTCTTGAACCTGAAACTAAAAATGTCCTTATCTTAGTGTTTTTTCAGTCCTGGTTAGTTAGCTAAATACGTCTACCCAGAGCCCTCCCCCAGATACTCTGATTTGGGGGGTCAGAAGAGGAGTCTTGGTATTTGTATTTTTCTGAGGCTCAGAGAGGATTCAGAGGTACACATTGTGAAGGACGCTGCCTTAGGTTATCCACTCATACGAGGGACACCCAGAGGAGTCATCAGCTTGGGCTCAGTGATGATACTCTGCTAGAAAAGGGCACCTTTAGGGAGGCAAGGATCATGTCTTTTAATTTATCTGAACAGCGCCATATTTGGATAAAGACATAATTAATTCTTTTTCATTTGTCATGTTAACATAAAGGTAGACATTGTGGTGGAAGTACTGAGCCTCCCTCACTGGCAGCATCCAGGAGAGGCTGAATGACTGTCCAGTTGGGATGCTGCAGAAGGACGTCTGTGTACGGTTAGACCGACGCAAGATGCTGTGATTCAATTCACTGATACATCACACAATTACCGAATCCCTAGTGTGTATTTTGCAGGTTTTAGAGAATCATTTGATAGGCGCCCTGCCCCCGGAGAGCGGAGTCTAGAAGGGTGGCTCTGTGGTTCATTCTCCAACGATTTATCCATTCACTTTGCTGGGTTAACTCTATTGAGTACTTACTCGGTACCAGGCACCGTGCCGCGCTCTGGGGCTATCATGGTGAAGAAAACAGAGGCCCTGACTTCTTGCAGCTTACGTTCTAATGGAGGAGCTGGAGAGTGGACACACAAATACAGCACTTGCCTGAAAACAGTGAGCAGGAAGGGTAGAGAAGGCCAAAGTCTGGTGAAAGTTCTAGATAAACCCTCTGAGCATTCAGAGAAAAGATAACACCTACGTAGGTGGGTTAATCCTTTAAGACCAAAGTAGTAAAATTCAAATGATGAATAAAACCACTTAGCTCGTCTAATGGCATTTTAAAACAGATTTTATTTTGTAGAGTAGTTTTAGGTTCAGAGCAAAATTAGCTGAAGGTAGAGATTTCCCATAAGTCCCCACACGTGCATAGCCTCCCCCATGATCAATATCCCCCACTAATAATGGTGTTTTTTATGCATGAAGAAAGCAAGCTAGAGAAGCTAGGATAACCAGATCGGCTGGTGTGTCCCTGCTGCGCGAGGGCGCTAATGAGGTTCTATGTAGAAGTGAGTCCACTGGGGAGACGGGGGTGGAGGCTCTGTCTTCATTTTTCATGTGGCACGTCAGCCCTGAGAACAGATCTTTATACATGGTTTATGGAATTGAGATGAACTGAAATAAACTGGTCAGCTGATCGATACCCTACACTTCAGAAAAGACTCCGAGGAGCAAGCTACTTGACAATTAGACGCATCGTCTACTCGAAAGTTGCTTTTAACAACCACAAATCTGGAAGTGTGTCAAAGCAACAATTTTGTGATTCATTTGGGCAATACTGTCTTTCCTGGAATGAAAGGATTCCTTTTTCACGTAGAAATTGGAAAAGAAGTCCACTCTTATTTTGAACTTCGGGTTGACAGAGTTTTGTAAATGAAAACAGTTCCAAGTCACAGAGATGTTTTCCCAGCCTGTTGTCTCTAATGGGGTAGAGTGCAAGAAACAAATAGTCTTAAGGGTGGGCCAAATAAACCGTTTTCCCGAGGAGCCCACTCATGATCCCAGATACCCACTAACCTCTGCTCACGTTTCTTAGAATGCACTTGGGATTGGCTGTCACTTTCATTACTTTTTATTGGTCATCTGATGTTTAAAGCTTTATTCAACTATTTCATACAACATATCTGGTTCGTAGCAAATGTTTTTTGAATTAACAAGAAGGCAAATATATACCTGTTCCTAGGATAGAAAGCCCAGAGATAAACCCACGCACATACGGTCACCTTATCTTTGATAAAGGAGGCAAGAATATACAGTGGAGAAAAGACAGCCTCTTCAATAAGTGGTGCTGGGAAAACTGGACAGCTACATGTAAAAGACTGAAATTAGAACACTCCCTAACACCATACACAAAAATAAACTCAAAATGGATTAAAGACCTAAATGTAAGGCCAGACGCTATCAAACTCTTAGAGGAAGACATAGGCAGAACACTCTATGACATAAATCGCAGCAAGATCCTTTTTGACCCACCTCCTAGAGAAATGGAAATAAAAACAAAAATAAACAAATGGGACCTAAGGAAACGTAAAAGCTTTTGCACAGCAAAGGAAACCATAAACAAGACGAAAAGACAACCCTCAGAATGGGAGAAAATATTTGCAGATGAAGCAACTGACAAAGGACTAATCTCCAAAATTTACAAGCAGCTCATGCAGCTCAATATCAAAAAAACAAACAACCCAGTCCAAAAATGGGCAGAAGACCTAAATAGACATTTCTCCAAAGAAGATATACAGATTGCCAACAAACACATGAAAGGATGCTCAACATCGCTAATCATTAGAGAAATGCAAATCAAAACTACAATGAGGTATCACCTCACACCAGTCAGAATGGCCATCATCAAAAAATCTACAAACAATAAATGCTGGAGAGGGTGTGGAGAAAACGGAACCCTCTTGCACTGTCGGTGGGAATGTAAATTGATACAGCCACTATGGAGAACAGTATGGAGGTTCCTTAAGAAACTACAAATAGCACTACCATGTGACCCAGCCATCCCACTACTGGGCATATACCCTGAGAAAACCATAATTCAAAAAGAGTCATGTACCAAAATGTTCATTGCAGCTCTATTTACAATAGCCAGGGTATGGAAGCAACCTAAGTGTCCATCAACAGATGAATGGATAAAGAAGATGTGGCACAGATATACAATGGGATATTTCTCAGCCATAAAAAGAAATGAAGTTGAGTTATTTGTAGTGAGGTGGATGGACCTAGAGTCTGTCATACAGAGCAAAGTGAGTCAGAAAGAGAAAAACAAATACCGTATGTTAACACATACGTATGGAATCTAAAAAAAAAAAAAAAAAAGTTCTCATGAACCTAGGGGCGGGACAGGAATAAAGACACAGATGTAGAGAATGGACTTGAGGACACGGGGAGGGGCAAGGGTAAGCTGGGACGAAGTGAGAGAGTGGCATGGACATATATACCACATAAAATAGATAGCTAGTGAGAAGCAGCCGCATAGCGCAGGGAGATCAGCTCGGAGCTTTGTGACCACGTAGAGGGGTGGGATAGGGAGGGTGGGAGGGAGGGAGATGCAAGAGGGAGGAGATATGGGGATATATGTATATGTATAGCTGATTCACTTTGTGATACAGCAGAAACTAACACACCATGGTAAAGCAATTATACTCCAATAAAGATGTTAAAATATATATATATGTATCTATACCTGTTCTTTTAGTGGATTGTGAATGTTTGAGAGCAAGAATATCCCTCTTTAATTTGGTGTTTTTAGATACTCACCATCTCCCATCATGTAGCACAGAGTCCAACGTGGCATTTTTATTTCTTAGTAAACGCTAATTTATTATTTTGAGCAAGTGGGTCTTTGTAGGTGTCTGAATGTCCAGCACTAATCTCCTGATCATTCAGAAAGCTCTGTGAGAACCTAGATTCATAGATGATAGTTTGCATAAGCAAAATGTTGAAGAAACGAAGGAAAGACATCCCCAATATAAAAAATTGTGGATCCTTGTGATTCTATTCTTATCTATGCTTTTTTTTTTTTTTACCTTTTATTTCCCTCCTAAGGAGGTATGATTACCATTTTTTATTACCGTGAGGTTTAGGACATTGCCAAGACATGAACATCAACTTTCAGTTTAAGAACGTGCTTTGAAACACGTTCAGTTATTTTAAGATTTACTTGCTGCCTTTTCCTTGAAATAGAGTTCTGGGCTTTCTGACACTTCCCCTTAGAAGTGAGGTTTCTTTGAATAACTGAGGCCTTAAGAAAAGTTACAACACCGCTGTCTTCAATCCATCCACAAGACTGACTTTGCACGCAAGCACACCATTGACGTCAGTAGGACTTGGGTGAAGTTCTTTTTTTTTTTTTTTATCACTGGGAACTGGGGAGTGGAGGTGGGGTGAGGTATATGGGACATGTCTGTGGCTGAGAATGAGTTGACTGTGATGAAATTTGGAATGTGATGGTTTTCGAATAGAATTGGTTCCTGTGTTGTTTTCCCATAGGACAAGAAAACATATATACCCAGAATGACAGTTATTCCAGGAACTTTAAAAATTCTTCCATCATATTTGACAGACTGATGGCTGTTTTATGGCTTATGAGGACTGGCTGATGTGAAAGGATTTGGCATCTGATTTAGGAGAGGTGTAACTCTGAGCTGAACTTATTAGACTCCCTCAATCTATTCTGCAAGGAGAGATCATTTGCCTTCTCCTTAGAGCCGATGCTTCAACATAGAAGATGGGGTGTTCATATATGCAACTTCAGTTCATGCCCGACTACTTTCAGAAAAATGTATGGCCCCAAACATTTGTGAGATACCAAATCACTTGTCATTTTTATCCAACATTCCCCAATCTTCACCTTTATTGTTCAGGACTTTAATTCACTTCCAAAACTTCCTATCATACTACGTATGAGCAAATAATCACTTTTCTTTAGTCACTATATCTAGAATTATTCTATTGGATTAACAGATTTTTCCTGTGTGCCTAGCTCTGTATAGATATATCAAAGTTTTAAAAATGTAAGTCCTAAACACAAAGCATTTATGAGAACAAATACTCTTTAAGGTAGTTTAAATCTTAATTTAATTGTGGTTTGTAGAAGAGAGGGGTGGTTGTTATCTTTAGGAGCAGAAGAGAGCTTGCTGGAAGAGATGGGACTTTTAATGGACTTTGAAGATTTAGCATAAGGTGTATAATCTATCAAAAAGACAACAGAGGATGGGAAACTTTAAAATTAATTTTGGACTTTTGGGGGTCAACTACGGAGTCATGTGTAGACAGAGTTTCAAGTTGCGCTGTATCTTCTTAGAGGTCAGCATGTGCCTGTGAATTCTTATTAGACTGTGTTCCTTTTTTTTTTTTTTTGCGGTACGCGGGCCCCTCACTGTTGTGGCCTCTCCCGTTGCGGAGCACAGGCTCCGGACGCGCAGGCTCAGCGGCCATGGCTCACGGGCCTAGCCGCTCCGCAGCATGTGGGATCTTCCCGGACCAGGGCACGAACCCGTGTCCCCTGCATCGGCAGGCAGACTCTCAACCTCTGCGCCACCAGGGAAGCCCTGTGTTCCTTTTATTTATAGCTCCCATTTGATCGTGCTCATAAGGTTGTTACTAATACTGATAAGATTTGTGGGCACAGAAACACTTTGAAAACAACCTTCCTGAATTGTTTTAGTTCTTTAGCTAATTTGAAGGGGAAACTGAACAAAAAAAGAGTTAACCGAATACTGTGAAACCCCTAAATTTCTTAACCTTAGGCCAGGTGTTCATTGTGAATCTTATTAATTCTAATAATTTTCAGCTTCATTTAAATTAAGTGACGTGAAGACTTTTTCACATCCTTGTTCATTCAGTGCAAGTGGAGTTTTTACCTAGTTGACCAATCAACAAATGGATTTTTATTGGGCATCTATTATGTGCCCAGAATTTTCTTGTATCTATAATCTAATATATTTAATTTATAAATATAAAAAATATATATAAAATTTAATTTAATGTCTTTAAGAGCCTAACATTTTAGCAGCAAAAATGACAAGGTTGAATGTATTAAAGTGTGGGATCGTAGTGTGGTGCCGGTTGTATAAGAGCGCTAGTGGTAGAAGTCCGGGAAAGAAAGAAAAGAAAGAAGTAAAGAACACCTTGGGGAATCAGAGGTTTAGACAACCAGTGAGTGAGAAGGGAAAGGCTTTTAGGTGATTGGACAAGTAGGGGGAAAGCCCTGAGGCAGAAGAGTGGGATATTAAGGTAGTGAAGGGCATAGAACCGATAAAGTGTTTTCCAAACAATTCTAACTTTCCTTGCTGTTTGATTGTGCAGGGAGAGTCGTAAAGTAGTTTTATTTAACATTGTTTGGTGAACAAAGTTTCTCTCTTTCTCACCCAATCCCCCCAACAAAAATATATATCTAAAAATATATCTATATAAAGTTCTGATGAATTCCCTTGATTATCTTTACAGTTGATACAAAGGAATATATACCTTTAATATAATTGGTAGAAGACTTTTGTGATAGTTACATTCTTAATTTTTTAAGGATTCAAATGTGAGATTTTATTGGCAAATCAGATTTATGATTATTATTTTAGACAATCTTAATATTCTAAATACGTGAATTCCAAGGTTAAAGGTTTCATAAAGTTTTCAAGAAAAGTCACAGCAATCGAAACTTTTTTCCCTTCAATAGGCTGTTTGGAAGTAAAAGTAAAAAAGCAAGTATGAGAAATGCAGAAGTTCTAAAGGGAACTTGGGAATTTATTTTTAGATATTACCAGACACGCTTTTTTTTGGCCAGCCGGAGACCCATTGAAATAGGGCTCATCCAGAGAAACTATGATCAAATCTAAATTATTTGTTTTTGAAAAAATACATATAAAATATTTGCAGATTTATCTTCATGGATAAAAGCCAGCCGTTTCTCTCAGAACTGTCTTAGAGAACCGTGCTTCTCAAATGTTGATGTCAACGTGGATCACCTGGGAATCAGAATGCAGGTTCGGATGGGGAGGGTCTGAGATGGGACCTGGATTCTGCCTTTTTAAAAGCTCCCAGGTGCTGCTGCCGCTGCTGGAACAGGAGCCGGATGAATGTGGAGGGACCTGCCAGAGAGCAGACCTTGCCAGTACATTGGCATCTATTTCATTATTTTACTTAAAACATACATGCGGTGTCAGGATGGGGAGGAGATTTTGCACCTTTAAGCGTGTGGTCCAGTGGGGTTGATCATTCGAGTACTAGACTGCAGAGAGCTGCGTGGGAGCAGGGACTGAGCCAGTTTTGTTCTCGACTATATCCTAGTGGCTAGCATGGAATAGATGGCCAGTAAACATATGGTGAGTAAATGAACAAATTTACTGTTGGCCTGGGGATGCCGTTAAGGTGGCTGCTTTTCCTCTTTACACAAGCAGAACCTGACAATCCCGAAAGTCTTTCTAGCCTAATAATAAAGGTCACCTCAGCCTTACAAATGTATTGTAAGAAAAACAACTCAAATCTAGGTATTATGGATTGCAAGCAGCAGAACCCCTAAGAATGCAGGAGCTCAGAGGAAAAAAAATCAAGTTAAATCCTACCTTCCCGAAGGACTTTCTTTAGGACAGAGTTCTTGCTCTGTATTAAGGCCTCCCAAGCACCTTCTTTTCTCGTCCTCTGTTCCATCCAGAACTCTGGCTTCCTCTCCCCCTGTGTACTTTAGCTTCTGATGCTGTTAGCCAGGGCCCATCAGCCACCCCTGTGGTCTTCACATTTTCTCCTTCTTGCCTTGCCTGTGTCTTCTGAGTTCTCCCCTGGGGCATTTCTGACCAAGATAGATTTGTCTTGTCATTTATGAAAGCAGGATGCAGCTCTTTCTTCCTGATGGCTACTAGTATTACCTTAGTGTTTGAAGTATTATCTACCTAGCGACTTACTGTACTGTATTACCTAAGTACTCCAGCATTACTGGAGTGCTCAGGAGTGCTCCACCTGGAGAATCACTTCTACTGCATGTGTTTTCTCTTTTTTCCCCCCTCTCATTAGCTCATGACAACAAAGTACTACTTGCTACCAATGTGACTGGACACTGGAAACAAAGACAACACTGGCACTACTGGGCAGTACTGGATTTTAAGGGGGTCACGAAGTTAATCCCAAATATGTTTATATTAATTTTTATAATCATTATTGAACGGGAAACTCAAAATCAAAAACTTCTTGTTGAGAACTTGAAGACCTCTAAGAATGCTTCTTCAGACTTGTGGGATTTTTAAAGTCCAAACTGGAGAACTTGTCCAGACCTCAGGGCACCGCTTCTAGGCAAAAGGAGGTTTCTGGCTTCACTTGGTCCGGCCCACTTTACCAGAAGAAAACCGTAAGTGTCAAGGCAGAAGGCTTATGAACATGGTGTGTGTTTGTTGGTGCTTTTCTTTGGTACACCTCCTTTATGAGCCTGTTGCAGTGGTTGCTGGTTCGGGATTAGTTGAGGATTTCCTAGTCCTAGTCATAGCTCAGTCTGCAAAACAACCACTTAGTGCAAGAGCTGCCCGCCTTCTCTAGAACTCAGGGAGTCTGCCATGCCAGCTGCTTGAGAGGCATCTCCAAGTGTTTTAATTTGCTAACAGCAAACAGGAAACAGTTTTGGGTTACACAGAGATATTTCTGAACCAATTTACTAAAATACAGGGTCGTTGTCTCACCTCTGGCCAATCACTTCTCAGCAAATCAATCCGTCCTATCAGATCTGACTCTCGGCTTCTACCCTGAACTCACTCCCACCTGTAGTGCCCACTTGGTGACATCCCATTCACACTAATCGTCCTCTTCAGTTCTCCCTTTGCCTTCTTGCCAGGAGATTCTGTTCTGCAGGTTGACCAACATCTAACTGGTCTCTCCCTAGACTGTAATCAGTTGGTGCCTCTGGTTAACCGTCTTTCAAGTCCTCTTTCTCTTTAGACGAAATGAACTAGGAAAACTGTAAATTCCCCCACTGCAAAAAACTGTAGCGTTGAGCTTCCTCTTAGCTGTGGTCAAGCCCCCTGATGGTAGTAGCATCACTCTAATTGTAATGAATGAATTTGAAGTTTTGAAAAACAAATGAATGTGTCTTTCCTGACTTGGAAGCATCCTTGATCACATATCGCAAAGTGTAATAGTCTCTTCTGGAACAGTCATCTGGAAACCTGGGAGTCGTCTTTAATTTCTTATTTCCCTCTCCCCTTGACTTTCTTCTTTTTACTTTCTGCATTCCCGTTGCTTCTAATATGGCTTATGATGTCATCACCACGGTCTCCTTGAAATCACTACCCATCCCTACACCCCGGCCTCACCCCTAGAAAAGTGATTGTTTCTAAACACAGATCTGATCAATTACTCGCTGGCTTTCAATTCTTCGGTGACTCCCATGGTCCACAGGATTGAATTCCAAACTGCTCAGCTTGGCTTACAAAGTTTTCACAGTCTGGACTCTGTTTTAATTCTCAGTAGCAAGTCTTGCTGTGCCCGCACACGGCTCGGTGCTCTAGCCAATATTGAATTGCTTTCAGTTCCCTTCATGCAGGATGCGCTTTCCCACAGCTAGTCCTTGGCATGTGCTGGCCCCTCTGCCTGGGAGGAGTCTTCCTTCCAGATTCCTATTCCTCTTTCAGGAACTCGGTTTAGATATCACTTCCTTGGTAAAGTCCAGGCTCCCACAATACCTTTGCACTCATGCCTTTCATAGTCCTTAGCGTTCTGGATTGAAATTTATCTATTTGTCTTTCTCACTCAAGATGGCGTGCAATTCGAAGGCAGGCATTGAATCTTACATTCATCTTTGCATCCTCCTGTGATTTCTCAGAATTCAGGACTTTCCAACAGCCAATTTTATGGCAAAGTAATTTTAGCAAGGACAAGGGGAAACCCGTCATTCTGACTTTAGTTCACACCAGAGCACCAACTATCGAATTATCTATTACACATAAGAACTGCATTCTTCCAGGCTTGAGCTAGCACCCTGATAAAATCAATCCTGCCCTTTGTCTAGGTAAGCATTAACCCACTGACTGGCACATAATACATTTTTAGTATACACTAGCTGCTAGATATCATTGTTAGAACCTCTATCTATGGGCAAATTACCATCTACCAAAGGGTCGAGCAAGCCATGCCATTTATTTACTAATTAGTTCACCTTCATTTAAATTTACTTTATAATTGGATTTCCTGTTGCATTTCTTTCTTTGAACTTGTTTTTGATTCTCAGTACAACTCTCAGGCTGCCTTACACAAAAAGGAAAGGATAACATTTAGGATATAAGAAAGTCCTGTGGAGTAAAGATTTCTTCAGATCCTTGGTTAAACTTCTGAGTTTAAGGGTCTGAGAGCACCTTCCTAAACAGAGTTGCGGAAGTTTCCATCTGTAATGGCAAACAAAGTGAAAGCAAATTTAATTCATCTTTGCCCGGGAGCAACAAACTGCTCATCCTATATCTAAATTTGAAAACACAAATTTTGTGTTTGAGAGTAAAACACAAATTTTGATGGTGTGTGAGACAGTGCGCTGCTTCAAGCAGTTAGATCTCAGTAGATCCCAAATGGACGTCACAGGGACATCAGCGATTGAACGTTCATCCTTTTGTTCAACAGATATTTATTGAGCCCCTTCTCTGTGTCAGGCATTGTTAGTAGCTGGGCACACAGTGGTGAAGAACACAGGCTGTCCTGGCATGGAATTGTCCCCCCCACTACTTCAGGTCAGTGTCACCAGAAAACTGAGAATCAGAGTAATGAAGACCTTACCAGCTGCCAGCGAGCATGCGAGGGAAGAAAAGGGATTGTCCTGTGTGGCTTTCCCCTTGACCCAGAGCCAGGAAGCACAGAGCAGGAGGCAGAGGCTCCCAGTCCAGTTAAGGACAGGAGGTTGAATGCCCAGGTTCAGGGAGAACAAGAAGGGTGATTTCGGAGGCAGGCTTTTCCCTCAAGTTTTGTGTAGCAGTAGTTCATTCATTCTTACCGTAGTCCAGTATGCCATTGTGTGAATATACCACAGTTTATTAATCTTCTGTTTCTGGGCCATCTGGTTGTTTCCAGTTTTTGTCTTTTACAAGCAGAACTACTATAAACATTAAAAAGAAAAAAATGTGTTTTTTTCTTTTAATGTCATATGTGCACACATGACAAATTTCTTTTGGACAGTAAATAGAAATGAGATTTCTGGTCAGAGAGTAGCTTAAACTCAACTTTAGAAGATAATGGCAGACAGTCTTCTAAATGGTTGTGAGATAGGCTGGGACCTGGGACCCTTTCCTGCAGTGCTTGCACCTGGACAGATGTCTCCTCAAGCTACAAATTACAGAGAAACTATAAGGGACTAAAAATAACTGTGTGCCTGCACAGTTGGGGCAAATTATGGACAAAAGATACAAAAAGACCAAAAAAAAACCCAACTACCACTTCTGAAGAGCCCAGAGCAAAAACAGGGTTTTGAGAGAAAAAGCAGGGTACTGCGCATGCCCCCTGCACTCAACATCACCTAAAGGGTGGGCGAAACACCTAAGCCACCTCTCCGGCCCCACCTCTGGACAAACCCTACCCTCACCCCATAGAAGGAACCAGCTCGACTGCCCCCCGCCCCGAACCCACCCTCAGGGAGCAAGCAAGGGAACCTGTTACCTGTTCTCAGTCCCCCCTGCTGCAGCAGGGGCCCCAAGTAGAGCTTTGCCCTGAATTTCTTGTCTGGCCCCCAGTCAATTTCTGTTGATTGGGGAAGACCAAGGATCCTGGTTGGTATCAGTTGTACCAAGTGACACTCCTGCATCAACATAGGAGAGTCCTAGTTGTTCTCACATCTTTCCTAACTCTTGGTAAAATCAGTTGTGTGGGGGGTTTTTCAGTCTTTCTGGTGGCTAACGTTGCTAACTGTACTGACTACTAATAAAGTTGGGCACATTTTGTATATTTATTGACTATTTAGATATTAGATATATTTATCGGATATGTTCTTTTGTGCAATGACTATTCCAATTCTCTTGCCCAATTTTTATTGTTTTGACTGCCTTTTTCTTACGGAGGGGGAGGGAGCTTTTTGTCTATTCTACAATACTCCCTTATCTACGGATCTATCCTTATCATGATTGGTGCTTTCTTGTCTCAGCTTAAATGTTACTATCTCAGAGGGACTTTTCCGCTCATTCAGTCTAAAGGAACCAACTAGTCCCTCTCTAGTACAAAACTCCTCTATTGTGTGTCTGATAGTTTTGTTGTTGTTTTTTCTTATTTGCTTGTTGAGTGTTTCCACACACTTAAGTGTGAGCTCCATGAGGCAGGACCATGTGCATCTTATTCGTAGACTCATGGATGAATCTCATGAACGCAATGTGGGGTGAAAGAAGCCAGAAACATAGATATTGCATGCTTCCATTTATGTAAAATTTCAAACTTAGACAAAACAAATCTGGGAGTCAGATTCCTCTGTGGAGAAGAGGGGAGTTGTGACTAGAAGGGGGCATGAAGGGCGCTTCTGAGGTTCGGGTAGTATAGTATATATTTTTTAGAAATCTAGGTGGTTTTGTTGGTAGTTAATGGGTGTATTCCTTTGTGATATTACACTGAGCTGTACGCTAATGATCTGTTTATTTTTCTGAATGGATTTTGTACTTCAATTGCACATCTATTCTATCCATTCAAATTTAAGTTTGAAGCTAGAGGGGGCTGTGTGGGAAGGCTGTTTGGTAGTTCTGTCGATTGAAGTGCTTGTCAACTTTAGATAGAAAGGGTGGGGAGCTGCCTTTTACCCTACATGTCCCTTAAATATCAGAATGAGGGAGACTTCGTGTTAGCTTCCCTAGTTCTCCTCTGAGAGTTCACTTAATTTCTTGAACAAAGATCCCTACAATTTTGGGGTGGGGGAAGGCCTAGAGGTAATGAGTAGCTAGCTGTCTGTCAGTCTGGATATAGGAGTAGGGACTGGAATGGGGCGGGGTGGGTAACTCTCTCAGATTAAGACCTTCAGTTAGTCTTCACGTTTTCACCATTTTCCTCACCCCTGCCCTCTGTTCCACCTGTTCATACCTGTGATACCCTGCTCCTTCCTCTATGGCAACTTTCCTTCCCAGGAATAATTGACTGAGGTTCCTTTCATCCTATTTTAATTTATCAATACTTCATCCATTTTTTCAGAAACTCATATTCTGATGGTTCTTTTCCAGTTAGTTCTCTTTGATATTACGGGCTTATACCTTTTCAGTTTCCTTTATGTTTTCTTGCATTTGGGAGGGAAGAGATGCATGTCCTCATTTGGCCATTTTGATAAAGAAAACTCACTATTTCATTACCTAACATAGTCACACTTGAACTTTCTTTCCTGCTTTATCATTTGCTAATGCATGTTGCATCCCCCATGAGGAATCAAGAGCATTTTACTACCTCTCACTTCCCTTTCCTGCTTCAACTTTTGATTTTTATCATTTTTAAATTGTCAAGGTTTATGTCATTTACATTTTTTCCTTTAATAAAATTAAGCTCTTCTGTTACTGCTTCTAAAGACTTCTAAAAATTTAAGCGCCCCCCCACCCCCCGCCCCGCCAAACAGCAAAAACTAAGCCGTGTGATTCACCCCATTTTGAAGGAAAGGTAATCCTGTGTCACTGAAAATCTTGTGGCTCAGAACAGACGGTCTTAAGTGTCAAGGTCCAGTGGATCCTCTTTTAATTATTTTTAGCTTCTTTTACTCTTCCTGGGTCATATTAAGATGATACTGTTTTTTTTATTCTCTTGTCATTTTCTTTCTTTTAAAATCAGTTTTTGGTGTTGCTGTTATATTGTTTTGGATAATGTATCCCTACTGGATTCTTGGATAGTAAGATTTCTTAGTTCTTGCATGTTTAAAAATACCTTTATTGACCCTTAATTGGTAATTTGGTAGGGCATAGCCTTTTTAGAGTCAAATAAAGTTCCCTTAGAAAATGGAAGGCATTGCTTCTTCTAGCATTTAATGTGGTGATAAGAAGTCTGAGGTCAGTCTGATTCTCATTTATTTCCTTTGGAACCCACCAGAATTTTCTCTTTATCTAAAGAATTTTGAAACTTTACAGTGTTTATCTAGGTGTGGATCTTTCAAAAATTTTATCTTGTCTCTCATTTGTAGGACCCTTCCTTTTTTTTTTTTTTTTTTTTGCAGTACTTGGGCCTCTCACCATTGTGGCCTCTCCCATTGCAGAGCACAGGCTCCGGACGCGCAGGCTCAGCGGCCATGGCTCACGGGCCCAGCCGCTCCGCGGCATGTGGGATCCTCCCGGACCGGGGCACAAACCCGTGTCCCCTGCGTCGGCAGGTGGACTCTCAACCACTGCGCCACCAGGGAAGCCCCCCTTCCATTCTTAAGACTTGTGATTTTGCCAGCTTGGGTGACATTTATTTTGTCTTTTCTTTTGATTATTTATTACTTATATAGTCTTTCCCTTAAATGGAAAAGGGACTCCTTAGATGTATCCTCCCACTCGTGATCTTTTCTCTCATGTCTATCTCTTTTAATTTTTGCTCTATGTGCTGGGATAGTATCTGCACTTGACTATCTAGATCCCCAACTTGGTCTTTGCCCCACTTAATTTACTCTTTGGTCTCTTCATATTTTATTTTGACAATCACATTTGTTGTTTTTGTGAAGTCTATCATGCTTTCTAATTGTTCCTTTTTATATTAGGCTTTTTAAAAGAGTGGACCTTACATTAAATATCTCTGAGACTGCCAATCACTGTTTCAAAAGGTTCTCTTCAGTTCTTTGAAATATCTCTGTTTCTTCTGGGGTCAGTTTTCATTTGTTTGTTTATCTGGAACTTGATTTGCATAACTGTGAGATCCTCAGCCCGCGGTTATGTTTTCTCAATTCCCTTTGGCTCAATTTTCTATTCTAATATATATTATCTTTGCCTCTGAATTTCTAACATAATTTATATTTAAAAATTTTAGTTTTTGGATTGCTTTTAAGCCATATCTAGTCTGCTGGGTGATTTCAAAGGAAAGAGAGGGGGCTTCCCTTGTGGCGCAGTGGTTGAGAGTCCGCCTGCTGATGCAGGGGACACAGGTTTGTGCCCCGGTCTGGGAAGGTCCCACATACCGCAGAGCGACTGGGCCCATGAGCCATGGCCGCTGAGCCTGCGCGTCCGGAGCCTGTGCTCCGCAACGGGAGAGGCCACAACAGTGAGAGGCGCGTGTACCGCAAAAAAAAAAAAAAAAAAAAAAGGAAGGAGAGAAAAAAGGAAGAGGGGAGAGGAAAGGAATAGAGCTGGAGAAATAGAGTTTATGTGACGATTTAATCTTTAAGGAGGATTTTCTGCTTTTTGGCTAAGAATTGGCTGTGGCCCAACACTGATTTGGAACAGCCTATCCTTGCCGCCCTGCTTCCTTTCCCTTCTCTTGCTTTTCCTCTTCCAATTATCAATACATCCTGACCTTTGTCAGCAGAAGGGGACAGGCCCAACTAGTGCATATTTACTTATTTCAGTAAGTACTGCTAACAGTTATTACCATTAGATTATAAGCTCAATTTTCTTTGATAGGAAGAGAATCACTCAGAGGCCCAAAGACCAATGTATTGTCACACGGTTCCAATGACCAAGGGAACCCTTGGGTGAAAGAGGAAGGAAACTTGCTGTGTCAGAACTCTCAGTTCTACTATTGATGTGAACATTTCTTGCCTTTTTCTTTTTTGGGTCTGCGTCTGTAATTCCTCATCTGTCCTTACACCCCGCCCCAGGTACACGTGCATCTGTGTCATCCAGGGCAGTCTGCATCGCGTCTTTTCCCCTGAGGAAAGGCAGCCTAAGTTATTGCTCTTGTCACTCTTGCAGTTGTTACCGTGCGGGCCAGCTGGATTTTGAGACTTGCCCATGAAGCATGTCAGTTTCTTGCCTGTGAGCACATTAACCCAACGCTTTAAAAACATTACTAAAAGAGTTGATTACGAAGGATCTGCTAATTCAGTAGTTCAACAAGGGAAAGATAAATGGCTTTGAAATGTGATGTTATCAAAGGGTCTAGGCATAGTTATTATTTGCTGCTGTTACATGATCAGTTTTTTTTGTTTGTTTTTTGGCTAAAACTGATGACACTAAATTCATCTGTAATCAATCTGTTTTTATAATTGCCTTTAAAGATTTAAAAAAAATAGGGCTTCCCTGGTGGCGCAGTGGTTGAGAGTCCACCTGCCGATGCAGGGGACACGGGATCGTGCCCCGGTCCGGGAAGATCCCACATGCCGCGGAGCGGCTGGGCCCGTGAGCCGTGGCCGCTGAGCCTGCGCGTCCGGAGCCTGTGCTCCGCAACGGGAGAGACCACGACAATGAGAGGCCCGCGTTCCGCAAAAAAAAAAAAAAAAAAGATTTAAAAAAATAAGTCAAGTGAAAACAAGTAATACCCTTTGCAATTGCATTGTATTGGCCATAGCGTAAGCTCTGTTTGGGGGAGTATCTTTCTTCTCTTCTCCAACCTTTGCCAGGCCAAATTGATCTTATCTGCTTCATTTGACCTAAAGAAGCTCCTACCACCCTCCCCCCAACAACATAACTGTCAGAAGAGAAGCTTAACATTATTGTTATCTTAAGCCCATTGCTATGACCTCCTGGTCTCTGTAACTTTGGATGCCCCTCTCCCGGGGACATCACCCTGTCCTGCTGGCCTTGGTACATGGACACCAGAGCTTGGCCTGGAAAGACCTGGAAAGATCAGGCCAAGCCAGGTCTTTGGAAATATCTCGGCTAAGGACCTGCCCATGCGCAGGAGGGTGTGCTCTGAGGCAGTGGCCAGAGTCACTGATGGTGACAGAACCTGCTAAGAAGCTGGTCCTGCGTAGGATGTCACCCAGTGCAGCTGGCCAGGCTGGAAAGGAAAATGGATCAAAACATGCTTCATACCACCATCCCTCTTTGGGTTTGTGTTTGTTGTTATTCAGAGGGGCAGGCCTCCTGCCTGGCCAAGCCATGAAGACCGAAGTGGGTTTCTCAGGCCTTGATTCAGCACAAAAGCTGTTTCTGATTTCTGGGTCTGGCTCCTCACTCCCCGTTCCAGGCTGCAGCTGCTGTTGCTTGACTTCGTGTTGCCGGACTTCTTACTACTGTTGGTTTATCATTACATAACGTTTTATTTATATTCACAAAAGCATAATACCATGTTGTTGTTCTTTTGAGTAGAATGCAGATTTCTTGGGGTTCAACAGATGCATGGAAACCCCTGGCTCCCCTGGAGAGGGAAGTTCTGAATTAGGAGTAGGGACCGGTGATAATTTCTGCTTTACCATCAAGGCGGGGTGAATATATGTGCATTGATGGAGTCAAGCTTTGTCATAATCATCTTTAAAGATGAGTAACATTGAAAATTTGAAGAAAGTTTGAAAAATATAACCGAGTGAAACCCAGGATATATTTGCTAGCAGCCATGTATATAGGGGGTTTTGTGTAGTATAAAGAATAAGCTACTTTTAAACTGACTTCGCCTGTTCCTTTCTTTTGGCTTGAGAGCACTCTGGCAATGATTGCCCAGCAAGCTTTCTAGCAGGAAAAAATACTCTTTTAGACTCGCCTCTAGTGTTGTAAGACATATCTCATCAATATATCATTGATGAGGAGGCCTTAAAGAGCTTATCTCGTGTTTTAGTGTGAGAAGGTAAGCTTCCTGTGTCCACATTGCTTTCACTTTTGTCAAAAAGCCTCTTTGGAAGGTTCTGGTCAGCACTGGGATCCTGCTTCTAATAGCTGTCACTCTAGGACACGTGTAGGACAGAGAGGATAAGAGCATGATACCAACGAGCGAGGAGACAGTCAAGTCTTTACATCAAGTATTTACATGATTTGCAGTGAGCAAAGGTCAATGCAAAATTGAGGTCTGTATCAGGAAGCCTCATCTTCGGGTTTTCTTCTTCTGGGTAGGATGATATTTGTATGCCTCCCCTATTGCCAGGTATGTTCTAGACCACGAGGTAGTGGTCAAATCTTTGATCAAGTTTGGAAGGTGTTGTTCTATGTTTGCCAGCCTGGTGGATAGTTGAATTGTAATCAGAAATAGGTGTGGAATTGAGGTCTAGTGGCCTGTGCTAAGGAATAGCAAACTTGAGAGGGGTGCTGGAGGGACTCTGGGGGTGCCCCTCCCCCCAGGGTCACTGTGTGAGCAGACACTGGTTACCAGCCACTTCGCATCTACAGTCAGTTTTCTTTCTTTTTTTTTTTTTTTTACCTCTTTATTGGAGTATAATTGCTTTACATTGGTGTGTTAGTTTCTGCTTTATAACAAAGTGAATCAGTTATACCTATACATATGTTCCCATACCTCTTCCCTCTTGCATCTCCCTCGCTCCCACTCTCCCTATCCTACCCCTCTAGTTGGTCACAAAGCACCAAGCCGATCTCCCTGTGCTATGCGGCTGCTTCCCACTAGCTATCTATTTTACGTTTGGTAGTGTATATATGTCCATGCCACTCTCTCACTTTGTCACAGCTTACCCTTCTGCCTCCCCATATCCTCAAGTCCATTCTCTAGTAGGTCTGTGTCTTTCTTCCCATCTTACCCCTAGGTTCTTCATGACTTTTTTTTTTTCTTAGATTCCATATATATGTGTTAGCATACGGTATTTCTTTTCTCTTTCTGACTTACTTCACTCTGTATGATAGTCTCTAGGTCCATCCACCTCACTACAAATAACTCATTTCATTTCTTTTTATGGCTGAGTAATATTCCATTGTATATATGTGCCACATCTTCTTTATCCATTCATCTGACGATGGACACTTAGGTTGCTTCCATCTCCTGGCTATTGTAAATAGAGCTACAATGAACATTTCGGTACATGACTCTTTTTGAATTATGGTTTTCTCAGGGTATATGCCCAGTAGTGGGATGGCTGGGTCATATGGTAGTTCTATTTGTAGGTTTTTAAGGAACCTCCATACTGTTCTACATAGTGGCTGTATCAATTTACATTCCCACCAGCGGTGCAAGAGTGTTCCCTTTTCTCCACACCCTCTCCAGCATTTATTGTTTGTAGATTTTTTGATGATGGCCATTCTGACTGGTGTGAGATGATATCTCATTGTAGTTTTCATTTGCATTTCTTTAATGATTAACGAAGTTGAGCATCCTTTCATGTGTTTGTTGGCAATCTGTATATCTTCTTTGGAGAAATGTCTATTTAGGTCTTCTGCCCATTTTTGGATTGGGTTGGTTTTGTTTTTTTTTGTTATTGAGCTGCATGTAAATTTTGGAGATTAATCCTTTATCAGTTGCTTCATTTGCAAATATTTTCTCCCATTCTGAGGGTTGTCTTTTCGTCTTGTTTATGGTTTCCTTTGCTGTGCAAAAGCTTTTACGTTTCCTTAGGTCCCATTTGTTTATTTTTGTTTTTATTTCCATTTCTCTAGGAGGTGGGTCAAAAAGGATCTTGCTGTGATTTCTGTCATAGAGTGTTCTGCCTATGTTTTCCTCTAAGAGTTTGATAGTGTCTGGCCTTACATTTAGGTCTTTAATCCATTTTGAGCTTATCTTTGTATATGGTATTAGGGAGTGTTCTAATTTCATTCTTTTACATGTAGCTGTCCAGTTTTCCCACTTATTGAAGAGGCTGTCTTTTCTCCACTCTATATTCTTGCCTCCTTTATCAAAGATAAGGTGACAACATGTGCGTGGGTTTATCTCTGGGCTTTCTATGGGCAGTTTGTTTTCTAACCGAGCCATCTACTCTTTTCCATATCATTTCCTTGGGACAAAATGGCCATTTATTGGGAAGAAACTGGCTCACGTTTCGACTAAATGTAAAGACTTTTTGACATCTAATAATAGTTCCCGTAGTGCCCATTACGTGTCAGGTACTGGGCTAGAACTTTACATATATTATCTCTAATCCCCACAATGACCCTGAAAGCCAGAGTGTGTCCTCTAGTTTCAAGGGTGATAAGGCAAAGGCTCAGATGTGCCGCCAAATACGGCCAGTGTCAGAGGATAAGTAATCAGAGGAACAGAATCTCGATCCAGGTCTGAATGCAAAGCCTGTCGTCCTCCTGCACGAGACCATTCTGTGCCTCTTGTTAGCCTCCTGCCATGAATTTACTGGATGAATCAGGGAGCTCAAACTTCCTTTCCAATATTTGGAATTAAAAAGAAAGAATACTTGTTAATACCCTAACGTGGGCTAAAACAAAGAAATAAGCAAATAAACAAGAAACCTGCTAAGTTAGACTCTTATGTTTGGATTTTAGGCTAAAGATAATAAGTTCGCTTCCCCTGAGAAATAGGATCTGGGGGAGAAAGGATACAGGGCATAGAAAGGGAACTTAGACAAACATAGACAGCGGATTTGACTATGAAAACGTGTGCACTCTATGTGGTGATATCACCAGCAAACACTTTTTAATGTCTGAATCGCAGGGACCCCCAGGCAGGCTTGTGTATGAAGACTTCTGGGCACACTGGCTAACAGAGCTAGAAGTCTGCAGGACACACACAATCAGAGGGGAAGCATTAAATCAATACAGGACATGGATGTGATCCCCCCTTGTATCTGGTATCCATCCAAAGTGAGTGTGTCTTATGGGTGTTGGGCTTGAGTAAAACGGACAGCTGGGGAGGAGAGTGGAGAGGGTGGGCACATGTTTCTAGAACACTCTCAGAATTCTCATGGCCACCACCACAACCTACGTTGATGCCCAGACCAATGTGTGGACCAATGAGTAGGGCAAGTGGCCTGCCCAGGACAATGGTCACACTCCTGGATTCTTGATGAGTTTTTTAGTTAGTGGCATTTCCCATCATCAGGTTTACCTGATGTGAAAAATGACCCTTGAGTTTTTTCCTGAAGTTTCTTGTGGAAATGAATTTTCTAACCCTGTCCCCTGTGCATGGTCCCACCACTTAGGAGCCCACCTGTGTTGCTTTGGGGGCAAAGCATCTCCCTTTCCCCTCAGATGTGGCCGGCAGAGGGAAGGGAAGGAACCAGCAAAGCCAGACAGCTGGGGATCGTTAGGAACAATCAAGGAGCTGTATTAAAATGCAGCAGGGTTGAGCGTCTGGGTTCCTACATTGGCCTGCTTGAGGAAGCCATCTGGACAGAGGAAATTTGCCTTAAACCTTGGCAAGAGAACTTTGTTCTGTTTGAACTTTGTTTAAAGCCCCAGAGTGGATGATCATTTTGTTTAAACTTTCCTTAAAACAAAGAGTGGGAGATCCCCTGCAATCAACAACAGGAACCTTCTTCCCCTCTTAACAGATTTGATAGGAAAATAAAACGCAAGGACTGTTCTGACATCCATTACTGCGGTTCAGTTAGCAGGGTGGAAAGGAAGACACAAAGGAGAGGAGGAGGATTTTGCAGTCTCAGGAGAGGTTAGTTGATGTACTGAAGGTACGTAGTCATATCATGCTTCATCCTCAATTGAACCTTCTTCCACGGAGGGAATATCTCCACTGATTGCGGAGGGCTTCTGCCTGTGGCTACCGTGCGACAGCCATTTAATCTTCAGCGTCATTTCCTGAGTTCACTATTCATCTTTGCCCGTGAATTGACTCAATGCTCACAAACAATGGGATTTGCCACTCTGCCTTAAAGTGATTCAGTGGGGACGTGCATCCTCTCAGTTGCGTGCCAGAGTTATGAAAGCAGCTGCTTTCCCACCCGCCACCCCAAACCCTGACTATTTATTTAATGCAGTTCAAATATTGGACTTCAGCCAAATTCAGAGAGGGATAGTAACGGAGTCAAAAGTTTTTTCTCTAAACCTACAGGTTACTATTACATCTGTGTCTGTTGATATTATCTAGAACACATGTATTTATACCCGGGAATATGTATGTACTGAGTACCCAAAGGAAAAGCTACTGAGAAAACCCCCCGGCACCTGGCGGGTGGAGGGGCGGCAGCGTGCGGATCCTCCTTCCTGCCCTGCAGCTCTCCCCTCTGCCTGGGGCACTTCTCTTCTGCGGTCCCCCCATGGCCCCTGCTTTGCCTCTCCTCCCCCAGAACGCTGCGCGTCTCCAGGCTGGCTCCTGCTGTCCCTCTGTGTTGTTACGGCTTGCTGAATTGCCTGTCTCTTTGATTAGACCAGAAGCTTTAGGCAGGGGGGGCAGTCACTCTGTTTACTGTTGAGTCCTCCTTGCCGAACATGGTAGCCTGGTGGTAGATAGGACCCCATAAATATATTTCGAATCAAAGAACAGATTGAGAAATGAAAGGCGTGAATGAGCTGTTCACTCATTCCAAAGCATTCCTAAGAGGTGAGTTTAGGGAATCCCAGTGGAGGGAATTGCTGCCTCCCCGGAGGCCTGACATACCCGCTGTGTTGCACGGGATTTTCCCGAACATTTAAAAATGGTCACTTGATTGCTTCCTTCCGCATTAAATGCAAAAGGATGGGGGTTCTGTGGACAGAGGTGGGAGCTGCATGGATGTCCTTGCGCAGGTAAACCAGGGCAAAGGGGCCGTGAATAGGAGTGGTTCTCTGGATGCCATGGGGCCCCACGGGTGGAAGACCCACAGACCCCAGCCATGTTTCCTGTCCTAGTGGCCCCTCTCTCTCTGGAAAGAGGAAGCTTGTTTCTTCCCTCCTGTCCTTCTGTCAACACATCCTATACATCAGGAACTAGGTGAGTGGATACCATGTCAGCAGGTGGTGCAGATGCGGAATGCTTTATAGGGTAACTAGAGATTGGGATTCCTGCTTGCCTCCTCACCATTCCCTACTCCCTCCCTAAACTTCATCTGCTTCATCCCGTCACCCCACCTTAGAAAGACAAGCGTGACCCTCTACGTATGCCACATGTTAGAAACAGACACTTATTTATAAGATGTTCGTATGCTCTGCCTCAATAATTTGGTGTCTGGAAGTATGTTCTAAGGAAACAGTTTAAAACACTGATAGAACTGTGTGCGTAAAGATGTTCAACACAGCATTGCTTATAAGAATAGAAAACCTGGAAACAGCCTAAATGTCTAAGAGAATGGGTGAGTAAACAGTAGCATGGCCTTCAGTGCAAAGAAATGAAGCTGTTATAATGATCATAGCAGATGATTTTTAATGATTGTTAGTGCTGAAGATATAATATTAAGTGTAAAGGGTAGTATACAAAGATGTGTGTGTGGTTTCTGCTATCCGGGTCAATATGTATGAACGAAGGAAAAGTCAAACGTGGACAGTGATTGTCTGAGTGGTGGGATTATGAGTTCTTAGTCTCCTCATCATATTCTCCAAAGTTTCTGCAGTGAACCAGGATTACCTTTAAAGTGATTACTTTTATCATAGGAAATAAACGATTAAAAACATGGTAACAGAAGTTGTGCCATTGGGTTACAGGCTAGGTCATCACACTTTGTCAAGAGTCATGATTTCTTTTCATGGTGCCGGGGGCACCGAAAGTTACAAACAAGGCTTTGTAAACGTAGACAACGCGATGTTTGCTTGTCAGGTGAGGGTATTATTATAATTCTTGCTGGAAATTTCTGATTGAATTGTGCTCTCTGAGCAAGCTTCTCCTTGGATCAATAGCTAATAAATGTTTTCAGAGTGGAAGTAACCAGGGTGGATTGCTAGTTCATAGAATGTCTTACAGACAGCCTGTAATCTACATCAATGAAAGTTCACTTCGTCGTTTATATTGCAATCTCACAGGATGGAAATAAGGTGATTTGTGTCTTAGCTTACCTATTTGGGGGCACTAAATGGCACAGAACTTCGTCCTTATGGCCCAATTCGGGATTGCTCTGTTCTCTTGCAAACATTTCCTGTTCAGGCAATAGTCAGACAATTTAAAATTAGTGGCGGCCTCCTTTATACAGCAAAGCTGTATAATTAAAGGTCTAGGTCCCGGCACACTTAGTTTGATGCAATATTCATTTATTCCTCTGAAGAGGCTAGGTCAGACAGAGGCTTCGGGTCACGTGTGGACACGATTGTGGTCTCTGCATCCCATTTTACTTGCATTTCAAAACTGTCCATAATATTCCACAATACGGGCCTCTTTATAAGAAGGGCAAGATTTCAGTATGGAAGGAGAAAATGCTCTGTGAGAGTTGACTCATAAAATTCCTGACTCTTCTTGTCTAGGTTGAATCCAGTTTTATTCATTCCATTTTTCCATTTGCTTCTCTAAATGTTGGAGCAGCGGAGTTCTCTCACTAATCTCAATGGAATGACCAGATTTTAAGAGGAATCAATATGGGATGAGAAGGCTGGGTCTGAGTTGAGAAAGAGAGATAGGAACAAAGGGAAGAAAAGAAGAATTCCCTGCCTTCTGCGTAAGCCCTGTATTGTACCCTGCAGCTCAGGAATATCCTCCATCTGCACTAATCCTACCAGGAGATTGAAGTGATTGAGCCCTGCGCTGTTGCTTTAGGCATTATCTCATTGAATCCTCACAATGACCATTTGAACTGAATATTAACTATTTTTTAAATCCCTCATTCATAGATGAGGAAAAGGAAAATGCTTGTGGCTAAAGTGGAAGGTGACTCCCCCTGGTACCTGCCCCAAGGCCGGGATTTCAAATTTTGGACCTTCCACAAAGGACTGGGCATTTCTAGGAATCACTTGAGAACCACCGTATTGTACATGCGCGTTGTAACTCCCCAAACTGCCTCTGCATTTCCCCGTGTGTGGGCTTAGAGCCTGCCTCAGCCCTCAGTGTGTCCAGGCCCTGGAGTCACTGATAGTTGAGGCAGTGCTGGTGAAATCAGGACTTGAGGTATTTCTCTACTTTTCCCTCGTAATGGCTCAAACCAATCTAAAGAATGAGCAATGAAGAACAACCACAGTTTTGCCGGGGTGTGTCTTCTCCCCACGTTCCAGAGAAACCGGCTACAGTGGGAAAATCCAGATGGGAACTTTGAATGTCACCAGCAGTGCTAGCAGTGCTTCTTTTCTCTGGCAGCTGACTCCAGTCATTCTACTCCTGCCTTTAAACACGTCAACGTGGCCTGTGTTCCAATGGATCCTGTAGGCTCTTGGTCAAGATTAAAGTGTTGTAAATGAACACGGGGAGTCTCTGGGGACAGAACCATTCATTTAAGAAAGGGAACAGGACGTTTACGGAACAGAATGGTAAAGATCTAAGGCGCGATGAGGTGGTGGAGAATCATCACTCCTTGAATTGATTCAGCCCCTGAATCCAAGCAAAATTATCAAGAAGTTATTTGGAGAGGAAATTGTTGTATTGTTATTGGAAACCTTGTACCAACCTTTTTGTAAAAACCGAAGTTTCCCTTGAACCAGGGAGAAGAAGGTAATTACTATTGGTGATTTACACAGGGGACACCTGCCCAAGTAGGCAGCTCTGCCCTAGGATATTACCAGGGAATTTAGGCACCTTTGAGGGGGACGAGACCTTCTGGCAAAGTACTGCTGAGAATACACAGGTTGCTTATTTCATGCTCTCAGTTACATTTTCTAAATTCTTCATGGATTCTCCAGAGAATCCGTAGTGTAGTTCAACAAAGTGCGTGCTTGTATACTTTTAGATCATCTGAATGTTCACTCATATCCTGTTTTCCCTGGGCACATGGGAGACAACGTTTCCCAGCTACTTCTGGTCAATGGACCACGAGTAGAAATGACACGTGCTGCTTCTAGGCAGAGGCAGTGGGAAGCCCTCCCAACCTTTAAGCTCTCTCTTCCCTTGCCAAGCTGGCCTGGAAACCGTGGGTTAAAATTATGGAGCCACAGGGTGGAGACTGCCGGATTCCTCAGTCACAGGTTGGAAGGGAGCCTGCCCTGCAAAGCCGCAGGTCTCACCTAGACTCTGCAACAGTGAGAAAGAAAGCTTCCTTGGATTTCAAAAGCCCTTGATATTCATGGTGAGCTGCTCGTAATTGATAGATGGGCTCTTCCACAGGGAAGAGGGAAGCTCTCTCTACTGCTCCATTATCTATTTTGGAATATTTTTTATATTTTGTAAACCTACTTGGAATCTACCGTAGTGAAGAGAAATTGCTGAAAACAAGTGTTTTCCTGACATCTAGACCAGTTTTCTAGATCCATCTCAGATTGCCAGTTATGTGAATTTTGCCCAAATGCTCTTGATAAGAATCTTGGTTTTCCTTCACACAAGTGACTTATGCCCTGGAGGCACGGAGCGAATGAGGGATGTGAGGCTCTGGTTTTCTCCATTCAGATTATCCAAGCTAAGGGTGACTTCCTTGAATGGCTTTCTAGGCCAACCAGTCATTCTTCTAGCACCTTCATGATTTTTGCCATATCTTCATACCCCCTTTATGACATTTTACTTAATATTTTTCTCTAAGTTAATTAACTTTTTGACAAATATATTTTAAAAGTAACTACTTTGTCACTCCTGTAAATGGAAACCCATGATCACTTGCTAGAAATACAAGGTAACTACAAAAGTAAGTGTAATGAAAAACCTTTATTAAATTAAGTCTAGTAAATGTTGCCTACCTGCTGTTATAGACTGAATGTTTGTGTCCCCACCCTTCCAATTCATATGTTGACACCCTAACTCCCCAATGTGATGGTATGTGGAGGTGGACCTTTGGGATGTAATTAGGTTTATATGAGGTCCAGAGAGTGGTCCTTAGAAAAAGAGGAAGGGATGTGAAAGCTCCCTCTGGCTGCACATGCATGCACAAAGAAAAGCCGCACGCGGACACAGTGAGTAGGCAGCCATCTACAAGCCAGTAAGGGAGCTCTCATCAGACGCTTAACCTGCCGGCACCTGATCTTCGACCTCCCAGCCTCCAGAACTGTGAGAAATAAATTCCTGTTGTTTAAGCCACCCAGCCTAGGGAATTTATGGTAGCCTGAGATGACTAAGACACCTGCTGAATGTCCCAAGTTTGAGAGCTACCTTTTCTTTGAAATTAAAAGGGGAGAAAAGCAATTGTTAGAGAGATGATAAGCCCATAGTAGCCCACCTGAGACTTCCTAGGTGATAGAATCAAAAAGATAGAAAGAGAACTGAATGGGGAATAGCTTTCTCAGTATTAAAATGAGACACCTCTGGTGGTATCCGTCTCACAGTTAGGTATCAAGGACCCAGAGCAAAGGAGAGAATCAGAACTGTGTATCTTGGGCCCTCAGCTAGCGTACAAGCGGCACTGCCTCACCTGCGTTGTGTGTCTCTCGTAACTTTTTCTTCTAACGTTACTCTTACCTAGTTAACCGTTGTGAAATATTATGATATAAAAATTCGGGAAAATATCAAGTTATGTTTCACGTAAGATCTATACAGTTTTCCCACGTTAGCTGAAGAGTGGGCAGTATTTGCATATTTTGCTCATGTACATTTTATTTGGCTGATTTTAGTAAAAGAAAAATGAATAGCTTTAACCTTAGCATTTAAGAAGAACATAGACACCCAGAGAAGTCTTATCGTCTTTAAGTCAATATATTTTGCTTAGTATTTAATAAGTTTAACATAAGATAATTAAAAGGTGAGGTTCTGTGGAGTTGCTGTTGCTGTTGTTTTAAGAGGCAATAGTCCTTACTGCTTGCCTACTTGTCCTTAATTCCTTTAGGAACATAAAAATCCAGTTAAGCTATCAGCCAAGGTGATGACAGGGCTGTCAAACCTCAATATGGAGCTCCCTGAATGAAGAATTCCACAAGTCATATCTGAGCTCAATTCCAAACTTAACTAGCCCATTTTTTTTTTTTTTTAAGATGTAAAAGTAGAATGCTGTGTTTGTGCCAAGAATAGTAGTTGATGACAAAAGGAAAAGCTTCTCTCCTCCGAAGCAGGGCATCGGCAGACATGTTTGCTCCTTGCAAGATGCTGGAGGACATGATGGCACCTACATTTAAGTTTATTTGCTGCCACTTGTCATCTGTGAGAAAGTGTTATGTGAATGATAACGGCTCATGTTGAGTTTCCTGGTGTTGGCTTTGAATGTTCCCCATCACTTAATATCTTTTTTCCACCCTTATTATCACTTCCTTTCCTTCATGTTCATGCCGTCCCATGGACTGTGAACTCAACAATCTGGCAGTCTCAAGGTCCCATGATTCAAAGGCATAAACCTGGGAAATATGGCCAGATGTTTGAATAACAGGAAAGTGAGGCATGGGTGCCCCTCCTTGCCCCACGGCACGTTGATTGCCTTCTGGGGGGTAGGCGGCAACTCGGTTTTATCATTTCCAAAATGAGCAGCTGCCCCCCACAATGTGGTCTAAGATTTCTTTCTTTTATATGAGACAAAGATTTCTTTCTGCATGTGAGTGAAATTTGAGTTTACTACCTCGTCTAATTCTGGCTAATTTATTCATACCTTTTTTCATGTTACTCAACCCTATTATTCTCATCATCCTTTTTTTTTTTTGTTTGTCATTTTTAATGTGATTGTTGTACTTTTGTTCCAACTTCTGGGGTTAACTACTTCCCTTCCTCCTCTTTCTTTTCATTGCTCCCCTTTTCTCATCCTCTTGATGTTACTGCCTTTTTACCTCCTCTGTAAATATGTCCACCTCCCTCATCATCCTTCCTTAGACTGGCCCCTGCTAGCCTGCTACGAGAAATGCCCCAGCACACTGAGGAAAAGGGAGGGGTGGGGAAGCTGGTGGAGCTGGAACACCGTCTTCCTACTTTGACTCATTGTGTACCGGCCCTCTTGGCAGCGCATACTCCCGAGGCAGCGCCCTCCTCCGAGGCTCAGCCATCTTCCAAAATGGCGCACGCCTGTTTCTTAGTCCTGAAGATGGGCTGAATGCTGAGCACCACCCCTCGTTTTTCCTGCACCTCTTTCTGCCATTGTGAAGCATGTCATTATAGTTGTGTCTCAAAATGAGAATCCTGGCAGCAAAGGAGCTTCCTTCCCTGTTTCTGCTTTTCTAGAATAGGAGTTCATTTCATTCTTCAATCCGCCCTTGTCTGAGTCATCTTCTCTCGCTGCCCTTTGTGTGTTGTTATCTTCAAATCCTATCTTGTTGCATTCCCCCAGGCCGCTTGCTGCAATTGAAAGTTTCCCCCTTCCGGTTTAAAAAGTCAGATTCCATTTTTTTCTTTTAATCTCCTCCTCAAAATATTCTTCATGAGTAAGCTGTATAAACGAGGCCATAAATGTCTACTAATGCCAGTGGGTCTTCACCTGGGCTGCTCTGCCTGCCTACCCCCGTCCTGGCTGCTGACCACGTGGTTGCCCCGAGGAACCTGCGTGTATCCTGTCCCACGGCCTGACTGTTGGTGGTCTCCAGGAACCCAGACAGGGCTTGGCTCACACCGATTCACACTTGCAGGGATCTGCTCACTGCAGCCAGGTGATTTCCTTCAGTGTGTACATGTACAAACTGCTGTCAAGGCCAGTGTCTCCCAAGTTATCAGGGGAAATCCCTGTCAGGAAAAATTATGAGCATGTGCTTCTAGTGTACGCCTACTTATTTATGGATAAAATATATGCATGTTCTGCTATTTCAAGATATATATATATTTTACAAGGCATACACGATATGTAACTTTTCAGAGGATGAGCTACAGCTGCAGTGATGTTTTAATCATAATTTCTATTTTATTTACTTAGTTCGGTGGTACAAAAGACCTTTCTGTTCTTGCTGAGATAAATATTAATAATATTGTTAATGAGAGCAATGCGATTTAATATCCCAGTTCTGACGAGATCATTATAGCTTTTAATCTCATGATGTGGATGATGAAGAGCTCTTACTCGGAGTAGAAGTGTCGGCTTCGTAGTTTCTTGTTGTTCGATATTGTTTCTTGTTGCTGATCCTCGTATTATGAGTATTATCTTCAATCCACAGTTTCTTTAGGATAAACTTTCTTACTGTTTTGAGAAGGGTAGTTTAGTTAAAACTGGACTAGGTGAGCTGTAAGTCCACTTAGCCAAGCACATGGGAGCTGCAATACATTGCAAGCCCCAGCCCCACTGTCCACCAAGGGAACCCTCACCCCTTGGACCCTGCCTGAGCAGTCACTGAGGCCTTGACCTCTTGATGTATGGATAAGATGAGGAGGCCAGTGCCAACCTGCATAGTAAATACTGGTAAAGCTTAATTTTTAAAAAGCTTTTCTTTTTGGATTAAAAAACTGTAAGTAGAGACTTTAATGCTTCCTTTCCACATCCCAGCGGGTCATCTCATGCACTTTGGAGACCTCGGGACTTGTCACTTCTTCCTGACACATTCTGAGTCTTAACACCTTCTAGGACCGACCCTGTCCCCCCTTTTCCTGCTCTCTTCCAGTGGTCTCCCTGGCAACCGTCCTTAGCCACAGCTGTTCTCAAGAAAACTGTCTACAGCAGTTATCTCAAGACCTCCCAGCCTTTCCCTCTGCTGTTCCCAGCCCTTGTCCTCAAGAGTTCTTAAGGAAAATTTAATGGTACGTGGTTGATTATTTTTTCTCCAGCTTACTCGTCTTGAATTTACCTTAAAAAATGGATGGGTGGAGATGGAGAGTTTAGCATGTGCCTGGTGCTCTGTGGAGCCCATCTCATGCCATCCGCAACAACCTGAGGACACAGGTGTAGTATGAGGCCCTGAGGCTCAGAGATGGAAAGTCATTGGTCAAAGTAATAGAGCTCATAAATTCCAGGAGAACTGGAATTTGAACTCTGGTCTCTTTGACAATAGAGTCCACTTGTGTTGACTTCTTTCAGGAATTTACTGACGGGGAAAATCTGTCAGGGGTCTCTCCCTAGGAGTCTGCATGGAAGCATTAGTCTTAGAAAGACCAGGAGCCTCAAGTCAGGAATTTTTTCAGGGAAGCTCATCCATCCATCCATCCATCCAATAAAAAAATACTTTACTTACTATGAGTCAGGCATTGAGGATATAACAGTGAAGGAAATGTGTAGGAGGCTGAGATAAAGAAGGCTGGGGGTGAGGAAGTGGGGTACGTATTTGGGTAGGGGGCTGTATAACCACTGGTAGAGGCATACAAGGAGGGAGATGGGGGGTCAGGAGGTCAGGCCTTAGAACAGCAGTGTTATTGGGTTGGTGTCTGTGATTTAAGATAGAAGCTCTGGGCAATTTTTGGAAGTTGGAGATCTACCTTAATGTCTTGCTGTACGGGGAGCACATGTAGGCCAAGGGCATCTAAGTTCTGGGTAACCTATTCCTTAGGTCTCCCCCTTTCCTCATAGCACCTCTCTTGAGCTGGGAATAAATAAAACGCTATCTGAGTACTTGCCCTGTTGAACTGATTTATAATGGCTAAAGATCTGTGCTCTGTTGGGTGTGGTTGTATCATCTATAGCTGATTAAAATGAGCCCCTTGAAAAGGATCATAACTTGCGGGCCTCTCACTGCTGTGGCCTCTCCCGTCGCAGAGCACACACTCCGGACGCGCAGGCTCAGCGGCCATGGCTCACGGGCCCAGCCGCTCCATGGCATGTGAGATCTTCCCGGACTGGCGCACGAACCCGTGTCCCCTGCATCGGCAGGCGGACTCTCAACCACCGCGCCACCAGGGAAGCCCCATCATAACTTTTATAACATCAACTTCTCTCTGAAAATCAGATCGGTCTACCTCATTTTGTTCACAGCGTCTTTGCTAGAAAGCCAACTCAAGTAAGCTTGAGGCCTGCCTCTCATAGATTCACTTGGGGTTCTCTGGGACCTTTTATTCCTTCTTCTTCCCCAGATGTTCAGGATGGACACGAAGTTAGTTATTCAGACGTCCAAATCCAAGTTTTTGACAACAGCTAGAGAATTGTTTCACAACAGTAAAAAGAGAGGGAGGGTTTCCTGTCATGGTAAATTCCATAAATCCAGAGCCTTATCTACTATATTTACTATTGACTCCCTGGAGCTCAGAACAGAGCCTGGCACATAGTAGGTGCTCAGTAAGTATTTGTCGAAAAAGTGAGTAAATGAGTTTTTTAAGGTAGAAAATAATGTATTATGTTTTGCTCTGTCCGTTGCCATTGGTATCTTTCAACTTTTATTCTTTAAAGAAAGTGTTAAGCAGTGAAGAAACTGGTAAAGAAAAAATATGTACTTTTGTGCTTAAATTGGTTTGGGTCATAAGAGGTGAGTCCCTGAAGGTCATTGTGCTGGGCTAGGGACAGCAGAGATACGTGCCCAGAGTCTCAGACCAATCCTGGGCAAATCCTTTTTTTCTGCTGCAAGTATTGAATTCTTTTCTTTTAAATGTTGGTAGGCAATATACTAAATGTATTGTGTTAGGGACATTTTTTTTTTCTCACTCATTTCTTTTTTAAATTCATGTGTGTTTTCAGGGAAATGTAAGCCATGAGTTTCTGATTAATTTACACTTAACTCATCAAAATGTGGTTTTGGGAGCGCTCTTTGATATCCAAGCAGCCTTATGATCCTTTTTACTCTACTGTTCCAGCCTTTGCCCTTCTTAGAAATGGGAAGTTGCGTTTGGACAAGGAAATATACAGTCATGCACCAGAATACCTAAGTTGGACCCCAACTCCAATATTTGAGAAGGCTTTTAAACTTGAGAAAATATTGCTACAGCTCACTACATTTTCCTCCATCAACTAGTGCTACAAAACTCCAAAAGGGACAAAGGAACAATGGTCTGGCTATTGCTTGGGAAGCTTTTTGGTTCTTTCTTTTGAGAGAGTTCCTGGAAATTTTTTAAAAAGGAAGTGAATGTGTGTGATTTCCAGTGGATTTTAGCTGTCAATGGGACAATCACATATCAGTTTTTCCCCCTTGTACTTGAATATCACTAATATTTTTTTCAAGTGAGAGCAGATAGTAACATGATTTATATAGGCTGAACTCTTGCAAAATTTTAGTATTTGAAGAAATGAACAGAATATATGTATTTTTCTTTTCCTTCCCATGATCTGGGCAGAAATTTCCGGTCCTCAAAACAAGTATGCAAGATTGCTGAGCTACCTGTGAATCCCGTGGTTACTATAAATACAGAAGAAAAATATTTTTAGATAGCACTTGTACGTAGCTAATACAAAAATTGTGTTTCTTTTCAGAAAGTTTATTTTAAAAAGTTAAATCATTATCAGAATATTTTGTTGTCCTATTTTCCGAGGAAAAACAAAAACAACAAATGAGAAACGGAGACACATCTAGAAATTAAGTGTTCTGGATCTCAAGCTTCTAACTTTACAATACACGTGACTGATGAAGGTATTATACACCTTATTTGGTTGCACATGACACGGAATTAGGCCTTTATGCTAATCTTTAGAACTTGGTAAACACACATTAACCCCATTTCTGTAACAAATTAGCCTGAATGCTGAGCTGGCAAACAGCTGCCATGAGTTGCATGAGAAAAATAACTCAAGAAATTGGAAGATGTTATTGGTTCCTTAAATATTGGAGGTCAGGGCTTTGAGAAGACAGGAAACAAAGTGCTTTGGGGTTTTGCCAGGAGGCCTCGTCAGTTTCAGCTGTGAATAAAGGCCCCCATCCAACCCCGTTTTTTTTTTTTTTCTCTGTGTCTACGTGAGTGATCACGGACAGATTTCTTCTAAGGAAATCACTGGAAAGACATCAGAAGATGATATCAACACTAACTGTCCCACCTCCTGTCATTCTGAGGGTGTTTTCTTCTTGGTTACCTGCAGTTAACTGATCTTCCCCACCACATCACCCCTTAGTTAGAACTGGGTCGTCTTTTCAGACTTAGATAGGAAAAGGGCCCACAGGAAGATGAGACGAAGCTATGGGCCCAAAGCCACTACTGCTGTCCATGACAGTGGTGAGTGCGTCTACTTTTTTTCAAGAACCTCTCTTGAATAGACAGTAAGATATAGAATTGCTATCCCTCACCCAGAGGGTCAGACATAACAAATTCAAGGGTTGCAGAGCTACAAAATCTTTTGCAATCAAGTGATGCCAATACTTGAAGAAACTAGTGTCTTGTGACGGATTTAGGCAGTTTCGTGTATCACCACATTTTTTCTCTAGTTGCTTGCTTTAACTGAGGTTCATAATCTGTCTTTGTAGCAAAAGACAGATAGAACATCTCGACCAAACAACATTGTACAGACTTCGCCAAAGACGGATATCTCCACCTGTGTTGAGGAAAGACATTTTTCTGGCTACCTTTCCCTCCCATTTCCAGATTATAACAAAATATCTCTAAATTCCATGACATATTATTATAACTCAATCATCCAGTCAGATTCACTGTGGATAATTCCTAGAAATTTGGGACAGTTACCAAATTTTATTTACCTTCCCTTGACTGGTGGCATTCTTATCTTGGGTTCTTGATGCAGAGAAAACATGGGATGAAGAGAAATTCATGTTTCTATTGCTAGAACCATTTCAGAAATGCAGTGCTGGGCACTTTGGGGAGTTTAATTAAAAAAAAAATTGATGAATCAATATAGCAAAAAGGTAGCAGGTCATTAGCTCTTAGGTACAAATTAAGAAATTGTAATTTCCTGAATGATGAGAGTTATAGGAAGAAGTGGAATTTTCTGAAATGGTGAAATTCATCCCTCATCTGTCCTCCCCCTCTTTCCCCATCCTGTCCCATCGCACCAAGTTACCAGAACTTAGGCAGAATGTGGAAAAAGAAGGTCCATCTCTCAGGCAGAGCTGATCTCGCTCAGCTTTCTCCTGTATGGAGCGGCGGTGATTCATGCCTTCCTCTGCTGTCACACTGTCAGCATCCGCTAATCATAGCCCCATGATCACAGGACTTGTGCACATAAACAATTTCCAGGAGGTACAGAACAGCCCAGGGACCTCTCAGGCATAAACACCGGTTTTTCTGTAATTCATTACACCCCCTCCTCATCGTCTTGACATGTGCTTGAAATAATAGCTCTCCTTAAAATGTTTGAACATGTCAATGGACTAGATCCTTTCACTGTCCTTGGTACATACATTTTTGTTTCACTAAGTTGGCTTTTAAATAAAAATCTTTGGCTGTCCTGATGCAGCTCAGTGGATTTGTTTTCTGAAAAATATCAGGAGGATACAGTGACGGGAGATCAAACACAAGCTAGTTCCTCTTGTGCTTGGCAGGTATATGTTGTAAAGGGCCCAGAGAGCTAGAGTAAAAGGCCCTTTAATGCTGTTGGGAAGCAGACTGCATAGATTTGGTGTTTAAATTTGTATGTGTTTTTTTATACCAGTTAAGTCAGGTCATTTAGCTTCCACTCTTCTCCCTCAAACAGATGTCTTTAGCAAACTAAGTTCCCTCGGTCAGCCTGTTTATTCGGCCTGAGGCAGGAGTCAGTAACTTCTGGTTACTCTGATAGAATTAGTTTCTGTATCCTGTAAACACGTATTTATGGAATGCCTACTGTGCTATGCGCTGCCATAGGCGTTGGAGCGTTTACAGGCTCTGCTCCCATGAGAGTCTAGAAGTAAGAAGAAACATTCGCAACCATAGTTGTCCAGTGCCTACAGTCTCTGTTGAGTGGTTACAATAAGGGCTGGTGGATTTTATAAAGTCTGTTCATAATATTGAACTTCAAACATAGAAGAAGAAAATATTATCTGTTCCATCTATGTCTCAGCTGTGTGCCCTCAATGACTAGAAAATGAGAAGGTCGTATCCATGTTGGCATTTCTAGTGTCAAGTGTAATCTTTACCAGGGATTCTTAGCTCTTTAAGTTTTGTTTCAAAACGAAGGCAAAATTGCTAATTTCTTGCATCTTAATATACGTATGTAAACCTGTCTCCCCAGTCATCCCAACAGACTTGTGTAGTGATTAATATTATTCCTTTTTATAAATGAAGACAAAGGCTCGGCACATTTAGTTGGTTTACCTCCTCCAATAAGTTAACTCGGTATGGAGTACATAGGGCCTGGGTTTGATCCCGTGATGTAGTACCTTTACTTTTTCTGTGCTAATTAATAAGAATTGCAGTCAAGTGTAAAGATAGGGCAAGTGTTTTAGTTCACGATCATTTATGGACCTTGATGTAATTTTAACTGTGCTTTCCATATCACATACATGAATCAAACTCTGATATACCGGGCAGAAGAACTGCCAAGTCATTTAAATATGAGTTCATGTTCTGGGAACTACTCATAGTTTTAACTGTTCGATGAAACGATACTGTCAAAGCCTAATGGTCATGAACAGATCATTCACAAAAAGTATATGAAAATAAGGAAATGTTGAAATGTACTAATAATTAGCAATACACACATTTAAATAATAGAGTAATAAAAAATAAAATAGCAAAAATTAAAACAGTCATCATCCCAATGAAATGAATCTCTTATTTTGCTGGTGGCAGTTTAAATTAGGACAAATCCGTAGGAAAGCAGTTCGGCACGATCAAGAGCCAGAAAAATGCCCTTTGACCCTGCAATCCCACTTCTGGGAATCTATCCTGAAGAGCAATCCAAAACAGGGAGAAAGCTACAGCTATGAAACAGCAGAAGTAGCATATATGTCTAACAATAGGGTCATGGTAAATTATATTTTATTTACTTGATAGAATAAATGGGCATTAAAAAGACTAGTGTAGTGACCAGACAAACACCTTAGGATACAATTACTGACAGTGCAAAATGAAAATATATACAAATTTGTCTGATAATTACAAATAGAGAAGCAGATGTACAGGGAAGAAAAAAAAAGTTAGAGGAAACTTACCCTAATACTAAGAGAGGTTTAGTTAGGGTCATGGGACTTCTTGGTGGTTTTTTTCTCTTTCTATTTTCCAAAATTTCAGTAATGTTATTTATATTACTTTTATTCAAATTCTCAATAAAACTATGTCTAATTGAGTTGTTCTCCACAGCTGTGTGGAGGCTGGCTGGTGGGTTTGGAAGTGAGTGGGAGGAAAGGGGTGGAGTTAGAGCCAGCAAGCAGAACGTGACACACAGGGCCCTGGCCTGTCCTCTTCACACAGCTGCCCACAAAGAGGGACAGTACCTCAGGGGAGTGTGTTCGACCGAAAGCTCTGTAGAGATATCTGTTAGCAGAAACGCTAACAAAGGTTACCTTTATTTATCTGTTTCTTTATCTGCAATACTGAAATACGAGCATTTATCCGGCTTCCTTGCAGTCTTGTTGTCAAGGCAATGGTGGGAATGCATGTGAAATTACACTGTGCTCCCAACACCCCATTCTTTGTTGTTACCATTGTTTTAAAATAATCATAATAGTAACATTTGAATCTTGGCTTCCTAATCTGAAAAATAGCAATACTAGTTTTTGTCCTGCTTACCTCACAGGATTATTGTTAGAATCAAATGAAATTATGTATGTAAATGAGTTTTGTTGACTCTCAGTGTTATAGAAATGAAAGCAGTTATTTTTGACTGCACACCTGGTTCCCAAGATATCATGCACTTTGGAGTAATGCCACGGCCTAGCTTTACAAGATGGTGCCAGTTTCAAACTTCTGGCTTCACACTTTGTGGCAGAGGAAGACATGCTCTGAAAAGACTTTTCTTCTGTCTCCTGCTGGGCCGGGGTAAGAAGATCCTGTTTATGTCAATGAAGTAAGTTGTTTAAGCAGAAGAGCTCACAGCCGTGAAAAGAATTTGCTGTCAAGATGATGTGTCACAGTGCGAAGCGTCCATCTGCAGACAATTGGGTTGATTGTGGCGGCCGATGAGGGAACATGTTCAACTCTTCTCCTCCAGACCCAAAAAGGAGCACTGTCAATGTGCTGGAAAAGATGCGGGACAGAAAGAAGCCACCCGTGTGCCGACTTCTGGAATTCCCAAGCTGTTTCTCAATCCGAAATTCACAATATTCAATAGGAAAAAGTTTAAAATAAATCCCATCCAAAGACATCACATTCAGCCAATTTCTCCCTTCCAAAATCAAGTCTATAATAGAAAGCACTTAACATTCCTGTTACTCTATGAATAGCAGGTTAGAAAGAGGAAAAATAAAAGGCAATCTTCCCAAGGCTTTGGGACCGAAGTCATTTGTTCTCAAGCCGCAGTTTCAATGCCAAGAGCTATTTATGTAGGAAAAAAACTAACGTTTGAGGTCAATATTTGGCAGGTCTCGATTTGCTTATAGATTTAAATAAAACTGGGAAGACAACAATTTGGAAGTAACCGTTCGGATTAATTGGTTTTGGAGAATGGCATTAAATCTCCTTGATCACTTATGTTCAGTAAGGAGCTAGAGTGAAGGTAAAATCCTTTTATAATTTCATTTAGAAAAGAAAACAGCATGCGTAACATTTTGCATGAACCAAAGAGAGTGAGGTATGGAGATATATCACCAGGCACACATATATGTAAGAAAATCCCTTCCTGGGGCTTACTGAGGTGGGCTTCTTCCCCTCACCAAGAGCTCCATACCCTCAAATAGGACCTGCTTATTCTAGTTAGGAAGCTCTTTGGCCCTTCAGTGTTACACACTTCTTTTCCTAAGAAGTCTGTTTAAAATCAAACCCAGCCACAAAAGAGAAAAAGAACACTACAGTTGAAAGGAGTTGGGGGTGGGAAAGGAGGTAAAAAGGAACTTAAACCAAAAAGGAACTTAAACCAACAGAACAAATATACTTGACCAGATCTCTTTTTGTGACAAAGTAAAAATTCATTGGAACCAGAGGTTACAAAGCACAGAGTTAATATAAATGCTTGTATCAGACAGACTCAAGTGGGGTTCAAACAACAGTCACTCAGTCTACCCTCCGTTTTCTTATCCATAAATTCCAAGTTAGGAAGATTAAATTGGACAATGTCTATGAAATGCCTAGAACATCAGTGTATCTGATATATTTTGATATATGGATCAACGTATATACAAACGGATCATATTGAAGCAGTATAAGGGTTTCAAAAGGGTTACATTCATCAGTTTTTGTGAATTGGATCTATTTGGTGAATTGGATCACATTTTGAGAGATCCTGCATGACCTGGCCATGGCAAGGACCCCTGCAGTAAAATCCCTTATAACACTTGAATTACCTCATATATTACTGACTCATAAATTGGGACTTTTTTTTTGTCTTAGTAGGACATTTCTTATTTTTAATTTTAGTATTAAAAACACCTTTCATTTTATGTTTCTTCTTAGCATGATAGAATACAATTACATTAGCTAACTAATTTATTTCATTGTAGGAGGCTACCATGAGGCCCAGAGAGGTTAAATGGCTAGGTAGTGGCACACCCCCGAGTCAATTTTATTAAGAAAAGATTTTTTTTCATTAAAGTGCCTTATAAACAATCTCTGCACAGATGGTTTTCTCTAGATTCTTTGTAAATGTCCACAACATGAAGAGTAGAATCTTTGCTCTGTGAGAACTTCACTGTTGGATTCATATAATTTCCCAAAAAAACTCCCTTTCAAAAAAGTTCTGTAACAAGTAATCTAAAAGTGATTTTTTTTTCTTCAAAGAAAATTCCCTTTAGAAAAGAAGGAAGTACATCAACAAGGGCAAAGGCAGCCAGCTGAGATTAGTGACTCAGTCTGTTCCATAAATCATAGCTCTCAAGTCAATTTGAATGAGTGTTCACATTAAAAAAAAAAAAAAAAAAAAGACTGCAATGGCACCTAAAGGTGTAGAAACAGCTACGGAGGCAATTCGTTTTATGAAACAGAAATATTAAGTGTATGAACCCTAGTTACAAAACGGGGAATTGCACCTTTAGTGCGCTGAGAAATTGTTCCCCTGGTCAGCGGAGAAAGCTAAGTCTGTGGCACATATGGATCAGAGGAACTTGCCGGGTGTTTGTTCTACTTCTGTGACCTGGGGTGGTCAGAGAAGGTGGAGAAAGCACAGAGAGACCAGACGCCATGCTCTCCTCAGCTGGAGGATGGGCCCAAATGGTCTGTTCTTACAGGGACTGTTTCTTGGGCTTTATTTCTCAAGACCATACATAGACCATAATCCCTTGGGAAGCTCCCACTTAAATGGATGCTTTTGATGATGTTGAAAGCAGGGTGAGAATCTGAAAGCTGACCTGGATAGTTACTGCATAGAAAGCACAGTTACATTGGTGCGGGTGTATTCCCTCAAGACATCCAATCACACACTCTTTTATCACCATGTGCCTTAAACTTTCCTTTTGGACACACACACACACACACACACACACACACACACACACACACACATACGTGTGTTAGAACACTCTGTGAGAAGTCCTTGGCCAATTCTCTGGGTACAGTTTCAGAGAAGTCTTGTCAATTTCAGTCTCTCTGATGCTGTGGACAGTTTCCTGTGGATCTCTCCTGCTCAGCTACCCCAGTCCACAGCACGGCTGTCTGATTCCTCTCCATGCTTAGCTTTCCTAGAGGCATTTTTCCTGATGTCCGGTGTCTTAAGGTTAAGTTGCTGCATTAGGTGCAGAATTCGTCCCCTTCGATTACCTTTTCTGCAGATAAAGAGAAAAGTACAGTAATTTCTGTTTCATTCTGAACCTTGCTGTAATTTCTGGAGCAGAGCTGTCGGCCTCACTAGCAAAAGCAACTGAGAACCTTCTAGGGAAAATATCAATACATTTGGGTCTTCTTGAACTCCTGCATAATTTCAGTGTGTGATTTTTTTCTTTCTCTTATATTGTTCCACAAGAGTTTCATTTGGAAATGCTTGTTAGTGTAAACTTCCATCTTGCCTCCCAAACAAGAAAGCAAAACACGCAGGCCCCTTGGGATTGGTTCCTGCCTTTTACAAGCCATGTATCACATGGGCTCTGTATAATGAGTATATGTCGGCAACATGGCAGAACATTTAAAATAAGGATTGCCCCACAAAATCCAGTATAAGTGGTGACTTCTGTCCTGTTTAATGATACTGCATTTGGGTTATATTAAGTACATTATGAAATATGAAGCTTTCAAACTATAGGACGGTGATGGCCAGATTTTATGTAGCGCAGGGGTTGGCAAACGTTTTTTGCAAAGGACAAGACAGTAAATATTTTAGGCTTTGAAGGTCACGTGGTCTTTGTCAGAACTACTCAGCTTGGCGGTTGTAGCTCAGAAGTAGCCGTAGGTGGTAAGTCAGTTAATGAGTGTAGCTGTGTTTCAATAAAAAAATTTTTAAGTCTACTGAAATTTGAATTTCATATAATTTGTGTCACAGATTTTTGCATCACAAAAATACTCTTTTGATTTTTCTCTAACTGTTTAAAAATGTGAAGCCATTTTCAGCTTGTGGGCTGTACAGAAACAGTCTGTGGGCTGGATTTGGCTTGTGGGCCATGGTTTGCTGACTTGACAGTGAATTAGTAAGTTAAGGATCTGATCCCAGGAGAAGAAAGAGGTAAGATGTCATACACATTTCTTGGATTGACTGACTTTCTCTCTCCAGCTCTAGCTCTTCTGAATATCTACTTGGTGTGGTTTTGAGTGTTAGTTCCCGGTTGGAGTGAGTGAGTATCTCAGGGAGCAGATATAAAGGGATTTATTTTTTTTTTAGTTTACTCCTGATAACAGAACTTTAAATCTGTGAAGAACTCAGCCACTGGCTACAGTTTAACCCGATAAGAGTTACAGGAAAATTCAGCTTGCTAAAGGTTTTAGCCTTTAAAAGTGTTTCCCACATGAGGAAATAGTGTAAACAGAGGGAAAGTTTTGTTCTTCGTCAAATGTAACCTTCTTAAATGTTTTGGCCCTGACTATTGCTATAAAAAGCAAAGTCATGACTCTATATGAAGAAAAGACTGCTAGCGAGAAGCTACCAAGGACAAAACCTTGTCTCACAGAATGACTCTCCAGGAATCCCCACGAAGTTTGCATCTTCCCTTCAGCCTTGGCATGGAATAACAATCCCTCGCTCTCCATTGATGTTTTCTTTTGAATGAAAGGCATTTGTTCCCTTTACTATATCTTGTGTTCTTAGTTGCACCAGGTAGTTTCATTTTTCTTCCCCTTTTCTCCCTTTCTCAGTCGAAGACATCAAAAACTGGCCTCTACTCACCTCTGAGTTCCTTTTCTGGGTCTGATGGTCTTCCCTTGTCTGCAGAGTGCTGGTGAGGGAAGGTGAGGTGAAGGAAAGCATGCTGCCTGGGCTGGAGGAGCTGGAGTGTAGGAAGGGAGTACTGTCTTCTGATGTACATTGTCCCTCCGTGGTATCTTTACAGCATTGCAATGAATAGTATTTTTCAGAAAGGAAGGATTTTTTTTTTTAAATTTAAATACTGTCTGATGTGTGTCCTGTGGTGATGTCCTGATTCATAGCTGCACAGCTTTCCAGGAGAACCCAGTGTACTGGCGATCAGATTCTATCTGGGGTCAGTCAAGTCTATAAATTCTTGGATGGTACAGTCTCTGTGTGTACACAAAGGATCTCAGCAGGAATCAAGAAAGTCATTAAATAAATAAAGAAATTTAAAATTACGCTGTACTTATACCCCGTTTCCTCATGTATACATATACAATTTTGAGTATTTTAAATGTATTAATAAGTATCAACTGATAAAGTTGTAAAAGAATTCATTTCTATTCTTTCCATGAGATGTGTTTCTTATGTAGATTGAAATATTTCTGTCAGTCTCTGGGTTTTGCCAAAGGGGTGATTTAAGGAAGAGGAAGTCAGAAAGTGATTAAAGATTCCTGCCTCAGGGAGGGAGATGCTGATTTTTCAGATCCTTTAATAGGGTTATTGCTGATGCTGTGGGGCATAAAAATTACTTAGTATCAATAACCTCCCAGAAGGAAAAAGGCTGAAAACAACTGGTCTTTAATTCCTAATGGCAGGTTTCATAAATAAGAAACATCTCTTTAGTATCAAGTTTCTTCTTTGTGTCCACTGATTCAAATATGTGACAAACTCTGGTCCATATGAAAATGCCCATTGACCTCTGCACATGGTAGTAAAAGGGCAAATCATTCCCCAGATCATTTATCTGAAGTCAGGAGCTGGTGCTGGTTACTTGGCACTTGCATATGGATGTGGCATTACAGGACCTCTGGGACTCCCACCCCAATCTCAGCACTCTTTAGAAGGTGAACTTTGGCCTCTTCTACTTGGTTGGTGGATGAGTGTATGCTTATGTTCATCCTCCCACTCACCTGTGCTCTGGGGATTCCCTGGATTGAGCTCTTCCAAGCCCCCAGCACTTCTGGCCTTTATTTTCCATGCCCAAAAGAAAATTAATTCACTATTTTCCCAAAATCTTCCTTCAAGGTAGACATAAATAGAGTGAAAACAGACAAAGAGCGGAAACATGAGGAGAGAGCTGAAATATAGGAAAGTAGAACACAACTGTGAAATTAGAAACATTCTCATTAAAGGAAAGGATATCTATTATCACTATTGATATTCAGCATTGAACTAGAGGGTCTAGCCAATGCAACAAGAAAAATAAATAGAGACACAAAGATCGGAAAAAATAGGCAAAACCGTCAATTGTTATATTTTGGATTACAGGACGGTCTACCTAAAAAAACACAAAGATAATCAGCTGTTAGAATTAATGATAGTTCAGCAAGTGGCCAGACCCAAGGAAACACATTTAGAAAAAAAGGTGTTCAAATAAACAAATTAATGATGCGACGTACTTGTTTCGTAAGAATTATATTAATAATATTTTTTAAAACAAGTGGATAAAATCTGTATAGAAATAAGACACATTTCTATTTGGCTCTCCTCTTCTGGTTCAAAAGTGGCTAAACACTATACTGACTTATAATCATCTTTGAAGAGTTAAAATTCTTTGTGTCTTCTTTCCACAGGCTTCACTTTTCTGAAAAAATATGCTACGTGTAACAATTTTCTCCAAGCATCCCACACATAATGCAAGCTTTGTTTCCATTGGTCTGGGTCCTTTCTCCTTTTTTGCCTTCTTCCTTAACAGGTCTTTTTTTGTGTCCTCACCTTAGAATAGTGAGGATACTGATAGAGCTTGCCTCTTCGGCCATATTGCTTCCTGGGCAATATTTCTTTATTCATATTAAGGTTTATTGAAAATATCACTGTCTCTGAGCTCAGACACATAGAGTAAGTTTATTAATACTTTTGAGTCTCAGTTTCCTCATCTGTTGAAGTGAGAATGATAATAACTATTTCATTGAATTTCTGTGATGATTAAATATGATTGATGTATCTTAAGTGTCTAGTACAGAAGAGGTGAGTTACAGGTTCAGGCCTTCAGGGCCAACCACTCTTGCCTGCCCCTCCCTCACACCCCCCCACCCATTCTTGTCAAAAGAATTATGCAAAATAAAGTTACAAGGAACTTAATGGTTTGATATGACTGGTTACAGCCTCAGGTCAAGCAATTCAGGGTAAACAGTTTGCAATCAAACAGTATTTATGTTCAGGTTGATTTTATTTTTAGTGAAGTATGTAAATATAAAGTACACAAATCCTGAGTGTACAGCTCAAATACTTTTTATATGTATACACCCTCCCTCGTGTTCCTCATCAATCAATCACCACCCTGTGCCCAACATACGTTCGTATTCTAACTTTCATTTGTATTAGTGGGGAACACAAGGAAGAATCAGACACAGGTCTTGCCCTGGCAGATAGCCTCTGCCCTCAAGGCCTACCCAACTTGTGCTGTCTTGTCTAAGTCATTATAACTGTCTATGTCAATCCTTTGGATATAGGCTAAATGAGGTAATATACAGCAGACCAGATGGGAATGTTAGAAGTTATTGTTAAAAGGAACTTTGTGGGTCCAAAGCAGTAACTTATCTATTGTGCCAACCACTACCTTTGCATGGTTTCCATTATCTACACATATCCTGTGTTAAGTTTTACCTAAGGAGGTTGAGGATGAATCATATTTGATATTGCTTGATGCTTTTCTCCTATGGCATGGTTTTTAGAGCTAAGACATTGTATTTGTTGTCTTAGCCATCACTAAGAAAGGAGCTTTCCATTGCTGTCCAAAAATCTGAGCCACCTGATGGGGCCTTGAAGAGAGCTTAGGAAATGGAGGCTTTTGCAGGTCATTTACTAACCAGAGAAAATTTGGCCAATATCTTTTTGTCTTAAATGCGATTGGATTTTAATTACTGAATCAATCCTAAGGAAAGATTGGTTTCTCAAAAGTGATGAAGTCTAACAGAGCAGAATCATCTTTTTCTGAATAAAATTCTGATGATTTTTCTAGCTTCAGCACACTCCCAGCCAAGGTTCTTGCTTATTGCTACATCTCTTACAAAACGGTGGCTCTGCCTGGAGTTCTACCTTGGGAGTAGAATCTTCTTTCTGGAAACATTTTCTTCTATTGGTTTTTGTGATGGCCTGTTCTCTTGGTTTTTCACAACCACTCTAGTCTTTTTTCTCAGTCATCTCTGAGAGGAAGGTGCTCTCTCATATATATGTGACTATATGTACTTCCTGAAGAGTTTGTCTCAGAGCCCTCTTTTTCCCCCCAGTTTTATTGAGATATAATTGACACAAAACATTGTATAAATTTAGGGGGTACAACATGATTTGATACACGTATATATTGAGACATGATTACCACAATAAGGTTAGTTAACGCACCTATCCCCTCACATAATTACCTCGTGTGTGTGTGTGTGTGTGTGTGTGTGTGTGTGTGTGTGTGAGAGAGAGAGAGAGAGAGAGAGAGAGAGAACATTTAAGATTTACTTTCTTAGCAACTTTCAAGTATATAATACTGTGTTGATAACTATAGTCATGCTGTACATTTGATCCCTAGAAAATTTTCATCTTATAACTGGAAGTTTGCACTCTGACCAATATCTCCCCATTCCCCTACCCTGGCAACCATCAATTTACCATCTGTTTCTATGAGTTCAACATTTTTTGTATTTCACATATACGTGAGATCATACAATATTTGTCTTTCTCTGCCAGACCCTCTTTGTCTCTGTATGTACTCTCTGTAGGTAATTTTCTCTGAACCTGTAGACTTAGTTATCATCTCTATGACTATGAATATCAATTTTTATGTCCAGCTTAGGTCTTTCTGTGCACTCCAGAAGAACTCTACTTTGCCTACCTGAACTCTCACTTGTAAATATCAAAGGAACCCCAAACATGCCCGTTCAAAACAGATCTCACAGACTTCCCATAGCTGCCCCAACCCAGCCCTAGCTGCTCTTCTTCCAGTGTTCTCTGTGAGTAGTTATCCAGTTTCCTACACCCGAAATTAAGGAGTCTTCCCTGACAACTTCCTCTTTTTGCCACCAAGTCTTCTATATTGCTATTGCTGGAGTATCTCCCAAAATCTATTTGCTTCTCTCTGCCTCTTCTTGGCCTAACCTGCCTTCCTTCTGGTCTGGCCTGCACAGCTACAATGGTCACTTCACTCCAGCTTCCTTATAGTTTCCCACCAGCAGCCCGAGCTCGCTCGCTGTGAGAACAGCTAACAGAATCTTTCTCCGGCGTACATCTCGCTTCCGGCGTACATCTCGCTTCCCCTGCCTTCTCTCCTGCCATATGCCCTCCCACCCTGTGCTCCAGCCCCACTGCTCTGCTCTCACTTCTTCAAAATATTATTCTCCTTCTGCTACTGGGCTTTTGCACGAACAATTCCCCCTTACTGGACAATGCTTTCTGCTCTTTTTCAAAACTTTAAAAATCTTGTCTTGGAGATAGATTAGCTCAAATGTCAGATCCCCAGGGAAGCGTCCCCATTTAGGGCAAGTTCCTCTATGATACATTCATGCAGCAACTGGTTCCTTTCCTTCAGAGAACTTAACTTGGATTTCCATAGTATTTGTTTGCATGTAATTTTCTTAGCTAAAAATCTATCTCCTTCATCAGCACGTAAACTCCATAGTATTGGTTAAACGTTCACTGAGAAAGAGGGACACAGTCCCTCTTTTTGTGTAAGAGTTTTGTGTTTAGTGAGTTCTTGATAAGCGTTAAAAAATGCAGTGAGCCAGCAGTGGCAAAAGGACTGTAGCTGAGCTAAGACATTATGGCCAGCAGGTGAGCTGGAATTTCTTTTCCCATTTAGTACCCAAAGCTCTTTCTTATATTTTCTGCTCCACTGAAGACAAGGAAAGTAGTGTCTCTCCCTGGACCTTCTGCAGATGTAAAGATGGAGTGAAGCTTGGCAGGATTGAGACTTCAGGGGAGGGCCATGGTGGTAGAAGAGCTCCTTTCCTTCTGACTCCTGGTCCTTGGCTGTGATGCCAGATTCCTTTCATCAGTGTCTTTCAAACTTCAGCAAGCATCAGAATCCACAGGAGAACTTGTTAAAACACGGATTTCTGTAGCCCATCCTCAGAGTTTCTGATTCCATAGTTTTGGGGGTGAGAATTTTGCATTTCTAACAAGTTCCCATGGGATGCTGCTACTGCTGGACCACACTTAGAGGACCATAACTTCAGTGATTCCATCATGAAACTCAGTCCCTCAGTCCCAGACATAATTTCCCTTCATGGGGGCAGACTTCCACCCTTCCACCTGCTTGTGTTGTGACTCGACTAGAAAGTTCACGTGCTTGAAGAAATAGATATTGGCGGGGGTTGGGGGCAAGCACGCGGCCAGAACATGATCTCTTGGTGATTCCACATTTGGAGAGTTCTGACTGTGTTCATTATCTTACCAGCACGAACACCTTTGCCAGATTTTCCAATAGGTGAATGTGTTATTGGTCACCACATTTCCAGGTATTTTAAGAAAGGCAGTGTACAAATTAGAGTGTGCAAAGAAAAGGAGAAAAAAAAATAGGTGATCTTCCGTTTGGCCTGAATAGCAGATGAGTTAGTGTGACAGCATATTCTGGCAGGGGCAGGCCACCAGTGTGGCAACGGAAGAAGCCCGATGCCACCCAGCGGGTGGTGGGGGAGAGGCATGGGGGAAAGGTGAGAGGTGAGCTCAGGCAGATGTAGCCCTGGTGGGTGAAATGGAGTTTTAGTCAAGTAATATCTTAGTGTGGGCAGAAAAAGACTCGGAAGAGCACAGGGTGTGGGGCTGACAGGGTAATAGTGCGCACAAAGGCATCAGCTGAAGAATGCTTTGAAGAAGACCCATGGTTCTAGTTCTGCTTTGCTAATTTAGGTTGACATCTCTGGGCTTCGGCTCCTTCATCTATAAAAATGAGTTGTTAGTCTACATCAAGGGCCAGTGAGTTTTTTGCTGGACAGGGACAGATGATAAATATTTCAGGGTCTGTGGGTCACACCATCTCTGCTGCAGCTACTGAACTCTGCCTTTTTAGTGTGGACACAGCCACAGATGGTATTTAATGAGTGGGTGGGCTATGTCCCAATAAAATGTTATTTGCAGAAACAGAACTTGGTCTGGGGCCATATATGATTAATCTTTGAACTTTTGTTGATCACACACTCCTGTAGGTAACAACAACAAAAAAGTTTAGCGTGCATGCCTCAATAGATGGATACTAATTTATAATACTATGAATCTTTAAGGTTCTAATATACTAGGTACCTTATAAAACATACTCCTAAAATAAAATTTTAAAGGCATATGATACAATAAAAAACAGGTGATCTAATATTTTTCCTACATTCTGACGGATCTTCTTGTATATTCCCCTGAGACGCTGGAGGCCGCTCATCCTGGTAGTTTCTAGGGTTCTTTGGTCCTCTAATGTCCTATTGTTTATATGTGTGGCAAACTTCCCAGGATGCACATCTGTCAGGTGATTTTTGGCTGAATCAACTAGAGAGTTAACGCTGAGTAATCTGTACCAACAGGGAGAAGAAGAGATGCGGGCAATTAGCAACAGAAAAGACAGCCTAAAGGTGTTTAGGAATGCAAGCAAAATCCAGCTCTCTCGGCTGCACGTTTGACACAGCCTTGGCTGCAGTAGACTGGGTGGCTGGGAAAGGTCAGTTTGAGTGTCTGCTGGATAATTGGATAACTGAATATTTTATAGGAAGAAAAATGGGTCATGAACTTTTCATTGTGGAAGGGGCCTTACAAGCCTGTTATTCACCCTCTTCATGTTTCAGGTGAGATCTTTGTATCCAGGCAAAGTTCTGTGTTAGCTGGTGAGAGGCAAAGTAGGACTTCAGGACTTCAAGTATTCTCACCGTGAAAGTCCTCTCCATGAAAAGTAGTTTTGTTTTCAGTGCCTCTCATTTGAGAAACAGCCTCCTTTACAAATCATTAGGAGCTACACGGCAATTATTCAACTCCATCTGTAGATGGACATTTAGATTAAATGGATCATGCCATCACCAAATATACAATGGAACTGGGCCACTCCTGGAACTGGAGGAGGGGGTCAATGTTCTGAGGTTTCTTTCCAGTCTCTCCTCTTCACCTTGAACCTGGAGCATATCGACTTATGGAAAACACATCACTGAATCGGCGGGGTGTTCCTAAGAGTACCCAGCACCCCACTCCACCCCCGCCCCGTGTCTATAGCCCCTTTTGACCAGTCGACAGCCTGCAGTGAATGTGGTGGTGTTTGTAAACGGGAAAGAACGGCTGCTGAACCCAGGGTTTTCCATATGACTCTGTGCAAACGGTTTCACGAATTCTCCTCTTCAAAGGAAAAAGAAACATGGAGAAATTGCCTACTAGGAAAGTTCATTAGCGGTCCCCCAAGGTTACCCCCTCCAACTCTGTTTCATGATATGTTAGAAAGTGGGAGATTCATTTTGGATGAAGGCATGTGGCTGTAGAGTAACCTGGGTCCCCAAGTATGTCTAGTGCCTGGGTCCTGCCGCTGTAGGATCAGTGAGGGTTTTGAGAAGGGCAACTAAGATAAGACTGTCTGGGGCACCTAGGATGCTACAGGGAGTTGGTGCGTTTTGAGCAGGGACAGGTGCAGCAATGTGATGTTTCAAACAACCACAGTCTCTGCTGAGGGCTTGACAGTGGGCTGTGGGCTGGGAGTGGCCAGGACTGGCAGTGCCTCTCAGTATGAGAAAGTGGTCTGCATGACTCCCCGGTGAGTAAGTGCAGCTTGTGGGACGTATCTGGTGTCTGGATTCTGCACACATCCTTTTGCCAGTCTCTTCCCTTCTGGATGTGTTTCTGGGCATTTCTCTTTCAGAAAGGCTTTAAGATGGAAGTCCCCGAGGCTCTGTTCCTTTCCTCTAAGTTAATATTTTCATGGTAAGAAGTACAAAAATTTTCTGTGTGGGTGGATGCCAGAAGGGTTTCTCTCCACACACTCCCTCCCCGAGAATAATGGTAAACATTCCCTTTCTACAAGGGCTTATGGCACAGAAATGCTGCCCGTGCTGTCTGATCCTACTGTCTGTCGTTTTGGTTCTTTCCCTGCGGATCTAATTTCAGCAGTAGCAAGCCAGCTAAACACATTGAATTGTAGATTTGGAAGAGTTTTAAAACTGCCCGGCTCTCACTCCCTCTCTTTTACATCTTCTGGAGATTTATTTCACTCACTAGTTCTTTCATATATGTAGGTTGCTAGTTTTGCATTGAGTGCCATTTAGAGAGTCCCACCCCCCAAATCCCCCCACTTCCATTTTCAATCACCCAGTGAGAGTTTATGTTAGAAACACTCAGTTTTTCAATTTCATCAAAGAAGTAGTGATTTTGAATGAGTGTGGAAGAGAAAAGCAAGCGGATATAATCAGAAGGTTATAATCTGAGACTCTAATTACAGTTCTGTCCTTACTTTCCTTTGGAAAAGCTAAAACTTTGCAGCAATTCCAAGCTTATTTACTCTGTTTCATTTGTTTCCCCTTTAATATCTGGGCTAAAATTTCCTCTTGCCCTCGTCTTTGAATATGGATCCCTGCCTTAGGAAGATCACAGCTGACAAAATTGTCTCAAGTGGACATGAGATCTGGTTCTCTGCAATTTTCCAAAATGCAAAAGTTAGAGGAAAAACGTCATTGAAACGCATCCAGGAGAGCCCAGTGTCCTTTTAGGGGAGTGTGGCTTTGTGTGTTCAGGGCTGGTAAAAAGTTGACGAGGTTTGAACCCTGATGGTAAGTGTCAGAGGTAAATACCCTTTTGTAGCCAAACTGAAGTGGCTTGTTGGGGTGGGGGTGGGGAGGATTTTCTAGGAAGTGCTCAACACATAGCTGACAGCATCTTCCAGGACAGAAAGTAAATAGGGGTTTTGTGTTGGTCTTTGAATACAGAACTGGTAAAAGCCCCAAACAGAAAAACAAAAATCTCCCAGATGTAGTTTCTAGTAAAAGACATCATGTTATCTACCTCCACGCAGAAAAGAAAAAAAAAAAACACAAAAAAACACAAAAAACCAATGGAGTAAACATCATCTTCAGTGGCTCTTCAAACGCTTCGTTGCACACCTGAGTTGGTTGATTGAGTTTCCTCCACAGGTCTGGGGGGCATTGTTCCCGTTCTCAGGGGATGACCTAAGACCCGCAGGGTAAGCAGGTGAATTGTCTGCTCTTGAATAGAAGCCTTCCTGTCCATGGAAGTTGCCCCAAAGCTAATCACAGGTGATGTATGGGGACCACATTCCTTCTAAATGCACCTTTCTTTATAAGAGTGTTTGCACTTTGGTTAGAAAAGAATGTCACCTTCTACCCTCCACTCCTAGGCTATACTCTATGGCTCAGAGAAACCCTTAGTCTCTTCAAGCCCTCAACCCGACCGAGAGGACTTGGCTCCTTTCTGTGCACAGGTGAATTTCTGTCATACTTATTTAAGGACCTCAGGTGTAAGCTGACATCTTTCACAACAGGGATGAAACTTAGACACTTAATTCATACATTCAACATCGTGGAGGCTAAGGCTAGATGACCAGAGTCCTCATTCACTCTCTTTTGGGGTTATCATCGATCAGGTGGGATTCTTTCCTTTTTGGAAGGGATCCACTTCTTTCATGACGTGTGAATCCCCGAGCAAGAGACATACCATATGTCTTATGTTTTTTCAACCCCCTTACTACTTGTGTCAGTAGAAGTCTCACGTGCCTTCCTAAGTGCATTCAAATGCTCCCTCCTCTCCAGGAGGTTGGGAAGACCACTGTCATGACCCACGGTCTCTAGTTCTTACTGCAGTCATCATATTTTCTTACGTATCTTCCATCTCCTCTATGAGACACCAGACTCTTGGGACATCAGAGTCAAGGCTTTTCATCTTTTTTGCCTTCACCATCCCCACATACATCCAGCAAAGAGACTAGCACATAATGAGTACTTAGTAATAATAACTTTGTAAAACACCTTATCTGTTACAAAGTACTGTCAAAGACCTCCTCCCACCTAACGACGTGAATTGAATTGAAATGAACTGAAGTAACTTAATTGAGCTACCCCGTTAAGGGATAGAGGCTTAGGCAGAGCAGAAGAAAAAGAAGATTGGGGAAGGCAAAAGACAAGACATTAAAGCTGTAAGATGGGGAGTGACAGAGCACCACTCACGGTGATTTCAGGGCCCTGTGGCTCCATAGCTCCACTAGAAGCTTCCTGCTACTCCCAGGGGGTTAATTCTCTGCTTCATACAAGGATCTCCAGTCTTAAAGGCACAAAGCCTCTACAAAACTAGAGAGATGGACTCTAGAAGAGAGGTTCATTTTTTCTTTTTTAATTAATTTTTATTGGAGTATAGTTGACTTACAATGTTGTGTTAGTTTCAGGTGTACAGCAAAGTGAATCAGTTATAGATATACATATATCCACCCTTTTTTAGATCCTTTTCCCATAAAGCCCATTACAGACTATTGAGTAGAGTTTCCTGTGCTATACAGTAGGTCCATATTAGTTATCTATTTTATATGTAATAGTGTGTATATGTCAATCCCAATCTCCCAATTTATCCTTCTCTCCCTTCCCCCTTGGTAACCCTAAGTTTGTTTTCTATATCTGTGATTGTATTTCTGTTTTGTAAATAAGTTCATTTGTATCATTGTTTTTAGATTCCACATATAAACGATATCATGATATTTGTCTTTCTCTGTCTTACTTCACTCAGTATGACAATCTCTAGGTCCATCCATGTCACTGCAAATGGCATTATTTCATTCTTTTTTATGGCTGAGTAATATTCCATTGTATATATGCACCACGTTTTCGTTATCTATTCCTCTGTTGATGGACATTTAGGTTACTTCCATGTCCTGGCTATTGTAAATAGTGCTGCAGTGAACACTGGGGTTTATGTATCTTTTCGAATTATGGTTTTTCTCAGGGTATATGCCCAGTTGTGGGATTGCTGGGTCATATGGTAGTTCTATTTTTAGGTTTTTAAGGAACCTCCATACTGTTCTCCATAGTGGCTGTACCAATTTACATTCCCACCAACAGTGCAAGAGGGTTTCCCTTTTCTCCACACCCTCTCCAGCATTTATTGTTTGTAGATTTTTTGATGATGGCTGTTCTGACTGGTGTGAGGTGATACCTCATTGTAGTTTTGATTTGCATTTCTCTAATGATTAGTGATGTTGAGCATCTTTTCATGTGCTTTTTGGCCATCTTTATGTCTTCTTCAGGGAAATGTCTATTTAGATCTTCCACCCATTTTTTTTGTTGGGTTGTTTGTTTTCTTAAGAGAGGTTCATGTTTTCTGATTCGAAAGATGCCACCAGGAAGCACTCACTTTACAGTCACAGCCCCGTGGTTTGTTGTTTTTGTTTTATTCTCCTCTGCTGAGACAGTAAGCAGGAATGGGGTTCAGCTAAGCCACATGAAAGAAAGCGATGTTTTCCTTTCTATTAAGGAGAAGCAGGAGAGGCCACCAACAGGGACTGGCAGGTCTATTATTCTCTCAAAGTCTAAACGAATGGTGAAGCTTTTGACCAGGAGTCAGAGCAGAAAGAGATGGCAGTGACTGGAGAGAGCTTTCTTACATCAGAAAAAGGAGAACCAGACTTCAGTTCACCACAGAGAACAAGATGACTTACTGTGATTAAGTGTTTATATATCTCCAAAATTTCGCTCTGAATTAAATCTTGAGCCCCTAAACTTAAAGATGGCAGTTTCTGTTATCTTCATGGTTATATTTTAATATTAAACGTGCAAATATGTGTTTTATATTTATGTCGGGAAAAGGAGAATTAAATAGGTCTTTTTCTATTTCTGCTTCTTCGAATTCCTATAGTTGAAGAGAGTTTCACTCTTTGGTTGACTTATCACAGGGACCAGAACACCAGGTGGGGCTTTGAGGAAGAAATAGTTAACTTGGATAGGACTGTCCTTGCCCCAAATCAAACTTGCTGAGGTAATACGAATGCCTTCTCTCTTCACACCCAATGCCACTTTTTGCACACAAGTCTGCCTTATATATTTTAAGTATATAGTATTAAAAGGCACAAGCCACGTCTAGTTTCTCTGCCATTCTATTCTAGGACTTGGGATGGGGAGATGGTAGTTGATGGCAGTAATGAGACTGATAAAGGGGACACTACTGTCAAAACCCTAACCATCCCCACAAGGCACGTGGCTGTTTCTAAGCCAGCTGAGGTTGTACTCTCTCACGTACCCTGCCCCGCTGCCCCCTAGGTCTATGAGCAGGGAAAATTTCTGAAGTATTTTAGCCAAGATAGCTCTAGCACTCACAGTTTAGAATGGGCACCAGTGGGAATGTTAGAGCGGGGCCCTGAAGCTTCTGGCTGTGCTGGGGACCCATGACCCCATTAGTTGCCGAACTGTGGGGAAGGTCTTGGGGATGCGCTTGGCAGGGGTGGAGGAGGGCATTTCAGAGTCTCTGAGCTATAGCAACTGAACAATTAGTACAGCCAGTGTGCTTAGGCTGAATGTCACCCTAAGAGCATCTGTAGTGAGTGAGGTGAAGCTTACAGCCGCACGATTAAATGTCCTCTGTGTGCTCATCACTGGGTTGGGCAAAGGGGCTGTAAAGATGAAAGAAAACCCATGTCAGCACTTGGCTCCAGCCAGTGGAGTTGATCACATCTTTCTTTACACAGCTGATTCCACCTCATCCTTCAGACCCCCCACCGCCTCCTGTTCACTTCCATGACAGCGCCCACCTCGATGTGGGGTTTAAATACATGCATTTGTGGGTGGATGTGTGTGGGTGGATGTGCCTATAGTCAGGCTCCCCAGTAGACATGAGCTGCAAGTATCCTCAGCTCCCATCAAGGTGCCTTACGCTTAGTAGGCATAGAAGCAATATTTGTTGAAGAAAGAATCAGTGGTCACAAAGGGATTATCCGAGTACAATAAAACCATCAAAACATCATTAACTATCGATTCTGTGGGAGACACATCTGTATACCACCAGAAATGTAACATAAAATGCTGGTTTCCAACTTGTCCTTTAAACATGTCTTGGATCACCAGGGGTATGCTAGTTCTGGGCCCACCACGGATGGCTCTCCTGATATGCACTCCAGTAGGACCTGGGACTAGGAAAGAGTGTGTGTTTCCTGTTAATAACCAGATAAGTGACACCACCAAAATGCTGGCTATTTAAAAGATTAGGGCTACTCAAAACCCCTGCAGGTGGCCAGCTGTATGAATGACCCAAACTTTCATGAACCCATTTAAGTCATTGGAGGAAATGACACTTTTAAGTCTCAGCAAAGATTCCCTTTGGGATCAGCCTGAGTTAATGGGTTTTTGTTTTTTGTTTTCCTCAATTCGTTTGACTCATTTCATTGATCCTTGCAAACAAGACAGAAATATGCCCTTTGATATTTTCCCTCGGCCTTTATTACTGTTTGAGTCCCCAAAATCTCAAAAGTAAAAAAGGAAAGAGTGGGCTGATAAAGGTTGAAAAAGTGCCATATGGCAACTTTTGCACACTCTTCCATCAAGTTTCACGAGTCTCGAAGGAAATCGAAGACTTGCGTTCAGAAAAGGGATCTTGCTGGTGTCCACACAGCCTCTCTCTCTCGGTTCCCCCCCAACCCCTACCAGTTCCTACCCTACTCCCCAACACCAGATTCTCCAACTCCACCCTTCCTTTCAGTTGCCCTGAAGGGGAGGACATGAGTCAGCATTCAGACTTGAAAGTGTGAGCTGCCTCTGAGTCCTCAGAATGTAATCATTTCAGAAAATATAGGACAGACAACTACAGAGAAAAGTCACCTTCCGCACCTCCGTCTCTTCTGTGGCCAGACATATACTCCCACTCTCTGAATGCAGCTTTAGCTGGGGTTGAACTTTAAACCTGAAAAAAAAAAAAAAAATATGGGAAGGAGGGGGCTAGAGACGCAGCAGGGACAGCCATCACCCAAGTACAGTTGGCTGAACAACTTTGCAGAGAAACTCCAGCAGTTAGTTTACCACTTTAAACATCTGGTGTTTGGCCGTGTTCGTGTTTCAGCCTGGAATTAAAAAAAAAAAAAGATCGAAGAAAAAAAGTCATTCTCACTCCTGATCTTCGAAGCCAGAATGAATTTTCTATTCTTCCAGAAGAGGAAGTACTTTGGAATTCCCTCCCAGGTATCTTGTTAAAACATCCAAGCACACCTTTAAGACCCATGCTTTTTGGAAGGGAACCCAACTTATTGATACATTTTTTTTGTTCATCCAGCTTTCTTTCGGTGTCTACATCCAGGTTTTTACTTGCGCTGGAAAAAGAACTTCAGTAAGTGTCTCTTGCCCTCCCAGAGTGACTTCTTTGTCATTGGCTTTGGGAGAAAAGGCAAACAGACTCACACAGGGGGTTGTGCAGACTTTATCATGGATCAGACAGGCTCTGAGAAGAAAATCTACTTTAGACTTCTTAAGATTCAACCTGTTCAGGATTAGGAGAAGGCCAAGACCTCACCGGCTCTTGTGAGCAAACAATCTGGCAAAAAGTAATTTGGAAAATTATGTTCTTCAGCTACAGAAAGGGAGAGAGATGGCTGAGCTCTTGATAAAGTCCTTAGGCTGCTGGGCTTGCTATTGCGCGGTCTCTGGTTCTTGTTTGAAGGGTCTCCTCCTTTCCCTCATCCAATTAACCAACCAGGCTGGGTTTGGAAAGGGAGAGTGAGTTTCGAAGGCTGCCAGTACAGCTGTTGAGTTCCTATTTCCAAGTATCTTGTTGCCAAAACAGACAGGAAGCGCTCTCACTGCGCTTTTATTTAACAAACTGATCTTGGGTGTAACCGACGTGCTTTCTGAGCAAAGAGAAACTCAGACCTTGCTCAGGCTTTGACAGGGTCCTGGGGAAACTGGGAGAAGAGCAGCGGAGCTCCCTCCTTCTGAGAATTCTGGAGACACACACCTCTGTAATGTTGCTGGAAGCTGGGAGACCTCCTACTGCGTGAGAAAGGCGAGGCCCAAAGACAAGAGCCCCAGCCAGTTAGTGACCGATGGAAGTAGACTTCACTGCTCCTTCTGTCAATCTTGGTCTCTCCCATCACACTGTTTCCACTGTGCTTTCATTTTGAACAGGGTGAGGCTAGCCAGGCTGTGATAGATCTCTGCCAGGAGAGTGGTTTTGCAGTGCTCGAAGGAAGAGGTGTGTGTGAGCGTGTGTGTGTGTGTGTGTGTGTGTGTGTGTGTGTGTGTGTGTCCCCGGAGGGTGGAAGTATCCAAAATGATAGAAACGTGATCTAAATGGTTTCACACTGTAGAACCACAGCGTGTACTTTAAACTTATGGGCAACTTACTACTCTCGGTATGAACCGAGTTGGCCTGGGGGCAGTTCAACGCAGTAAGTTTTCTTGGGCCTTACTCTGTGCCTGTGAGGTGCATGTGACTCTGGGTGACTCCAAAGATGAGTAAGACCTGGGTTCTGCCATTTTGAATTTCACAGCCTTTTCTCTGGCCCTAGATGGACCACAGTGCTACAATGGGGTGAACACGGCATGTGTTGGGAGGAGTGAGGAGGAGCCCTGTTTGCTCAGGAATCTGGGAGGAGGTTGGCCTGCCCTGCACTTTGGAGCGATCGTGACCTGAAGGTCTTCTTAGGCAGTCGGCTTCGGAACTGGCTTCCGAGGAGTATCTACACTGCGTGTGGAGTCAAGCAAAGGACTCGCTAACACATGGCTTGTTCCTTTTCCCTTTGCCTTTCCTCCTAAATGTTTTGGGGGGTTTTTCGAGGAGTTGTGCACGGTTAGTTTCAAGGGATGACTGTGAATAGGATAGGCATTTCAGGGGCATTCCCTGCAACCACCATTCTAAATCAAGCAGTAGTCAATGTGTTTGGAGAGATGTGAAGTTGGGAATATCCTCTCACAGAGACGTCAGTGTTTTCCATCCATTTATTTTTATTTGCATTTTTAAACTTTTTATTTTATATTGGAGTACAGTTGATTAACAATGTTGTGTTAGTTTCAGGTGTACATCAAAGTGATTCCATTTATACATATACATGTATCTATTCTTTTTCAAATTCTTTTCCCATTTAGGTTGTCACATAACACTGAGCAGCGTTCCCTGTGCTACACAGTAGCTCCTTGTTGGTTATCCATTTTAAATATAGCAGTGTGCACATGTCTATCCCAAACGCCCTAACTATCCCTTCCCCGCCACTCTTCCCTCCGGTAACCATAAGTTCGTTCTCTAAGTCTGTGAGTCTGTTTCTGCTTTGTAAGTAAGTTCATTTGTATCATTTTCTTTTTAGATTCTGCATATAAGAAATATGATATTTCTCTTTATTTGTATTTATACTTTATTTTACATGTATATAAATATGTACGTGTGTGTATTGTATGTATTTTTTGGGGGGCATGGTCATTCCCAAAGGATAATATACTTATGAGGGAATTAAGTCAATCAGGGACTTCCCTGGTGGCGCAGTGGTTAAGAATCCGCCTGCCAATCCAGGGGACATGGGTTTGAGCCCTGGTCTGGGAAGATCCCACATGCTGCAGGAGCAGCTAAGCCCGTGCACCACAACTACTGAGCCTGAGCTCTAGAGCCCACAAGCCACAACTACTGAGCCCGTGTGCCACAACTACTGAAGCCTGCGTGCCTAGAGCCCATGCTCAGCATAAGAGAAAGCCACCGCAGTGAGAAGCCCGCACAACCGCAACAAAGAGTAGCCCGCACTCACCACAACTAGGGAAAGCCTGCGTGCAGCAACGAAGACCCGATGCAGCCAAAAATAAATAAATAAATTTATAAAAATAAATAAAATGAAGTCATCAAAGATTTTTCTATAGAACCTGTCCCTTTTAGTTGTTGAAAAGTCATGTTTATGAGATCACTTTGGTTAGTGAGAATCAGGCAAGGTCTCTTTATCTGCCTCCTTCCCTCCCTCCTTCCTACCATCTTTCTTTTCCTATCTTTGTTTATTTTTAAGACATCTGGCAGTAGAGTTGAGGCACTCCGGCACTTCAGTTGATCTTTATGGATTGTATGACTTTTAAAACTAAAGACCCAGTGAAATCCCCATTCAACGTAAACACAAAGTAAGTGTCAGATGTTAAAAAAGATCATTTTCAGAATTGTAAATTCTTAAAGCGGGGGAATTCTCAATATTAGTAACATTCATTGAGGGCTGAGAATGTTCATACTGCTGTTGTTCCTGACACTGTGGTCTTTGCAGAGCATTTAAGTGGCCAAACCCATCAGAATGGCAAAAACAAAAAAAAACAAAACAAAAAACCCCCCCCAAAAAACCTGATCTCACCTGACAGTCCTGAGTGCTGGTGATTGTATCGTGCCATTAGAGCTCAAGTACACTCTGGTGGAGGCTAACCAAGTACACCACCTTGGAAAACTGTCTGGGCAGTGTCTTCTGAAGATGACAGTGTGGCACACAGTACAGCTCAGCAATTCCACTCCTACATTTATACCCAAGAGAAATGAAAGCATGTGGGCATCAAAAGACACGTCCAAGAATGTTCCCAGCAGCACTATTTGCAATAGCCTCCAAATGGAAACAACCCAAATATCAACAGAAGAACGGATAAATAAATTGCAGTAATATTTATACAATGAACAAACTATGACAAACTACAGCAAACATAGACGAATCTTACAAAGAGAATGTTGAGGAAAATAAGGCCAGACACAAAAGAATCTATCCATTATAACTCTAGTTCTACAAAACTTAAAAACAGGTAAAGACCAATACATGATTCTAGAAGTCAGGATGATGATTTCATGCACAGGGAGGGTAGTGACCTGGAAGGGCGATTCGATGGGGCTTCTAAGAGGTTGGTCATGTTTTATTTCTTCATCTGGGTGCTGGTTAAATGTGTTCATTTTATGAAAATTCTTTAAGCTTGAAACTTGTGCACTTTTTTTTTTGTATGTTAGAATTTAATAGTTTTTCTTTTAAATCCCAAAATCAAAATCATGGGTGTGCTCTGTTGGTTTCTGTGAAGGCATCTGTTTTTCACTACTCTCAGGTTTAGGGAAAACTAGTTTTGTTTTCAAATGAAACTTACGGAAGTTTATATTCCCTATTCAAATTTAATTGGGCTTAGTATCAAGCAGCATCACGGGTACCAGATTTGAAATGATATTAAATACTTACACAGTAGTACACATTCTAGCTTCATAGGTCTTATCTTCCTTAACCTTGGAAAGGCATAGGGCATTTATGTTTTGGGACAAGGTAGGGGTGGGGTTACAGGAGGTGGGATGGCCTTAGACAGATGGGTGCTTATGTGAAAAATGAAGGGTATTGGTCACTGTGTTCTTGCTGTTTCTTAGCACACACGCTTAGCAGTTGTGTCTGTAGGTTTCTCAGTCTTCTCAGAAACTGTGTTGAAACCAGTGTAGGATTGACCATTCAAGAATGATGGAATTAGTCATTTTCAAAGCCCCTAACGTGGTGAGGCTAGTTCAATGATAAACGTGAGCACTGAACACGAAGTCTGTTTTGCGCAATGTCTGTTTTGCGTAAAGGTGGATTGTCAGCACTAGGGGCGAAGGCTGAGAGGAAATGCCCAAATAAGAGCATTCCTTTGAGAGGCAGGCAGCCTTGGGCAATGGTTGCTACCCAGCCTGATACCGCTGGAGTCCAAATTGCCACTGTGGCAAGTTTATCAAGAAGCCCACATCCTGAGAAGTGCAACCCTTGAGGCACACGTAGGGGTCTGTGGAATCTTAAAGTGAGTGTGAGTGAGCGTGTGCATATGAGTGTGTGGGCGGGTGGAGTGAGGACTAAGCTCTGCTTCAAGGATATTTATAAAGTCCATCTGAATTTCTAGGTTCCATGTCAACAAGGGATTTAGGAATAAAATACCTCATTTGAAAAAAATGTGATAAAGTATTTTCTAAAAAGTTTTCCACAAATAATTATTGTATTTTTGTCCTCTCTAGCCACGATACTATATTTTTCTACTGACGTTTTATTGAATATATGATTCATATACTCTGTTTCCTTTCTTCCTAATCCCTCTTGAACTCTCTGAAATTTAATTTTCACCCCGACCTCTTTGCCCAAATTGGCTCCTAAAAGTCACCGACTGTCATTGTAACAGCCAATGTGCTTCCTTCAATCTCATTCTCAGTATCTTTTCCGCAGCCCTCACTACTTTTTCCACCCAGGTCTTCTTGGAAAATGTTCGTCCTTTCACATTTTCAGCATGAAACTCTCCTGTTTCCCTGCTAACTTTCCAATTCTCCTGAAGTTTCCCATCTGCCTCTGGTTCCCCCTCATGTCCCCTGCTACCCTTTGGTCTCCCTCTCTTCTTGCTGGTCCCCATGAGGCATAGAGATTGTCTCCATTCTCATGGCTGCAAGCACATGAGGCTGATGACTCACAGATTTACAGCTCACGTCCTGCCCCTTGCTCAGGGTTTATTTCCATATCTCTGGCTATTCACTGGTCATTTTCACTTGAACATCTTTCCATCACCTTGTATTCAACAGTCTCTAACTGAGCTCATCACCTCCCCCACAAAACCAATTCCCCTTCCAAGTTCCTTGTCTCTGCCATGACACCCTTGTCTCACAATTTTTCCAGCTCACAGCTTTGAAGTCATCTTTAATGCTTCCCTTGCCTTGATCCTGGCTCACCCCATAGCCTCTCCCCATCATGCTTGATATTCATCAAGTTCTACTGATTTCCACCCTCCCCCCAAACTTCTTTTACCTTTTTGAGTCCTTTTCATTTCCTAATTTGGGTCTTCATCATCTCAGGGCTAGGTCACGGATAGCCCCTTCCCTGCCAACCTGCCCACCTCCGGTCTCCCACCCTCTGATCTGATCTCATCTGCTCAGTTGGTGGATTTTCCTGGAACTCTGAATTTTCTCGTCATTCTCCTGCATCCAGCTTTGGAGGTATCTAATTGTTCATTGCTCTTCCTTGGTTTCAAGTTATATAAAAAATTGCTCCTTGAGTGCCAGTTGTGTGCCAGGTGCCATGCCAAGTGCTAGATGGTGGGGAATACAGTTATGAATGAGTTGCATTGTTCTAGCACCTGAAGGGAGCCCTCACACTCCCACCTCCCTACCCTTCCAAATTGAGAAGATAGAGTGATATCCAAGTGATAGAAAGGATGAAGGAACAGGGAGAAACTGGAAAACTGCAAGTGCTGCTTGCGTGCTGGGAATGGAACAGCACGCCCTGGGGACCCAAATACTTATATTTCTGAAGTGATGTGTGCTGATTTCAGAGCTCTTCCTATCTCAAAACTGGAGGGTGGTGAATCCTCCTAAGAACAAGAGAATAATAACTGGCATGGTGAAGAAGACGATGAAAGTTTGCTGTTGATTGTGTTTCCCCTTCTAGGTTATGAGCTTTTGTTTTTTTTGCGGGACGCGGGCCTCTCACTGTTGTGGCCTCTCCCGTTGCGGAGCACAGGCTCCGGACGCGCAGGCTCAGCGGCCACGGCTCACGGGCCCAGCCGCTCCGCGGTATGTGGGATCTTCCCGGACCGGGGCACGAACCCGTGTCCCCTGCATCGGCAGGCGGACTCTCAGCCACTGCGCCACCAGGGAAGCCCTGGGTTATGAGCTTTTTGAAGAAGGGACCAGATGGGTGTTTTTCTTTAAATTTCACAGTGCTGAATTAATCTCTGTACACCCAGGAGTTTTTGGCAAATTCCTATTGATTCCTTGTTTGATTGACCAATCCTAGTTAATGCTACTGAATCTCTTTGTGACCTCCACCGACTCAGCCAGTCACTGAAGCCCAAGCTCAAGTTCCTTGAAGGTTAATTTTTATACTGTAACAGTGCCAGTGATATGGCAGGCTCTATGCCTTGTTTCAGCTGCACTAGGCCAGTCCCACCTACGTGCTCCTTCTTCAGAAAAAGGAAAAAGGATAGAATCTTTCGATTCAGTTACACCCAGATGTTGAGGAAGAGCTTATTAGAAGAAGATAAAATAACCAAGCAAATTAACTTAAGAGGGAAAGAGGCTAAAAAAGAAGCCGTTGGGTTTGAAAAAACCCTTTTTTTTTAATTTAAAAAGGGAGTGTGACTTTCTACTTCGTTTTTGAAATCACTTTTATTTTCCTAACCATAACAGGTTGCTAAAATCCAGATAAATACTGAGCTAGCTAAACCCTTTGGATAGCTTTGTCAAGTGATGTCTGTCCGAAAAGAGGCCAGGCGTCTTGACCCCCAACACAGACCACTGTGAACCACAGGCAAAAGCAAAAGATTAAAATGCTAGAGATTTTTATTCTATTTTTCTTTGAAAATCACCACCCTTGGTCCACCTCTACACCTCATAGAAAACCACTCTTTTCTTGGCCTAATGAGTATGTAGCTGTCTCTACCAATAGACAGACAAACTGGGCAATGTTTGCCATTGTGTTTAGAAATTTTGCAAAACAACATAATCCATGCTGTACATGAAAACAATACAGACTGCGGTGGTGGATTAGTTCCCCTGTATAAATCTGATCCTGGATGTTAACACATTTCGTTGGAAGCGGTAGTATAAGGCAAAAGTGTGAAATGAAATGGGGGTATATACTTTCAGGATTGCAGCCAAATCTCAAATACCCATGGCATGGGGAACAAGGGGCAGACAAGTCTGGCATGAGTGCTAACTCTTGTCTTTAAGTCAACTGCTTCATCACATTTCTTAGGTGGCTAGCAAGTTCACACACTGTCTTGAGCTTCATCTTGGCTTACATGGATAAAACATTGGTTCTGTGAGGTCTCTCCCACCTAGTATATTACAAGACAGGGTCCCTGTGTTACCTCTGGTTGAGGTGGCAGGTCTAGTACAACTGATGATAAGAGGGTTGTGGTTTTCTTTGCTTGAAAAAACAGAGAGCCTTAAAAAACGGGCCTAAATCTCATTGCCAGTGATAGACTTTTTTCTTCTCTAATCTTTATTGGAGTATAATTGCTTTTTATTTTATTTTATTTTTAACATCTTTATTGGGGTATAATTGCTTTACAATGGTGTGTTAGTTTCTGCTTTATAACAAAGTGAATCAGTTATACATATACATATGTCCCCATATCTCTTCCCTCTGGCATCTCCCTCCCTCCCACCCTCCCTATCCCACCCCTCCAGGCGGTCACAAAGCACCGAGCTGATCTCCCTGTGCTATGCGGCTGCTTCCCACTAGCTACCTATTTTACGTTTGGTAGTGTATATATGTCCAAGCCACTCTCTTCCTTTGTCACAGCTCACCCTTCCCCCTCCTCATATACTCAAGTCCATTCTCTAGTAGGTCTGTGTCTTAATTCCTGTCTTACCCCTAAGTTCTTCATGACATTTATTAAAAATTCCATATATATGTGTTAGCATACGGTATTTATCTTTCTCTTTCTGACTTACTTCACTCTGTATGACAGACTCTAGGTCCATCCACCTCATTACAAATAGCTCAATTTCGTTTCTTTTTATGGCTGAGTAATATTCCATTGTATATATGTGCCACATCTTCTTTATCCATTCACCCCATGATGGACACTTAGGTTGTTTCCATCTCCGGGCTATTGTAAATACAGCTGCAATGAACATTTTGGTACATGACTCTTTTTGAATTATGGTTTTCCCAGGGTATATGCCCAGTAGTGGGATGGCTGGGTCATATGGTAGTTCTATTTGTAGTTTTTTAAGGAACCTCCATACTGTTCTCCATAGTGGCTGTACCAATTCACATCCCCACCAGCAGTGCAAGAGTGTTCCTTTTTCTCCACACCCTCTCCAGCATTTATTGTTTCTAGATTTTTTGATGATGGCCATTCTGACTGGTGTGAGATGATATCTCGTTGTAGTTCTGATTTGCATTTCTCTAATGATTAATGATGTAGAGCATTCTTTCATGTGTTTGTTGGCAGTCTGTATATCTTCTTTGGAGAAATGTCTATTTAGGTCTTCTGCCCATTTTTGGATTGAGTTGTTTGTTTTTTTGTTATTGAGCTGCATGAGCTGCTTATAAATTTTGGAGATTAATCCTTTATCAGTTGCTTCATTTGCAAATATTTTCTTCCATTATGAGGGTTGTCTTTTCGTCTTGTTTATGGTTTCCCGTGCTGTGCAAAAGCTTTGAAGTTTCATTAGGTCCCATTTGTTTATTTTTGTTTTTATTTCAATTCCTCTAGGAGGTGGGTCAAAAAGGATCTTGCTGTGATTTATGTCATAGAGTGTTCTGCCTATGTTTTCCTCTAAGAGTTTGATAGTGTCTGGCCTTAAATTTAGGTCTTTAATCCATTTTGAGTTTGCTTTTGTGTATGGTGTTAGGGAGTGTTCTAATCTCATACTTTTACATGTACCTGTCCAGTTTTCCCAGCATCACTTATTGAAGGGGCTGTCCTTTCTCCACTGTGTTTTCCTGCCTCCTTTATCAAAGATAAGGTGACCATATGTGCATGGGTTTACCTCTGGGCTTTCTATCCTGTTCCATTGATCTGTATTTCTGTTTTTCTGCCAGTACCATACAGTCTTGATTACTGTAGCTTTGTACTGTAGTCTGAAGTCAGGGAGCCTAATTCCTCCAGCTCCGTTTTTCGTTCTCAAGATTGCTTTGGCTATTCGGGGTCTTTTGTGTTTCCATACAAATTGTGAAATTTTTTGTTCTAGTTCTGTGAAAAATGCCAGTGGTAGTTTGAAAGGGATTGCATTGAATCTGTAGGTTGCTTTGGGTAGTAGAGTCATTTTCACAATGCTGATTCTTCCACTCCAAGAACATGGTATATCTCTCCATCTATTTGTATCATCTTTAATTTCTTTCGTCAGTGTCTTATAATTTTCTGCATACAGGTCTTTTGTCTCCTTAGGTAGGTTTATTCCTAGATATTTTATTCTTTTTGTTGCAATGGTAAATGGGAGTGTTTTCTTGATTTCACTTTCAGAATTTTCGTCATTAGTGTATAGGAATGCAAGAGATTTCTGTGCATTAATTTTGTATCCTGCTACTTTAACAAATTCATTGATTAGCTCTAGTAGTTTTCTGGTAGCATCTTTAGGATTCTCTGTGTATAGTATCATGTCATCTGCAAACAGTGGCAGCTTTACTTCTTCTTTTCCGATTTGGATTCCTTTTATTTCCTTTTCTTCTCTGATTGCTGTGGCTAGAACTTCCAAAACTATGCTGAATAAGAGTGGTGAGAGTGGGCAACCTTGTCTAGTTCCTGATCTTAGTGGAAATGCTTTCCGTTTTTCACCATTGAGGACGATGTTGGCTGTGGGTTTGTCATATATGGCCTTTATTATGTTGAGGAAAGTTCCCTCTATGCCTACTTTCTGCAGGGTTTTTATCATAAATGGGTGTTGAATTTTGTCGAAAGCTTTCTCTGCATCTATTGAGATGATCATATGGTTTTTCTCCTTCAGTTTTTTAATATGGTGTATCACGTTGATTGATTTGCATATATCGAACAATCCTTGCATTCCTGGAATAAACTCCCCTTGATCATGGTGTATGATCCTTTTAATGTGCTGTTGGATTCTGTTTGCCAGTATTTTGTTGAGGATTTTTTTCATCTATGTTCATCAGTGATATTGGACTGTAGTTTTCTTTCTTTGTGACATCTTTGTCTGGTTTTGGTACCAGGGTGATGGTGGCCTCGTAGAATGAGTTTGGGAGTGTTCCTCCCTCTGCTATATTTTGGAAGAGTTTGAGAAGGATAGGTGTTAGCTCTTCTCTAAATGTTTGGTAGAATTCGCCTGTGAAGCCATCTGGTCCTGGGCTTTTGTTTGTTGGAGGATTTTTAATCACAGTTTCAATTTCAGTGCTTGTGATTGGTCTGCTCATATTTTCTATATGCTTCCTGATTCAGTCTTGGCAGGTTGTGCATTCCTAAGAATTTGTTTAATTGCTTCCGATTGTCCATTTTATTGGCATAGAGTTGCTTGTAGTAATCTCTCACGATCTTTTGTATTTCTGCAGTGTCAGTTGTTACTTCTCCTTTTTCATTTCTAATTCTATTGATTTGAGTCTTCTCCCTTTTCTTCTTGATGAGTGTGGCTAATGGTTTATCAATTTTGTTTATCTTCTCAAAGAACCAGCTTTTAGTTTTATTGATATTTGCTATTGTTTCCTTCATTTCTTTTTCATTTATTTCTGATCTGATCTTTATGATTTCTTTCCTTTGGCTAACTTTGGGTTTTTTTTGTTCTTCTTTCTCTAATTGCTTTAGTTCAAGGTTAGGTTGTTTATTGAGATGTTTCCTGTTTCTTAAGGTAGGATTGTATTGCTATAAACTTCCCTCTTAGAACTGCTTTTGCTGCATCCCATTGGCTTTGGGTCATCATGTCTCCATTGTCATTTGTTTCTAGGTATTTTTTGATTGATTTCTTCAGTGATCACTTCGTTATTAAGTAGTGTATTGTTTAGCCTCCATGTGTTTGTATTTTTTACAGATCTTTTCCTGTAATTGATATCTAGTCTCATAGCGATGTGGTCGGAAAAGATACTTGATACGATTTCAGTTTTCTTAAATTTACCAAGGCTTGATTTGTGACCCAGGATATGATCTGTCCTGGAGAATGTTCCATGGGCACTTGAGAAAAATGTGTATTCTGTTGTTTTTGGATGGAATGTCCTATAAATATCAATTAAGTCCATCTTGTTTAATGTATCATTTAAAGCTTGTGTTTCTTTATTTATTTTCATTTTGGATGATCTGTCCATTGGTGACAGTGAGGTGTTAAAGTCCCCTACTATGAATGTGTTACTGTCGATTTCCCCTTTTATGGCTGTTAGTATTTGCCTTATGTATTGAGGTGCTCCTATGTTGGGTGCATAAATATTTACAATTGTTATATCTTCTTCTTGGATCGATCCCTTGATCATTATGTAGTGTCCTTCTTTGTCTCTTCTAGTAGTCTTTATTTTAACGTCTATTTTGCCTGATATGAGAATTGCTACTCCAGCTTCCTTTTGGTTTCCATTTGCATGGAATATCTCTTTCCATCCCCTTACTTTCCGTCTGTATGTGTCTCTAGGTCTGAAGTGGGTTTCTTGTAGACAGCATATATGTGGGTCTTGTTTTTGTATCCATTCAGCCAATCTGTGTCTTTTGGTGGGAGCATTTAGTCCGTTTACATTTAAGGTAATTATCGATATGTATGTTCCTATTCCCATTTTCTTAATTGTTTTGGGTTTGTTATTGTAGGTCTTTTCCTTCTCTTGTGTTTCTTGCCTAGAGCAGTTTCTTTAGCATTTGCTGTAAAGCTGGCTTGGTGGTGCTGAACTCTCTCAGCTTTTGCTTGTCTGTAAAGGTTTTAATTTCTCCATCAAATCTGAATGAGATCCTTGCTGGGTAGAGTAATCTTGGTTGCAGGTTTTTCTCCTTCATCACTTTAAATATGTCTTGCCAGTCCCTTCTGGCTTGCAGAGTTTCTGCTGAAAGATAAGCTCTTAACCTTATGGGGATTCCCTTGTGTGTTATTTGTTGTTTTTCCCTTGCTGCTTTTAATATGTTTTCTTTGTATTTAATTTTTGACAGTTTGATTAATGTGTCTTGGCATACTTCTCTTTGGATTTATCCTGTATGGGACTCTCTGTGTTTCCTGGACTTGATTAACTATTTCCTTTCCCATATTAGGGAAGTTTTCAACTATAATCTCTTCAAATATTTTCTCAGTACCTTTCTTTTTTTTTTTTTTTGGTACGTGGGCCTCTCACTGCTGTGGCCTCTCCCATTGCTGAGCACAGGCTCCGGACGCGCAGGCCCAGCGGCCATGGCTCATGGGCCCAGCCGCTCCCAGGCATGTGGGATCTTCCCGGACCGGGGCACGAACCCGCGTCCCCTGCATCGGCAGGTGGACTCCCAACCACTGTGCCACCAGGGAAGCCCAGTACCTTTCTTCTTCTCTTCTTCCTCTGGGACCCCTATAATTCGAATGTTGGTGCGTTTCATGTTGTCCCAGAGGTCTCTGAGACTGTCCTCAGTTCTTTTCATTCTTTTTTCTTTATTCTGCTCTGCAGTAGTTATTTCCACTATTTTATCTTCCAGGTCACTTATCCATTCTTCTGCCTCAGTTATTCTGCTATTGATCCCTTCTAGAGTCTTTTTAATTTCATTCATTGTGTTGTTCATTGTTGCTTGTTTCGTCTTTAGTTCTTCTAGATCCTTGTTAAATGTTTCTTGCATTTTGTCTATTCTATTTCCAAGATTTTGGATCATCTTTACTATCATTATTCTGAATTCTTTTTCAGGTAGACTGCCTATTTCCTCTTCATTTGTTAGGTCTGGTGGGTTTTTACCTTGCTCCTTCATCTGCTGTGTGTTTTTCTGTGTTCTCATTTTGCTTATCTTACTGTGTTTGGGGGTCTCCTTTTTGCAGGTTGCAGGTTCGTAGTTCCCGTTGTTTCTGGTGTCTGTCCCCAGTGGCTAAGGTTGGTTCAGTGGGTTGTGTAGGCTTCCTGGTGGAGGGGACTAGTGCCTGTGTTGTGGTGGATGAGGCTGGGTCTTATCTTTCTGGTGGGCAGGTCCATGTCTGGTGGTGTGTTTTGGGGTGCCTGTGGACTTATTTTGATTGTAGGCAGCCTCTCTGCTAATGGGTGGGGTTGTGTTCCTGTCTTGCTAGTTGTTTGGCATAGGGTGTCCAGCACTGTAGCTTGCTGGTCGTTGAGTGAAGCTGTGTGCTGGTGTTGAGATGGAGATCTCTGGGAGATTTTCGCCGTTTGATATTATATGGAGCTGGGAGGCCTCTTGTGGACCAGTGTCCTGAAGTTGGCTAGCCCACCTCAGAGGCACAACACTGACTCCTGGCTACAGCACAAGGGCCTTTCATCCACACGGCTTGTAATAAAAGGGAGAAAAAGTAGAAAGGAAAGAGAGAAAGGAAGGAAGGAAGGAAGGAAGAAAGGAAGGAGGGAAGGAAGGAGGAAAGGAAGGAAAGAAAGAAAGAAGGTAAAATAAAATAAAGTAAGATAAAATAAAATAAAGATATTAAAATAAAAAATAATTATTAAGAAAAAGAATTTTTTAAAAAGAAAGAAAAGAAAAAATAACGGACGGATAGATCCCTAGGACAAATGTTGGGAGCAAAGCTATACAGACAAAATCTCACACAGAAGCATACACATACACATTCACAAAAAGGAAAATGGAAAAAAATAATAGATCTTGCTCTCAAAGTCCACCTCCTCAATTTGGGATGATCCTTTGTCTATTCAGGTATTCTACAGATGCAGGGTACATCAAGTTGATAGTGGAGATTTAATCCGCTGCTCCTGAGGCTGCTGGGAGAGATTTCCCTTTCTCTTCTTTGTTGTCACAGCTCCTAGGGGCTCAGCTTTGGATTTGGACCCGCCTCTGCGTGTAGGTTGCCGGAGGGCGTCTGTTCTTCGCTCAGACAGCATGGGGTTAAAGGAGCAGCTGCTTCGGGGACTCTGGCTCACTCAGGTCGGGGGGAGGGAGGGGTACGGATGTGGGGCGAGCCTGCGGCGGCAGAGGCCTGCGTGACGTTGAAGCGCCGTGAGTTCTCCTGGGGGAGCTGTCCCTGGATCCCAGGACCCTGGCAATGGCGGGCTGCACAGGTTCCCCGGAAGGGGAGGTGTGGATAGTGACCTGTGCTCGCACACAGGCTTCTTGGTGGCGGCAGCAGCAGCCTTAGTGTCATGCCCGTCTCTGGGGTCCGCGCTTTTAGCCGCGGCTTGCGCCCGTCTCTAGAGCTCCTTTAAGCCTCGCTCTTTTTTTTTTTTTTTTTTTTTTTTTTGCGGTACGCGGGCCTCTCACTGTTGTGGCCTCTCCCGTTGCGGAGCAGAGGCTCCGGACACGCAGGCCCAGCGGCCATGGCTCACGGGCCCAGCCGCTCTGCAGCATGTGGGATCTTCCCGGACCGGGGCACGAACCCGTGTCCCCTGCATCGGCAGGTGGACTCTCAACCACTGCGCCACCAGGGAAGCCCTAAGCCTCGCTCTTAATCCCCTCTCCTCCCGCACCAGGAAACAAAGAGGGAAGAAAAAGTCTCTTGCCTCTTCCGCAGCTCCAGACTTTTCCCGGACTCCCTCCCAGCTAGCCGTGGTGCACTAACCCCCTGCAGGCTGTGTTCACGCCGCCAACCCCAGTCCTCTCCCTGGGATCCAACCGAAGCCCCTCGGGCTGGTGAGTGCCGGTCGGCACCGATCCTCTGTGCGGGAATCTCTGCACTTTGCCCCCGGCACCGCTGTTGCTGTGCTCTCCTCCGCAGCTCCGAAGCTCCCCCCCTCCGCCACCAGCAGTCTCCGCCCAAGAAGGGGCTTCCTAGTGTGTGGAAACATTTCCTCCTTCACAGCTCCCTCCCACTGGTGCAGGTCACGTCCCTATTCTTTTGTCTGTATTTATTCTTTTTTCCTTTGCCCTACCTAGGTACGTGGGGACTTTCTTGCCTTTTGGGAGGTCTGACGTCTTCTGCCAGCGTTCAGTAGGTGTTCTATAGGAGTTGTTCCGTGTGTAGATGTTTGTTATTTCTGGTGTATCTGTGGGGAGGAAGGTGATTGCGTTTGACTCTTCCGCCACCTTCATCTCGTCCGGCAGTGATAGACTTTTGTATACAAATATTTGTTGGATTCAATAGCCAATGAGTTCTTTCCTTTACTTTCTATTTTCAGTGCCACAGTGATTTTATATAGTTCAAAAAAAAAAAAAAAACAGAAGAAAACAACTCTTAGACAGATCTTCATGTTTTGAAAGGAAAACACAGGGTATTGGAGAAGTCAGGAGACTCTTTCTATGTTGGAGATGTATCAATAGATAGGACCAGATGATGCGGGGATTTCCTTGAGGGCTTTTTTGTTTTTGTTTTTGGCCGCACTGCGGGACTTTGTGTGATCTTAGTTGCCCACCAGGAATTGAACCCGGGCCCTTGGCGGTGAAAGCGCTGAGTCCTAACCACTGGACCGCCAGGGAAGTCCCCCCTTGAGGGCATTTAAGAGTGTGGAGTTTACAGTAAGCATGAAGGAATGTCAGCGAAAGATTTGAATTAGGGAAGTGAAATGATGGGAACTCTTTAAGGAGACCACGGGTCCTGCCGTCTAAGAGTGAAATGAGCTTCCGTAGGCTCTGCCTGGGGCCTCCTGACTCCTCACAGCCCACAACTCCCACAGCTGCTGCTCTTTCCTCTTTGCTCTCAGCAAGCACAGCCTGTTCATGAGTCAAGAAGAGGCTTCAAGGGCTTCCCTGGTGGCGCAGTGGTTGAGAATCCGCCTGCTGATGCAGGGGACGCGGGTTCATGCCCCGGTCCGGGAAGATCCCACATGCCCCCGAACGGCTGGGCCCATGAGCCATGGCCGCTGAGCCTGCGCGTCCGGAGCCTGTGCTCTGCAACGGGAGAGGCCACAACAGTGAGAGGCCTGCGTACCGCAAAAAAAAAAAAAGGCTTCAAGAAGGAGGGGGCAGCCAGCGAGGCCGGTGCTACCAAACAGCAGAGTAAAACGAGGAAAATATCCAATGGATTTGGAATGTGGAGCTCACCAGCAACCAGACGAAAACAGTTTCAGTGCCAGTGCCATGTCGGGGGTAGAATCAAGATAAGAGTGTGTTGGAAAGAGAATTGGGGAGTGAGGAAATGGAAACAGCACGTGTACGCAACTCTCTGCAGAAGAGCAGGTATGACATGAAGTAGAGGGAAGGAGTAATGATTGTAGGGGATGTAGGGGCAAGTGGGATCCTTTAAGATGGTTGCTTGCAGAGTCTGTTTGTAGGCTTAGCATGATCTAGTAGGCAAGGAGAGACTAGTGATGCAGAAAAGAGAAAATAACCTAAGAAATGGAGTCCTAGAAAGTCTGGAAGGAGGTGGGATGTAGAACCCACCGAAGGGATTGTTTTTCCATGGGAGAAGGGACACTTCCTTCATTGTAACAAGAGGATGGGGAGAATGTAGATGCTGATCTAGGTGGGTTTAGTACTACGGTAGTGAAAAGATTAGGGAGGGAGTAGCTAGGATCCTTTGGCTGTAAGCAACAGAAAATAACTATGGTTAACTTAGGCAAAAAATAAATTAAAAAATTAGATGAATTTGGGGTAGATTAAGAGAAAGACCATTAATAGCTAGTCACCCCTGATAATCCACAAGGGAGTTGGTCTCTGGACAGGGAAGCAGGTAAGCACAGTTCTTTATTCAGACATCTAGTAGACCTCACAGAGCAGGGTGGTATAACAGGATCAGGACTTCATTTCCTCCCACGGCATAAGGGTAAGGGGTCTGTGAAAAGAGGCTGTCCCATATCGCCCCCCCTCTTCCACCTCTCTCCTTAGTCTTCTGTCTCCTTCCTCAGTTCCCTCTCTCAAGTCTCCTAGGGTCTAGGTTCTCACCTCCTCCTCAGGAAGTTGAACATCTGTCTCCAGGTGCCTCTCTACTCCGTTGCATCCAGCATGTGCCGGATGCCAAAGGGAGCTTCTTATCTGGGGTTTGCAGCCTGAAGAGGTCAGGGTGGACAGGACAAGTGAGTGGGGTTGGTGGGATGCTCCAGAATTCCTGTTTGGTCTTTCAGGCAGTGAGCGTCATGGCTGTTTTCACAGCGATAATACTCCTACACAGAGGAAGCACTGACGGTCTGCAGGGCAGCATGATCCCGTCCCTTCCATACAAGGGAAACGCAGTTTGGCCCGCCCCCTTGCACAACAGATAGTATTGTGTTAAGGAGTGCTTGACGTAGTTCATAGCCTCTTTTCTTACCAGAGTTGCTGCTTTTGACCATGAGTAACACTTTCTCAACTGTCTGCTATGGCCAATGCCAACTCTCACTGAATTTTTCCTCATCTTCCTGGAGAAATGGTAGTAATTCAGTTTGTCTAGCCATACCATTGTTTCAAAGTTTCAAAGCTAAATAGATGCTAAAAACAGAGACCAGGTGGTAATTCTAGACAAAATTTCAGAGAATCATAATAGGTCCAAGGTCTCCTTTTTAGCTTTGTAGATTAAAACATTTATCAGTTCTTGGAAAGCTTTCAGGTTCTTAAAGACTCATGTGCAGTTCCCCAATTCTAAGGGATTTTTTTGGGATTGTTATTCAAATACTCTTCCAATTTATAATTTAGGAGATAATTCTCAGGAATCGGAACACTTGTGTCAAAATACTATATGATATCACTTACATGTGGACTTTAAAAAATACAACAAACAAGTGAATATAACAAAAAAAGAAGCAGACTCACAGATATAGAGAACAAACTCGTGGTTACCAATTGGGGAAGGGAGGGACAATATCGGGGTGGGGAAGTGGGAGATACAAGCTATTGGGTGTAAGATAGGCTACAAGAATGTATTGTAGGGCTTCCCTGGTGGCGCAGTGGTTCAGAGTCTGCCTGCCAATGCAGGGGACACGGTTCGAGCCCTGGTCTGGGAAGATCCCACATGCCGTGGAGCAACTGGGCCCGTGAGCCACAATTACTGAGCCCGCGCGTCTGGAGCCTGTGCTCCGCGACAACAGAGGCCGCGATAGTGAGAGGCCTGAGCACCGCGATGAAGAGTGGCCCCCGCTTGCCACAACTGGAGAAAGCCCTCGCACAGAAACTAAGACCCAACACAGCCATAAATTAAAAAAAAAAAAGAATGTATTGTACAACACAGGGAATATAGCCAGTATTTTGTAAAAACTCTAATTGGAGTGTAACTTTAAAAAATGTATAAAAATTTTTTTAAAAATTAAAAAAAATACCACACACACAGATAAGAATACTTGTGTAAACTGGGCAGCACACTTTCTCTACTGTAGAGAAGTCCGTATGGAAAACCGTATTGTTACTCCTTGCTTCTTGGCCCAAGAGTAATTGAGACAGAGTATAAAGATAGCCCCTCCCAAACATAATACCCAAGTTCAATCTCAATCATTTAGGTTCCACCCCCCACCAGCACTTTCTCTTTCCCTTTGCCCAGATTCATTAACTTCCTTGAATTAGTTCACCTCCCATGATTTTTCTTCCCTTCACTCAACTCTTTTGAGTAAGGGCAGTGTTGCAGTCATCTTTGTATTGCTATATCTCCTACCCAGAGGCCAGGGCAAGTTTTGCACATGGTAGGTGTTCAAGGCTTGTTTGTGGTTGTGTTACCACCAGAAGGTTTCTCGAAGAAACACTTCCCACCTTGACCCTCAATAGGCTGGGTGACGTATGGAGCAAGCAGTGGATTTATAGTCAGAAGTTGTTTTTTTTTTTGGTGGTACGCGGGCCTCTCACTGCTGTGGCCTCTCCCGTTGCGGACCACAGCCTCCGGACGCGATGGCTCAGCGGCCACGGCTCACGGGCCCAGCCGCTCCACGGCATGTGGGATCCTCCCGGACCGGGGCACGAACCCGCGTCCCCTGCATCGGCAGGCCGACTCTCAACCACTGCGCCACCAGGGAAGCCCTGTAGTCAGAAGTTTTAAGTTTGACTTGTGATTCTGACACTTACTCGCTCTTTGACTTGAGGTTAAATTACTCAGCACCTCTGAGTCCCCTCTGGGGAACCCTGTTCTAATGGACCTCAAGACTCCCAGTGGTACTTACTCTTCCATAAGGGGATGAGAGCATTTGTACGAAGCTATGGTGTAACAGAGCGAGAGCCTGCCACCCACAGCTTAAAGCTTATATTTTTGTCACTTTAGATCCATATAATCTCTATTAGGCACATGTAAATATATATTTATGTGTAAATATACAAACATAGAACATATAAGTATCCATTTTGTAATGGAAATAATTATCGAAGGAGGGCAGTTATTTCCAATCTGAGGTGCTTCAATCAGAGCTCTTGAAATGGCTTTTGCTATTATATGTAGATTTTACGTCAGTTGTGAAGAATCTACCTTTCTATCGTTCTGACCGCCTCTTGTGGCCCCTACTCTATGATCTTTCCTTGGGACTTGCAATTAAGTGAGAAATGATCTTGGAAGCTTAAGTAGATAATACGATTGTGAAAACCTATTAAATCCATTTTCCGGCACCCCCCCACCCCCGTGACCATGAAACACAATCTCTAAAAGCTACAGAGGTTGTGCAACTCCCTGGAAGGCTCAGAGCTCAGCTCAGTGTTGCGTCTCATGAAAACAAAACCAAAAATAAAACCCAAGTGATCCATGAGGCTGGCTCTTTGAGCCTCATTGCCTGTAATTGTAGACATCTGAACTTCAGGAATTTCAGGAAAAGTTCTGCCCTGCAAGAGTACCCCAGTCCAATGTTGTTTTTGACTCGTGACTCTTCATGCTACTTGTCGTGATTATGCCACCTCAGGTAAGACAGGTGTTCCTTTCTGCCTGGAACAGTCCCAGTGTGGCCTGGAAGAGCAAAGAGCTGGGGAAGTTGAGCTTTTCCGGGGGTCTGTTTGGCCAACCAAGATGCTTAGGTGGAGATTCATGGGGCGTCACAAGTCTCTGTCATGGGACTGCGTTTCCTGAGGAGGTGACGCTGACCCACGTTGGTGCTGTCATTACCTGGACAAGGGCGGTGTTCTCAGTGGCAGTTGTACTCGGTACCAAGGAAAGGGTGAGTTACGCCACTGTCACCTGAGTTGCTTCAGGGAGGGAGGTGCTTCAGGTGCACAGGGTTGCCTGTGTTGTCACAGGTTTAATAATCCTGAAAGGGTGGAGCTCCCTCCGAGGAGTCTACTTCTGATTGTTAACACTGAGTTCCTCTCTGTCCTCTCAGTCGGGGTAATTAATAATAAAAATACTGCTTCTTTGGCTAAAGGCGTTAACTTTTAGACTGCACGGTTAGGCTATTAGTGTGCTTAAAGATCCAGCTTCTAATCACCTGAACAAGCGTTCACAGTAAAAAACTACAACCCCTTTCGTTTGTAGAACATGCTAAGATTTACGAAGCACTTTTACACCATCTCTCTCCTGGGTCCCTCAGGCAAACCCGTGAGCTGGACGTGGAAGGCCCTGTGCCTTCCCCCACCCCCTTTCTAAGAGAATGAGGCTTGTGAGGCCCTGAGTGCCGAGAATCAAGTCACCTAAGTAGGAAGCGGTAAAGCCAGGACTAAAATCTCGGTTTTCTAGTTCAAAGATTGGTGCTCTTTTTTTTTTTTTGGCCAATATTTTGAAGATCTGGTGGCAGAATAATTTGATGATTTATTATTTTTTTTTAGGACAAAGAAAGACTTGCTAATACTTAAGGAAAACAAATGCCACTAACATAATCTGCTGATAACATCTCCAAATCTCCAGTCATTTCGCTTAATCTCAGCTACAGGGAGAGAGAGAGTGGCCTTCCGTTTGGGAGAGTCCTGCAGAGGCTGATGTGGCTTTACTGGCCATGCACAGTATTCAGGGTCCTGAATGTTCCTAAGAGGAGACTACATGCCTTTTAGTGTTGTTTTCTACTTCAGGAAGAGAAAGCGATCAGATTCATGGAATCTCCGAGCTGAAAGGGAAGGATAGAGATGATTCCTCTCTCCACTTAAGCCTTATACTCATAAACAAAACGAGGCCCCAAATATTGGGTGACTCCAAGGTTCTACATGTTTGTCCAGCAAGACATAAACTCTTGCTTTTCAAACGATTTCAATCTAGTTCATGTAAACCACCTTTCCTTTAAAGAAGAATTAAATGTCAAGCTACGAATGTCATAGTCTGCCCCATGGGGATTATGTAGAGTGACATGGATCAGGATTTTGACAATCTTTTTATGTGGAAATGACAAAGCCATTCCACAACTTTTTTTTTTTTTTTTTTTTTTTGCTGTACGCGGGCCTCTCACTGTTGTGGCCTCTCCCGTTGCGGAGCACAGGCTCCGGACACGCAGGCTCAGCGGCCATGGCTCATGGGCCCAGCCGCTCCGCGGCATGTGGCATCTTCCCGGACCGGGGCACGAACCCGTGTCCCCCGCATCGGCAGGCGGACTCTCAACCACTGCGCCACCAGGGAAGCCCAATTCCACAACTTTTTGTTATGAGTTTCAAAGAGATCTTACTGTGGGTGCATTGTGTGTGCATCAGTGTTGGTCCAGCCCCCTGAATGAAATGCTGAGCAGAGGGCAGGGGTGTACACAGAGCAGTTACACACTTCCCTGCAGCCGTGAAAGGCCTGATGTGCAGAGGCTGAGGGTGCTTTCATAGTTAGTGGGGCCTGGGGCGCTGTGCTGGCTTGTTTGCTCTTTAGACTTCTGTTTGTCTACGTTGTTGATCATAAACACCGAGGTGGGGACTTGTTTCCTGACTAAGACATCCCTTTGACATTCTAGCAGTGACTCACGGAGTCACTTCATGCCTACAGAGTAGCCAGTGGCACCTTGTGGTCTTGGCCTGTCTCACGTAAAGCACTGAAATCATGTAAAACACGGGCACCAGGTTCCTCCTGCGTCAGCCTGCACTCCCTGAGAGGCTCCTTTCTTCTGTCCCCTAAGGGAGAGCTCAAGCAGCTTCGGGCTCCCCCAGCGCCCCAAGCCAGGGAGCCTCTCCTGACCCAGCATCTCCTCATTTCCAGTCTCCTTACTCTGACAGTCTGTTCCATGGTGTTTTCTCAGATCCATTTTGGTTCTCCTTCAGCTATATTGTAATTTTCCTGACTGTGGGACCCCTAATGGGCACTTCTCTTATATCCTGGCAGAATATAAGCACCTAGTAAGTGCTTAAAAACACTTAGGTGTGGTTAACTGCTGCGAGAAGAGGAATTTTCTAAGATTCCCTTCTTTTCTTCCTCTGTTCCTTCTCTCCTCTCTCCCTCTCTTCTTTCTTTCCTCCTTTCCCCCCTTCTTCCCTCCGATCCTCCCTCCCTCCCTTTTGCAAATATCTATGGCACCAGGGGACAGCATCGTGCGGGAGAGAGCAGGGAAGAAGGCGGGTGTGGCCCTGGTCCTCGTGCTTATGATGACTTAGGATTTTACCAAAAGTGCAGGGCAGGGGATGAGCTTGCTGTGGAAGAGGGCATGAAGGTATTTATCTCGTGGTAGGAGGGGAGTCCTAGATGGAGAAAGCCCGGCTTCCCTCTTCACTTGGGCAGGTAGAGCTGGGGAGGGAAGAGCATGTGTTTGAAGGAGAAGCGGAGCTGGGGCATCATCAGGTGGACTCGAGCATTTTAGAAGCTCAGGGCTTTTGGGCAAGTTTTAACACCCCTGAGCCTGTGGCCCTTCATCTATAAAACAAGGGTGGTTGTGAGAATTGTATTAGTTATAGAAAAATGCACCGTAAACTCCTACTATACAAATACAAAGGATTTTATTTTATAGAGCATGTTCCACTTTTTTTCCCTCTATAAAACTTGACATGAGTAGCTGCTATGTCCCTTCGGAGCATATGATAATAGGTAATAGGCCAGTTCTTTGTGGGTACAATTAACTCCTCTGTATGGTAGACACAGTTCCCCTGCTACAAGCACCTTTATTTCTACACGGAAGCAGCGTTTTGTTGAATGACACAGGTCGTGCCTGAAGGAGCTACTAAAGTTTCCAGTTGAAGTCACGCTTGGAAGTTGTTCCTAAGGCTGAATCTGGTCTGAAAAGAAAAAAAAAAAAACAAAATATATTCTGTGGGGATGCCATCTAAGGTCTAAATCTGCATTTCTGAAATGGTAGAGACTACCCCTCCCTCTCACCCAAATTAACCAACACAAACCAAAAGATGAATTCCTCCAAGATCTGGATCTTCTCCCTCGCTTGTCACATTTCACCACAATTTAGGGGACTGCTGCTGCCGTGACCAGGAGGCTGGGCTTCAGCATCCTAGGTGTCAGAGGGACTCATCTTGGAAGGGGGCTGAGAAAGGCCAAATGCTCACCCTAGTTTCTCCATGGGTTAAATGGGAGGCTCAGGACTGACCCGATTAGTTGTTTTTTTCTGGAATAATAAATATCTATAAAAACCTCCCAGGAACGCACGGTGCTAACCAAGCAGGATGTGACTGTTAAGCCAGTTTCTGTGGTGACAGCCACTGAGCAGCACCCATCGCTTTCACTGGGAGCCACTCTTGGTGCCCTGTCAGCCTGTTTCCCATAACCTAGGAGAGCGGCTCCTTCCCTAGCCTTGGCAGAGCTGCAGACAGATCTCACATCCTGGACTATGAACTTTAGACCTTGCTTTCTCCATAGCTGCAGACAGACTGGCTCCCTTTGGAGAAAGCCTGCTGTGGCCTACTTCCAGACCGGTTGAGATCCCATTTGCAGGCTCACTGGTTTTAAAGGTGGTTTCTGCAAGGTAATTCAATCAAATTTTTTTTTTTTTTCTTTTTTGGCTGAGTCATTTTTTGATTTTCAAAATCACAAACAGCAGAGCGATGCTTTGCAGTGAGCTCTTGAGTAACAAGGCCATATTTGTCATACTTGACCAGTTTCTGATTGAAATGGAGATAATTATTGGGTGTTGGTATTATAATCAGTGATAGACTAATACGGTGACCACTAATAACATCTCTTGACCGTCTCCGTTTCTGAGAAGTGCTGGCCTGACATTTATGCAGCATCTAGCAAAGTCTATACCTACGCGAAGGAGCCTGGGCACAAAATGGCATCTTTTCTCCAATTTGTTTGTATTGGGCAGTAAACGGGCACGTGGTGTTGACGTAGTGGGTTTAGAAGCATTTCTGGGCGTTGATCTTTTCATCTGAAAAATGATCAGACAGGGCAAGATGACCCCCGAGTCTTATCTAGGGTAATTACTTTGTGATTCTCTGAATTAGTGACAATTTTTTGGATTCACTGGAAATAATGAACTCTGCTCTTATTTCTATCTTGGCTAATAACTTGTTAACTGACCTATGACTTCCTCATGTGGATATTGGGTTGGTGTGTTGATCTGTGTGTGTCCTGCCCTCTGGCAGTATAGTCTTCTCCTTTCACCCAGAGACTCTGGCCCAGGAGAAGGCCTGCGGGAGGGGCTACAAAGTAGCCAGTGGGGCAACAATACGGTGTCCGCCCTGGATGAAGCTGTAAGGATGATTTAGTGCAGAGTCAGCTAGATTTGTCAGTAGAGCAGGCAAGGGGGAGCCACGAGGACAGAATTTCCAACACGATTTCCTCCTCTGTGATATGGGTCACCTTTTCCTCCAATCTCGACTGGAAAACTCATTGTAACCAACTCCTTTTGATTGCCAGCGAAGAAAAGTGGGTCAACAGGCTGTTTCTCCAACGCACATGTGTTAACTGACAAGGCAAGGAGGACTCTGTGTGTATATGAGCCCTCCTTTAATAGTCTCCCTATTGCACCCATTAAATAAGAGGTGGCAGGGTGGCTGCTGGTTGGCTGAATCCTGCTTGTTGATGTGTTTTGTCAACTTAGAAATTAAAGCAAACAAAGAAATTTTAAAAAAAAGCCTTAGAAAATACTTTAATTTACTTGCCAACATTTAAAAAGTCAAGATGTTAGCTACAAAGGCAAATTTCTGGTTTTTTTCCTGATAATTTCTGGCCACACTGGGGCCTATATTTCTGTATGGTTACAACTAGCTACAGCTCAGAGGTCACTGCTCCCAGGGTTCAGGCACTCTCCAGGGTGACAGACCCACCTTGGCCCATTTTACCATTTACTTTTTCTGCCTGGCCCCCCTGTGCTCATTTCAGGGTGAGACCCTTGAAATCAGTCAGCTGAGTTGACTGTCACTTGCACGAGGCACAGGAAACCTGGTTCCAGAGCAGCAATTTCACAGACAATAAGAAGCTCTTTGGGAGTGAAGGCAAGGCTGAGGCATATGGACTGAGAGGGAGGGAGGCCCCACCCCAGGCCCTGAGCTATAGCTAAGGTAACTGGTCCAGGGCAGTGGGGCAGGCGGGCACCTAGGATACAGCCTGGCAGCACGCAAGAGCGGTGCCCCAGAAAGGAGGACTGACTTCCTTCTCCTTGGCCTTGGGTCAGCCTCACGGGGGGAATCAAAGTCCACGTCTCAGCATGACCGCTGAGGACCAGCAGGGAAGTCTAGTCGGTAAGTTCACCAGTAAGGTAATATTTGACCTATTTCCAACTGTAATCGTGTTGAAATTATCCTCCATCTCTTTAGCTGTTAGAACCCGTAAGTGAAGTACGATGCCCCATGATGTTTTAGATTTTCATGGTCCTCGCATTTCACCACAGGGATCTCAGCTCTGTCAATATTTTCATGTTCTAGTAACTGTAATAAAAGCTTGAGTTGGTCATATGGTAATAAATAGCCACCCATCTGGGGCATGGCCTTGTAAAACACAGAACAGGAAACTCCACATCATATGGAAAGTTGTACTTTTAGTTTCATAAACTCAACTTTTGCCTAACAAAGATAGCTCTTATTGAAACTGAGCCCTTAAAGCATAAGAAATATATTTAAATATTTTGTGAAAATCATACCTTTGTACAAAATATTTTCCTATATGTCATCTTTTGGTGGGTATTATCATGGTTCTCTGAAATAGGCAGAGAGGTAATTAGTATAACCGGTTTATAAAAAAGGAGATTGGAGTTCAGGAAAATTAAGTGACTTTGTTCATGTCATATAATTTGGTAAACAAATCATAACTGGTTCCTGAGGTTTCTGCCTCTAAATCCATAGTTTTTCTACCCTCCCTCTGTTGCCTCTGTGTGTCACAGTGTGTGTTGGTATGCACATATACTAAAACAGATGTATGCCAGTGCAGAGAAGCAAAGTTTATTCTATCTAAGAAGAATTTTCAAAATGCTTGGTTTGGAAAATAGCATGTTTGCCTATAGAATATGTAGGGTACTTAAGAAAAAATTGGAGAGGTGCTTTCTGAAAACTTACAGAAAAATTCCATTCCATTGAAGAGATAACAACACAAATAATTTTATAAGCTTACTTTTCTTTCTGGATTCATGGCCTCTAATAAAATAGTGTCTTGATGAACTGGTTATAAGAAAATGTCTATCCTGAATGACACTGTACAGGAAACATTTCCCCTAATTGTTAAATATGTATTGGCTATTCTCTGTATCAAAAATATGCTAAAGAAAGCTCACAGTGTCACAACTCTATTGTTTAGCTAGTGGTAGCAAATATTCATATAGTGCCATCAGGTTTCATATTTCACCTAAACCATGCCCTCGCCATCTTTTTTGTTGCTTTTAAATTATCAAAACAAACTCAAAGCAAATAGAACACACTAAACAGGTTAGTGCCTTGGACAGTGGCTCCAATGAGGAGGGATGTATGCTCCCCTTTCCTCCTCGAATGGAGATCAAACCTGTGTCTCTTCAACTTTCCAACCTACTCCAGAGAGGCTGGGTGTCAGCTTTCTTTACTTTCTGGTTGTTGGGTATTTTTTTGGGGGGTGGGGTTGTTTTTTATTGTCAATTGGCAATGTATTAGAAATATACTAAAAGCAAATTACATTTTCATTGAACTTTATTCTCTGTACAGTTGGTTACAGAATTTCTTTCTTATACCAAAATGATGGTGCTTTCAAACAGGGTACTTACATATCTGTAAATATTTAAGCAACTTGAAAGTGCTTGGAAAATTACACCACTGTGCTTGCGCTGTACTTTTTTAGGTATATATATACTGAGGAGTAGAGCTCAAAAACATTAATTTGATTTTCTTAATTATTGTTTAAAATCATAATGGTACTATGTAAAATTGTATAATGGAACACAATAATAAGGTAAAATTATTTTTTAATCAAATAATTTAAATATTAATATCGTATTATTAATATTAAATATTTGACCAATTTAAAATATTTGGAAAGCTCAAAATGTTTAAAGACCTGCAGAACTTTGGGTGGGGATGGAAACTATGGTGTGTCTGTCGGGAAAATATTATGCTTATTTATAAAGAAGAGGCACTCACTTAATATAAAAAATTACTTTGAAATGCCTGACGCGTTTATTTCCAATATTTACTTTGTGAAAACAGGTTTTTAAAAAACAATTAGATGCCATTTTTATGAAACTTAGTGACCTGATTTTAATCAAGTTTTTACAAAATAAACATATGATTTTTAAAAAGCCATTGGCATCTCAAAACTTGAAGTTATATTATTTTTAGGAAAGTAGATTATGTATTAGATAACTGAACATTGAGTCTTTTAACATGAGGTCAGTGTTGGCTTGACCCACGTAGGAAGTGTTGGTCATTTACTGTGCCTGCCTACTGAATTCGGCTTAGTTTTACCTTTAATGTTGAGTTTTCATGTTGGGAAATAAGCTACCGGATGTTAATACTTCTCTCTTCCTCATCTTCTAGAGGCTTTATGTGATCATTTATTCAAATTAAGTCTATAAAAAAAATTATCAAGCGACCCAAATGCCTGCCTTTCTCTCTGATCCTTTACTTGTCCTCACACAAATGTTAACAATGTCAGTTCTAGCATTGATTTTTTCCACTGTTTTTTGAGTGCCCTTTGAGAATTCCTCTTTCTGTGCCTTTACTCATGTTAGTCCCACATTCAAAATGTGCTCTCTCTTCCATTCTACTAATGGCAGCCTGCCCCTGTCTTTAACATCTACCTCGAATCTCACTTTCTTCATCACATTTCCTCAGGGTAGGTGTTTCCTCTGAACTCCTATATGGTTCATGTCTGAGTCACTCTTGTCATACAGCATTCATTACCTGCTTATCAATTTCTAGGACACAAAGTTAAGTAGGTGTAGGTCTTTCAAGAAGCTTATAATTTAAAGAGATGATAGCCTATATTTTCCAAAATAAGAATATCCCATGAAAAATAAGGGAGTAGGAGATCCCGTGAGTGAGAGGTAACATCCAACAGATGTGAAGGCTCCTAGGAGAGTACTTGGTGCATACCAGATATCTGAACAATTATTAGGCCCCTTCTGTGTGACTGAGGAAGGGACAGGGAATCAGAAAAGCCTCATGGAAGAAGTAGCCATCAGTTTTGATCACATAGGTAAAACCTGAATCAAGTGGAGAGGGGGAAAAAGAACTTTTCAGGCAAAGGATGCTATCTAGGCCAGCAAGTGTCAAACTTTTGGTCTCAGGACTCTTGACACAGCACACATTGAGGATCCCAGAAAGCTTTTTTGTTCATGTGGATTGTATCTACTGATATGTACTTTATTAAAAATTGAAACTGAGAAAATTTTTAAAACTTTATTAATTCATTGAACAATAACAATGATAAACTCATTACATATTAACATTACCAACATATTTTTACTGAAAATATACGCAAAGGTTTGAAAACCAAAATACTTAATGAGAAGACTGACATGCTTTTTTTCATTTTTGCCAGTCTCTTGAATTTCTGGCTTCATAAAAGAAAGCTGGATTCCTTATCTGCTTCTGCATTCAGTTTGTTGCAATGTCACAGATCACGTAGCTTCTAGAAAGCTCCATTGTGCACTCATGAGAAATGGGAGTGAAAAATGTTAATAACCTCTTAGTCTTATCACAGAAATAGGTTTTCTCTGGTGGACTCCTTGAGAGAGCCTCAGGGTCCCTGGACCACACTTCGAGGACTGACAGTTTATGCTATACGTGGCTATCTATCTTGTTTTATGGATATTTTGTATTCATTTCTGGTCCCGCCCCCTGCCATAGTTAAATTGCAAGCTACTTGAATGCAGAGACCATGATAGGTCCTCAATAAAGTGAATGGCTGATATTGATGATATTCAATTTAAATACATGGCTGATATTGATGATATTCAATTTAAATACACACATACACACACACACACATGTATGTGAAATAGATATATATGTGCCTGCCTATCTATCTCTTGTGAGTTTTTTAGGGAGTAAAAGTTGAAGCACTGGAAATATGGTTAAGTGATAGAGCTGACTATTAATGATTTGCCTAGGGCTAGTAATAGAGGCAATGTTAGTAATAAAGCTCATTACTCTTTCTACAAAAGAAATTAGTCAGAAAAGGAAATCCATGTGCAGAGACAGGATGGCAAACTGCCAATTTCACTTTTGCAAATTTTGAATTCCTAGGGCTTTGGGTCCCACTTCATCACGTCCCTTTCCTGCCTGGTGACAGATGGCAGGTGTGGTCAGATTTGCACGTGAATCAAGCATACCTTGGAGCCCAGGCCTCGAAATCTACCATCGGAAATCCATATTCTTAGGCAGTTTCTCAAGAGAATTGCGTCAGGAAGAGCTTAGCAGGTTTTTTCAGGAAGCCATATTACCATAGTGTACTCAGGGCTCTGAGCAAAAAATGAAATGTGCCCCAGTCCCGTATCCTTCTCCCAGAACATGTCCTTCAGAGGTGCATCAAAACAGGACTGGCTCTCATCTTACTTTCTGCCAGCCTAAGCCTTGACCAGACTTGCTTTGCTTCAACTCATACATTTAATATGAAATTTAGCTACAAAGAGCTTAAAGATCCTTTGGCTTTTCAAACTAAGAATTTATACATCAGACCTCCTGGAGATGATGTGTTTTGTTTCCATTTTGTAGGTGGAAGGAACAGGTTAGTACAGATGGAAATGATCAGATGTGTTGACTGAAATACCGGACACTTACATAATTTTAAAGTTAGGAAAAGTTCAGAGATTGTCTAGTGAGTCCAATCCTCTGTTTTACAGAAGAAGGCACTGAGACCAGAGACATGAAGTAAGTTGCCTGGGGACTGTGGGCTTTCTCTCTTTGAGTCTCTGGGCTGAAAGTTTTTTGTGTCCCATACCGGGTACTAGCACAGTGAGCGGTTGAACTCAGGCTTCTTGAGAACCTAGGCTTCATCTTCCTTAGGACCTGCACCATTTCCTGTATTGAGAGCTTGTGCAAAAGAATGAGGTATGGGGGACCTGGTCTCTGGCACCAAATGAGTGAAAAGAGGCTCTTTTGTTTTTTGCTCTTAAAGGGGACGCCATGCTTCTGAGTGAGACTGGGAGCCAGTCATCCCGTTGACCAGAGAGGTGGTTCTCAACCCTGGCTGCCCATTCCAATCAGTTGGGTTGGTTTACAAAAAGCCCAAGGCTGTGGCCCCCAACCCAGATCAATTAAATCAGAATGGGGCTGGGAGAGAGGGCGTAAGCGTCATCCCAGGGAATTCTCGGCACGCCCGAGTGGCCCAGCCCTGTTCTG